>NC_044323.1:37992223-38295254 GCF_007399415.2 Gopherus evgoodei
TAAATGGGCACAATATAGCTCGAGTACAATGTGACACAAAGGTCAATAAAAGGAAAAAACAAAAGGGGGCTTTTTCAACTACAAGACTGCAACAGATGAAACACTTTTGACCCCTGCAATGTGTGTTGAAGTCTGTCTGTGTTGTTTTTAGTTCTTTTTCTTCACATTACCAAGAATAAGGAATCTCCCCCATCGCTCCAATTAGCTAAATCTGGATGGTATTATTTGGCCCTTCATAAATAAAAAGTGCCTAGACATCTCTCTAAAAACATGAAACAATTAGGGATGGTCAAAACACTGTGGAGGCCACTCGAACCCTTTTCTAAAAAAGTTTGTGGTTTCCCAAATTTGGTGGTAACATGGCATTTTGGTGGCTATGAGTTTCCACACCCCCCCCCACTCTGACAGAGGCCACAGTGGCGTGTGTTTATCCTTGCCCTCACTTGGGGGCCAAGGAAGGAGTGTCAAGCTGGGTGAGGGATGGTGTCCTCTTCTCCCAATCTCAGGGTTCTCCTCCTCTCTCACTGGGAGATGAGGAGTGACTTGCCTGAGCAGAATGGAACTGGTGAAAACCACGTTCCTACCTGCATGTGACACTCAAAAGGCTCATTCAGTCCCTAATTTTCAATGATGTTTGAATGGCTTTGCTAATACCATATTTGCCCAACCTTAAGAAAAGCCTGATTTTCAGAGGGGCTAAGCACCTGCAGGATTTTTTAAAATTATTATTATTTCAGTCAGAGCTGGGGGGCTCAGCACTTCTGAAAATTAGGCCCGAAGTTTAGAAACTAAAATACCCAACCCCACAGTATATTATTATACACAGAAAATTACTGCCAGATTATACACCCTCACTTACTGGAGTCCAGCAGTATCTAGGACCATCTTGTATTATATCTTGGATCGAGATGGTGCCAAATTTAAAATTAATTAGGTTAAATAAATAAAACCTATCTCAGACTTACTCATTTACTATTCTGAAGTTTCTTTTTGGCAAACCACTGAAATATTGCAGTAGGCAATATAATTTGTCATAACTAACAATACAGCCATGCTCTGTGAAAGGATTTGCAACAGCTCCTATCGAAAACATGTAAAACAAACATTCCTAAGATTACTGTCCCCTAAAGAATTTGAAAGGCTTGACACTGCTTATTTAGCACTTTCTGCTGACGCACTGGTGATCCCAAACAGTATTATCGGAAAGCAGCTTTATCAGAAATTAGATAGTTTTGGCTCCAAACAAATTGTCTGCAAAATATTTCTGAGACACATGTCAAGGAAATGCCAGTCTTAGAGGATATAATCACTGTTGCATCGCTGAGTTAGGACTCTGGAACCTGTCATTTTAACAGTGCACCGCCTACTCTACATTAAGCATTTATAAGACTTTCATTTACTGGCATGGCAATAATTCCCTACTGCCATGAAAACACTGGAGTAGATTTGATTAGTTATGCCATTTGTGCCATCTGTCAACACGGCCATTTTATAACAACTTCATTTTCAAGTGATGACCCAGATCTGCTCCTAGCAAAGCAATTAACATAGCATGTTCTAGGAAATTAGAACAAGGACACTATTTGAGAAACAGGGAATCCCAGGCTTCCTTATTTACATGGAACACAGATGTGCAATTTTAGGAAGCAGAGGGAAAATTCAAGCATTTACATATGTGATGGTTTGGCCTGGCTGACACACTTGACATTATGCCACAAAAATGAAATATGAATTCTTCCCTTGTGACTTATGTGAGACAGAAAGGAGCTGTAAACATCATCAGATTTACTAGAGGCTGTTTACCTCTGTTTGGTAGAGAGCAGATAGATGAGGAGGAGTTTCCATTTACTCTACTAGCCAAACCCCTATCCCTTTATTCTGCTATAGAGGCCCAGTGCTGGAAAAAAGTCAGCCAGCTCCCACAGTAACCCAATATGAAAGATTTAGCACAATATGCTCTGTGCAGGATAAATATACTGGGGAAAGTAACCAAGAAGGAAAAAGACAAAATTCCCAGTGAAAAATCTAGTGCCTGACAGATGGAACGAAACACAATCAGGAGATTCAACCCCTTCTATGACACTTATCTTCCACAGTAATAGCAATCCAAATATCTCTACCAAGATATCTGACGCATCAAACAAACACCCAGATTCTGGGTGTAGAAAAGACACAATCAGCAACAAAGGTTTTGAATCAGTTTCATAACTACACTGTACACAAATATTGACTCAGCACAGTTAAAACATTTACCTATTCCTCGGAATACAAGTGTAACTGGTAGGTTAATTAGAAAAGTGGGCAGGCTGAAAATAAACAGCACACTATTGTTCAGGGAAAATGCAACTGTACTGTTTGAAATTATTGAATGGATTAGTGTAATTTTAAATGCAGTCTCAGACTAGACTGAGAGAGAAAGGAAGTGTCAGGGAAAATACTGGCAGCCTTGTTGGCAGTAACCGTTGCACCTGTGACATATTCCACAATAGAATCCTTATACTGCAAAAGCTAACAATCTGTCTAGTTACATTGGGGCAAACCCCTAAAAAATTGTACTTGAACTGATTTATCTTAATGCAGTAACTTGCTCTTGGATCTCACACCTTCACTATCTGATGTTTGTAAGAAACAAGCCATGAAAGGGATAATATCTACCTAAATGGGGGGAGAGATAGCTCAGTGGTTTGAGCATTGGCCTATTAAACCCAAGCTTGTGCATTCAATCCTTGAGGAGGCCATTTGGGGATTTAATTGGGGATTGGTTCTGCTTTGAGCAGGGGGTTGGACTAGATGATCTTCTGAGGTCCCTTCCAACCCTAATAATCAATTAAATGTTATCTTTATGCTCACTCTGACTTTTCCTCCATTTCATTCCAGGACAGGCCTCGTCTTGGCCCTCCCATTCTCATTTTCTTCTCATGCAGCTTAGGGTGGAAAGAAATAGCATTTTCCTGCTCTTGTTATTTCCCACTTGCCTTATCTCAACTCCGGAGCTGGATAAATGTGTATGGAATTCATTTAAGTGTCACTAAATTACTGTGATGTAGAACGGGTTGTGCCCTATGGCCCAGATTTTGTACAAAGTACTTAAGTCCATGTCTCACTTTAAGCATGTGAGTGGTCTCATGCCTAACCCCTTCCTTTACTACATGCCTAAATCCCTTGCTTAACTAGGTCCTATTCCTGGAGTCTCCACAGATCTCTCTATAGAAGTGCTGGGAAGCGGAAGTTTGAGTGCAAATTTGCTCCTACATGACTGCTATATGCCCTGCTACTGAGCAGCTAAAACAAACCTAAACCATTTAAAGGAGACTGTATAATTTTAGTATTTATGCAAAAATTAAATATGACTAATGAAGCATAAATAATTATTGATGAGTCATAGCCATGTCTGCAATGTTGAATACATACTTTCATTTGCAAGAGAAACATCTCAAGATTTATGATGTAAAGTTAGTGATAAGAAGAATCCCACAGATTTGAGGCAGAAGTCTCAGCAGATAAGCAGAAGACTGATGATGGCCCCACAGTTGTACAAGTCAGAATGTCTGGTGGGAAATCCCCCCTCCCTCCCAAAAAACCCTAAGCAATACGTTCTGTGAAGTACTCCTGCAATATTGTGTAAAAATGGGAAAATTTCCAATGTAACTGGAGAAATAAAGAGCTGTTAATTTACATCAGAAAAAGTTGAAGGCTGGTGAGTGTAATTATCCAATATTTGTTAGTTTGCAGCAACATGTGAATAGACAGCACGAAGCAAGGAGCCCCACGGGGAATTATTATGGTTGGAAGAGCCTAGGAATAAAACTGGGCTAAAAGAGGTAACTTATCTTTGCAGTGAAGGTAATAAACTAGCTAAGATGAGAGAAGACTGAATTTGGATCAAAGAAGAATGGCAGAGTAGTTCTTATGTGGTTAAACATCAGTTAGAAAGACAAAGTTGCACAGTAAATGATTATCAGGAAAACGGAAACCAGCTGAAAAGAAGATAAAGAATTGCTAACTGAGGTACTGCCTTAGATAACTACAAAAAAGGGATGAGGGCAAGAGAGATCCAGAGAGGAATTTATGAGACTTTGGAAATAGGCTTCTAAAATCTACAATACAAATAATCTGCAGAAAACAAAAAAAGTAAACATGTTCTCTGAAAGTAGCTGCACTACACTGGACTCAGAGGGCCTGACTGTCCACTGCCTTTCACTTAGTGTAGTAACTGATCCTTGTGCAAAGGAGGTGTACCGCTATCACTAGTGTAAGTCAGCAACGAATTCCCATATGGTAATGTTTCACACTCACTTTGCCCAGGTGTAAATGACTTCCCCATGGTGCAAGGCAGTGGGGAGTCAGGTCCTGAATCCTAATATCACTAATAGGACCACCTACATAGTTCTGGCTTCTTAACTGCAGCATGACAATTATTCTCTTACAATCACATTGGCTTATAGGTCTGAATCCTTTTATCTCTTTTCCACATAGCCCCTTTAATTTCAGAGTGAGATCTCCCAGGATGACCACCTCCTCGGGCAATGCATTTACTTTCCCCCAGCACCAATCAGCAGAGCACACCCAGTGGATAAATAAGTGATAAGCTTTATATAATCGCTTTCTAAATAAAGTTTGACGCTGACTTCCTTTACAGTACAACTGGGCTCACCCACTCACTGATTTGTCTTTTTATTTTTAAATCGAATAATGAGGTTCACCATGATTGAGTTTCTTGGTTTATTTATTTTTTAAGTAGTACTTAGCTCCTTTTGGTGCATCTGACCACTTCCCCTTTCCTATGCAGGTAGCTTCCTGTATCATTAGCAGGAGGCAAGTTCTGAAGCGTGTGCACAAGGGTAGCAGAAGCTGCTGGAAAATAACAGACTGCTGCTTCCAAAAGCAGCAGCACTAAGATCAGCAGCAAAAGAGCAGCACATGCACCCTGTCTTCTCCATGGCACATGGCAGCATGGACGGCAGGAGAACGAGCTGTGCTGGGGTTCTCTCACCTGGCTGGGGTAACTGGTCAGTGGGGAGCAATACAGGCAAGTGTGACTGCTGAGGAGAAAGCTGGATGGCAAGCAGTAGCCAGCTCTGAATGTTTAATATGACCCATCTTTAATAACCTCCCAACAGCGCCTTTGGCAGGCCAGTGGGAAGGAACATGCTCTTTGTCTGTCCCTCAGTGCCCTTGAAGCAGGGAAAGGGATTCACTGAAGTTCATTCACTAGGATAGGCCTAGAAGCAGAGTAGGCTTCTTCCCAGCTGCAGAACAAAGGGCTGCTGCTTTGGGAGCAGAGACAGACATAAGGAGCAGCTCTGCAAGGAGCGAGCAAGGGAGGTCAGTGTTCTTTCACCAAGCCAGCCCCCACAGAACTGCTGCCAATCAGCTAAGTGGGGCCTCTTGAATAGGAATTCAGGCTGGCTGCCCGTAACCAATCTGTGCATTCCAGACAATATTCTGTCCCCTAAAATAGTCTCCAAAACATCCCCCACAATGATTAAAATTCCTAGTCTACTGTTACTTGTCATTTGATTTATTATTATTTGCATCATAACTGTGCTAAGTGACCCAAACTGATATGGGGCCCTGTTGCGCTACACCCTGTGCATACATATTGTAAGAGCTAGTGTCTGTCACAAACTTAATAGTTAAAACACAGAGAGAAGAAAGTGCCATTTATCCCCATTTTATAGATGAGGAATTGAGGCGCAGGGGCAATTTTAAGTGATTTGACCAAGATTGCACAGGAAGCCTGTGGCAGAGCCCAGGTCTCCAATAACTTAACTACAAGATGACACACTTTCTTTAATACCCACTGATATATGTACTCTAGATGTGGTTCTATGTCTGCTGTAAACTAATCTAACCTTTATATAACCAGTTACATCATATCTACATACAAACTAGCTCAAGGCCAAATTGAGGCAATCTGGTGCCCTCCTATACTAGTACACAGGGCCCTCCATGGCTCTGCCACCCTCAACGCCCAGGCAATGGGCTCACCATACCTGGGAGTGGTAGTGGCAGAAGGATCTCCCTCCTTGAGAGGTAGTGGCAGCAACATGGGGTCGCTTTCTCCCCCCAGGTGTAGCGGCACCCCACTTTCCCCCCCCCCAATTAGGAATAGCCATGGTGTCAGCAGGGGCTTCTCTCCTTCCAGGACAAGCAGGTTGTGGTAGCAGGACCCCCACCCCAATTGCCAGGGTGCATCTGTTGGGTGAGTTGGTAAGTGGGCTGGTCCTGTGCACATAGAGAGTCCTTTTCTGAGGTGGTGTTGCCAGGGCTGCCAAGTGCACTGGGTCTGAGTGTTAACAAACCATAGAAATGAATGAGACAGTTCATATCTCTTAGAGCTACTGTTCTGGGCTCTGTGCAGATGTTGCTGCACCCATTACAGTTGTGGCACATTTTTACTTCATGTCATAAGTTCAGTTACAGACTTTTTTTTTCCCTTTGAACTGAAAGCTCATATTTAGATGTAATGGGGCAATGTACGGGCTTAAAGTACCTAAACCTTAATCTGACTCTGACCTATGTCCTTCTCCATCATTCTTGGAAAACTCACCCAAGACTGTGAGACCTCCACTACATCCCTCTGTAAAGGCAGAAAACAATAAACTGATTATTATGCACTAAATCCTGGGTACTCTATTTGTGCAAGCAAAACGGTTTGCCCGAAATGAGATTTACTTGTGTGAATATGGTGAGCAGAGCTTGGCCCCATAACCTTATCTGTTACACCTTAGAAGCTCTTCACTCTCATTTTTAAGTGAGTGGACCTGTTTCTTTTATATTTGATTGTGTACGAATTTGAAACACTCATTCTGCCCATTCTGAGTTGTAAAGGAAAGAATTCCACTCTCTTACAGAAACATCCACTGTAAATTGCCATAAGAAAGACCTGGGGAGTAGAGGTGAAAGATAAAACAAATATTCTGTCAGTGGCTGCTATGAAGTTATAACACTGAAGATAGAGCAGTGTAAAAGAAAGACTGGCTGATTTCTAGAGAGAAGATCCCGGATTTTTTGCAGCAGGGAGGAATGAGGCTTTTATGATTGCTAGGAATGAATGTTAGTGCTTGTGACAAAAATAAATCAAAGGTTTTCAGTCACAGGCAGGCAAGGCAAGCGTTTTATCCTTACAGCCAGATTTTGTAAATGGTCCCTATAAGAAAGTACCTACATATGGCAGTATCCGTTTTACTAATATTTTCCTAACCATAACTTTTTCCTACTTAAAAGACAAACCCACAGGGAGAGGATGGCACAGCCAGCAAGAGGCCTGCTCAGGAGTTAAATTATAAGGATTTAGTTTTTGTCATTAGAAAAAGTACTGCAGGTACTGTGGAGCCAGAAACCCTGAATTCTGGAACAGGCAAGTGTGCAAAAACAAGGAGTTTTCATTTGATAAAAAAACCTCAACATACAAACCATTAGAACCAGTAGATTTTGCTCTAAAGATGCCTAGAATAGGAGGAGTGTTGCAAATCAGAGCTGAGCAGCATTGGTAAAGTTACAATTTGTGAAAAATCTTGCCCAATGACTACTCACACTGTGCCTGCTTCAAACCAATGCTATCTATAAGGGCGTTCATTTTTACATGGACTACATTCACACTTTTATTCTGTAATATGCTACTAATAAAAGCCCTGAGCAACTGTATAGCTTATCAGTGGCTGCACAGCTCTTTCTTGGTTAAGGATCCTGGCCTCACAGCTTCACTTTGTAGTTGTTTCACCATTAAAACACATGAAGGGCCACTCCTGAGATTAGATTAGAAATCTTTTCACTGGAGCATCTTTATAGAGTTAAAATCAGGAAGAACTGATAATTAAGAAAAAAAAAGTTCCTTGCAACAAAGCAGGCATACAGCACCCTTCAAAATTGGACTGTCTAGCCCAGAGATAGGCAACGCATGGCACGCGTGCCGAAGGCGGCACATGAGCTGATTTTCAGTGGTACTCACACTGGCGCGGTCCTGGACACCAGTCTGGACAGCTCTGTATTTTAATTTAAATTTTAAGTGAAACTTCTTAAACATTTTTAAAACCTTATTTACTTTACATACAACAATAGTTTAGTTATATATTATAGACTTATAGAAAGAGACCTTCTAAAAACGTTAAAATGTATTATTGGCACGCAAAACCTTAAATTAAGGTGAATAAATGAAGACTTGGCACACCACTTCTGAAAGGTTGCCAACCCCTGGTCTAGTCCCTTTCCCACCCATCCTAAACTATGCTGATGGTGTAACTGGAATAGCTAATAAAGAAAACGTGGCTATCTCAATATCACTGAGGAGTGATGCCTACACCACTAAAAGAGGAATCATGGAAACATTCAGGAGTTGCAATGATATGTTACCCTCTCAATTCCTAACTCATTCCAAAAAGTCATGCAGAGATTTCAGCTACAAGGAGGAAGAGTAGTTAAGAGGTCAATTGGGAGGATGGGACCATGAGAGAAGAGTTGTAATTTACACAATATGATGATCCTTCACGACAGTCAATGTTTAAGAGGTTAATTAGGTGGCCTGGTGGAATAGGAAATCTTTTCTTCCCTATTCTTGTTAAGAATCCATACAATTCTAGAAGCTCTATGTTCATAGTGATGTTTTTGGGAAGATGAATTGGAAAAGATAATTAAAACCAAGCCAAAGGAAAACAATGTGGAACTCTGCTACAGAGTCTCAAAGAATTAACGCAGGAGAGCAATGAAACAAAAGGAGCTGAAATGTCATATGATTGACCCTGCTGAGAGAGCTGTGATGATGCCACCTTTAAGTTCAAAAAGGTATTTGTTTCTTCTCCCACCTAACTCACTCTCTTTTTCCTAAAACAAGTGCAAAGTCAAATGATATAGTCCAGGGGTCGGCAACCTTTCAGAAGTGGTGTGCCAAGTTTTCATTTATTCACTCTAATTTAAGGTTTCGCGTGCCAGTAATACATTTTAATGTTTTTAGAAGGTCTCTTTCTATAAGTCTATAATGTATAACTAAACTATTGTTGTATGTAAAGTAAATAAGGTTTTTAAAATGTTTAAGAAACTTCACTTAACATTAAATTAAAATGCAGAGCCCCCCAGACTGGTGCCAAGGACCCAGCCAGTGTGAGTGCTACTGAAAATCAGCTTGCGTGCCGCCTTCGGCACGCATGCCATATGTTGCCTACCCCGATATAGTCAATACTCAGCAAGATATCTGAAGAATTATAGAACAGTTGGGGATCATCAGTTTCTTTGTTAGAAATACACATTAATATACATTATAGTATTTGGAAGGTGAAAAGAAAATAGTCTGACTTCAAGTTTACCTAAAAACACTTTTCAGGGAACCTTAGATAGGATGAATATTTTACTTAATCATTATGATTCTGAATTACTGCATGATGCCATTTAAAATACTTTCACACCAAAAAACAGCATCTTCATTAATCCTCCCTATCTTAAACAAGGTATTTATAAGGGCACTCGTCATAAACAGATAGTAGGAGTTAATAGAACAGAAGTACTTTATATCTCTTTTGCCTGTAAAGGGTTAACAAAATCAGGAGCCTGGCTGTCACCTGACCAGAGGACCAATCAGGGGACAGGATACTTTCAAATCTTGAGGCAGGGAAGTTTTTGTGTATGCAGTTAGTTTTGGGTTGTTGTTCACTCTGGGGGCTCAGAGGGACCAGATGTGCAACCAGATTTCTCTCCAATTTCTCCAATCCAGGCTCTTACAAGTTCAAAATAGTGAGTACTAGGTAGATAAGGCAAGTTAGGCTGATGGTTGTTTTCTTTATTTGCAAATGTGTATTTGGCTGGGAGGAGTTCAAATGTATATTTGGCTGGAAGGAGTTCAAATTTGTATTTTGCTGAAAAGATTTTAATTTGTACTTGTATACTTAGGCTGGGAGGGTATTCCCAGTGTCTATAGCTGAAAGACCCTGTACCTATTCCATTTTTTAAATGTACAAAGATAATTTTTACTGTTTTTTCTTTCTTTAATTAAAAGTTTCTTGTTTAAGAACCTGATTGTTTTTTTATTCTGGTGTGAGACCCCAGGGGACGGGGTCTGGATCCACCAGGGAATTGGTGGGGAGAAAGGAGGGAAGGAGAAGAGAAAGGTTAATTTCTCTCTGTGTTAGGATTATTTTCTTTCTCAAGGAGAATTTGGGAGGGGGAGAGAGAAGGAGGAGGGAAGGTAAATTTTCCTCTCTGTTTAAAGATTCAAGGAGTTTGAATCACAGTGATCTTCCAGGGTAACCCAGGGAGGGGAAGCCTGGGAGAGGCAATGGTGAGGGAAAGGGTTTACTTTCCTTGTGTTAAGATCCAGAGGGACTGGGTCTTGGGGGTCCCCGGGCAAGGTTTTGGGGGGACCAGAGTGTACCAGGCACTGGAATTCCTGGTTGGTGGCAGCGCTACAAGTACTAAGCTGGTAATTGAGCTTAGAGGAATTCATGCTGGTACCCCATCTTTTGGACGCTAAGGTTCAGAGTGGGGAATTATACCATGACAGCACTACACTGTCAACATGTCTCCAGTTATGTTTAAGCCATTTTCAGAAGCACAGCTTTAATGTTTTAGTCCTTCCAGAAGAGAAGTTAGCAAGATAGTGGCCTCCCAGCTCATCCATGGCTAAAACAGGTATTTGGGGCTACGAGATTCAGTCAGTCAATTGTTTTATTTCAGGACATCTAGTCAGAATGTAATGTACACACTAAAATACTAGCCAAATTGTCATGCAAATTTCTGAATATGAACACTGTAAAATTAATGGTAAGAAAATTAGGACTACCAAACTAGCCAGTTACTTTCTTGTCTTTCACAATACAGATTTGTGCTGGGATTACAATAAGGAATTCAATTCATTAGAAATGCTTTGGTCATATATTTGGCCAGCAATTGATAGGGAGAATTTTTGCAGTGCAGTAGTCCTTATTTATAAACAGACTTCTTACTTGCATTGAAATTATATTCCCCCCCCCCCACACACAAACACACATTCTTCCTCTTCCCCATCAAACCCCTGAAATCTCATCCACCAACATAAAAACTCTTTATTAGTCACCATAATTCTGCCTGGGAAGTATGGGGCAGGAATAATTTCAAAGCCTGATACTGCTGCTCCTCAGCCTGCTGGATCAGGTGTCATGGCTGAGTGATACCAGACATCCGGTCAGGGATCACTTGCACTCGTCCTACGACATACCTAGATCTAACCATTTGTAGATAGTGACAATGAACAGAATTACCACTAGACTTCTGGGTTGAGTCTGTTACATTTATTGTTAATACATTACATTCTGTAGCACCTTTATACACCATATTGTAGCATGTAAATAGCACATTTCACCTGAGATTCTCAAGGTGCCTGTTATATAGGAATATGCTTGAATCCAAGCTTTGGTGTGATACAAGCTATCAATGTACAAAAACAAGTGTAAGACAATGTGATGGTGGAAGCTGCGGTGCAACAGAACATGATGTAGATCTGCCAGCAAATGTCTATTTAATCCACGTTCACTGTCATGGCTTTAGTATTACCAAGATAAGCAAACAATGCAGGAATTAAGGAATTAAGGAATTAACTATACTGTACTGAGCCTTCAAAGATTTATGTTGGCATGGAAGTTTCAACTCCTGATACAACTGTCTCATTGAACACTGGGCATTTTCATTGTTTTGTTCCATTATTATAAATAAGCAATAATAGCTTACTGGAATGTAACAGAATCACAGGCATTTCTAGGGAGGGAAATGGTCTATTTATCTAGGTTTTCATCACTGTTATATCTGAAGATCTTCCATGAAAACTAAACACAAGAATTATAGTCTCTCTCCTAACCCAGCCAGCAAAAATAAACATTTTCAAAAGCACAAATGGTAGTTAGGTACTCAACTCCACTATTGTGAATGATATTTAAATGTTTAATTGCCCTTTGTGCCTTTAAAAATCTCCTATCTATGTTATAGAATACATAACAGGAATGAGGACCCTGTTATGCTTGAGAGGCCTATGTTGGGAAAGCAAAGTCAAAGAAATGGATTTTGAAATGGTCTGAAAGTAGCAAAGGCTAGCGGTCATTCTTATTTTATCTGGCAGTGACTTCGATAGTCTGTTTCCAGATTTCTTGCAGAACTAGACAGCAGAGAAGGTTTCAGACAGACTGAAAGGAAAATGAAAAATTATTTTCCAATAATCTAGGACTTTGAAGCCACAGCAACAGCTTTGAGAACATAATGAAATCTAAGCAATGTCTATTAGGAAACCCCTATAATTCCTTAAGAGAAATGGCAAGGAAAGGAGAATGAAAATAAAAACCATATTTTGGAGCAAGCCCTTTTTATCAAAGAAATGTTAGTAGTGGGGTTTGGCTGGGTCTCTAGCTCTGGTCCTGGTTATTGTTACACTTTCCCAGTAAATCATTCTTAAAAGCAAGATTATGACAAGAGCAGGATTCCAGAGGAAGGGGAACATCATTCGTCCTTTTGGCCAATTGTCTGGAGACAAACTCAAAATCAAGTATAGCAGGGTTTTGTGACTCATTATTACATTTCTTAAGAACCTGCTTCAATATTGAGCAGACTTAGAGCTTCAGGGAAAGTAGCCTCAACAGGAAGGAGCTGATAACATATGTAAAAGCTTGTTCAGTGGCATTGTACCAGGAAGGAATGGAAAGGCTTCTGTTCTCGAGCAGGATTCCTGAACATATCCACTAAATAATTTAGATGCGAATAATAACTATAAACTGATATGTTAATAGAACAGTGCAAGCAGCTTAGCTATCCATTCTTAGCAGATGGACATTGGGGAATATCAGTGAGCAGAACAACCTAAAGGGACTCCAGAAGAAGAAGGTGTGAGGAAGGAAAGAAACATTGTGGAGTGGTAAAAAGCTCAGTTTGTAGGAAAATTCAAGGGCGTGTCCTGAGAAAATAATTCTGTATGGACCAGCCATGAGGTATACATAAACTGTAATTTGGCTTTTCTCCACATATTTGTGTCCTGTGGATTCCATAGCAATTCCACAATGATTTCATAAAGTCCAGCTGCTACTAAAAGCTACCCAATGATATTATGTATTTGAAGGACTGCTTAATTTATCTGCAGGTTATTAATGTATAAATCTCAATGAAAGTCTAACTCATCTGGCTAGAGCAGAAGTGGGCAAACTACAGCCTGCGGGCCACATCTGGCCCGTGGGCTGTCCTGCCCAGGGCTGGCTTCAGGGTTTTTGCTGCCCCAACCAGCAAACAGGAGGGGAAAAAAAAAAAAAAAGCCGCTACCGCGATCTGCAGCTCTACCGCCGCCGCTTCAGTCTTCAGTGGCAATTCAGCGCTGGGTCCTTCGCTCCAAGAGGGAGTGAGGGACCTGCTGCCGAATTGCCGCCAAAGACCTGGATGTGCCGCCCCTTACCGTTGGCCACCCCAAGCAGCTGCTTGCTGGGCTGGTGCCTGGAGCTGGCCCTGGTCCTGCCTGGCCTCTGAGCTCCTGGCCCGGGAGGCTAGCCCCCGGTCCCTCCCCTGCTGTTCCCCCTCCCCTGCAGCCTCAGCTCACTTGCTTGCTCCACCAGCACAATCCTCTGGGTGGAGGGGCTGTGAGCTCCTGGGGCAGTGCAGCTGCAGAGCCGGGCCTGACCCAGTGCTCTGTGCTGCGCGGTGGTGGTGGTGTGCTGTGAAGTCACCAGCCACCAGTGCTCCAGGCAGTATGGTAGGGGGCCAGGGAGAAGGGATTGTTGGATGGGCAGGGATCCTGGGGGGGCGGTTGGGAATGAGAGGGGGGTTGGATGGGCTGGGGGGGGGCAGTCAGGGGACAGGGAGAAGGAGTGGTTGGATGGGGCAGAGGCCCTTAGGGGGCAGTCAGGAAGGAGGGGGGGTTGGATGGGGCAGCATGGGGCAGTCAGGGGCCAGGGAGAAGGGATTGTTGGATGGGGCAGGGGTCCCAGGGAAGCAATCAGGAATGAGAGGAGGGGTTGGATGAGGTGGTGGGGGGCAGTCAGAGGCGGAGGCCCAGGGGTGGTCAGGGGACAGGGAAGGGTGTGTGTGGATGGGGCAGGGATCCGGGGGCTGGTATTGCATCAGGAAACAAAGGGGGTTGGATGGGGCAGGAGTCCCGGCGGGGGCAGATATGAGGTGGGGGCCAGGTCATGACCTCCTCCCCTAACCAGCCCTCCATACATTTTCTGAAACCCGATGCAGCCCTCAGGCCAAAAAGTTTGCCTGCTCCTGGGCTAGAGGCTAACTTTCAATATAAATGCTTTATGGACTCATAATCATATATATTCAGCGATGATACTGTACTTGTAAAAGACAGGCTTTAACTTCACTCAAGCCACATTGTCTTCAAGACATAATTTTCATCCCATGTGGGAGACCTATTTCTAAGATCTTACAAGGCCCCTTTCATCACATCCCAAACATCACTAAGTTCACCCCAGTTTGAGGAAATGCTTTGTTCATTAAACAGTGCAGTGCTGCTTTCTTTTCTTGCTTTACTCCATCAGGTTTGCCATGCATACCAAATTCTCAATTATTGAATGCTAATTTCCTTACAGTTTCAGGCAGTTCATGCGTTCAGATTAGCTTGTCATATTAAGAAAAAAGAAGCTTGGAATGGAATTGAAGAAGTTGGGTGTGGAGCAATTTTCTGCTCCATAAAATACAGTTCTAGTTATCAGCAACATATCAGGGGTTGACACATTTCCCCATATAAAACTTATAATTCTTGACACTTTTATTGCACTTCATTAAAAAGTCCCCCTCCCTACCACAAGACGATCTTTAAAAAAGAAGAAAACAAAACACTGTGTTAAAATCAAAGCACTCTCCCCAAGAAAGGGCCAAATTCTTTCCTCATATATACACCTCATGAATTTCAATGTGATTGTTGTATAATCTAGGCTGCAACTGGCCCCAAGTTGGAATAAAAGCATTAACATTATCTTCAGTTTATCATAGGAATAAATTTTAACTGATTTAATAGACTGCCACATTAGACTGAGATGTTAGAACTCTGCATGTTTGTTCGTTTTTCATATATAGCCACTCAAGCACCACTCCCAAAAAAATCACGGTAACTAGAATATTAATTACAGAGAGAGTGAGAATCTGGACAATTTCCCCCCACTTTTTTTTGCCTGAAGCAGCAAAACAATCAGCAAATTGGGTCTCACTTTCATAAAGTTCTGCATGCTGCTAGAATGTGCTATTGTTTAGGGTACATACATTGTTTGAAATCTTTAGCCCTTATAAAACATTTCAGATTAGATTTTCCTTGTTATTTGTATATGAATCGACTACATTCATACATGTATTCTGCCTCTGGTGGTCTACTTAATCAGTACAAATTTTTCATTTTCTTTCTTTGTAACTCAGGAGATCAGATCTTGTACCTGATTTTGTTATACCGGCCCATTGCTGACACTTAAAATTGGGCTGTTGTAAAAATATCCATAATATAAATGACCCCTCACCCCCATTTAATTCTGATTATGAATATTTAACACGCACAAGGGGTAAAAGAAAGAAAACTCTACCAAATTACAAAAAAAAAAGTATTCTAAAAGGGGCCATGATAATTCAGATTTAACTATCTGAATGGTCAATTACATGAGACACTGTACCATGAACACCTCCCTGCATCTCAATGCTCCCAAGGGTGGATCTATGAAGTTTGAAGGAATACCACAACCACAACACAAACAGGCCATGATTTTCAAGAAAGCTTAGCATCCACAGTTAGGGCCAGATTTACCAAAGTGTTTAGCATAATACATGTCACAATGGGAGCTTCTGGGTGTTGACTGAGCACTTTTTTGAGCCTGATTTGGATTGTGGATACTGAGCACTGGAAATTTTAGTCCAGATCTCTTTTGAAAAAGTGGCCTTTAATGTTATTTCGGGCCATTTAAATAACTCACCTAATTCAGTGTTTTTATAAAATCAATATCACATCTCTCTCCCTGCTCTGTTCTTTCTAATTTTTTTATGGATGGGTGGGTGGACAAGAGTCATATTTGATTATTATTTATGTTACAGTAACCTGCCACCAAAAGCTGATATGAAAATATTTATGGTACAGATAGGTCTAAATCAAAACAAACCCCTCCCCAACACCCTGAATGTTGGAGATTTTCAGATCCAAAATCAGATTTAAAATTAAACTTAATATCTTTGAAACTGCTACTGAAAAGAAGAAAAAGCAAACAAGAACATTTCAGGCTTGCCCAGAGATCTAAATGTAGAGTGTTAAGGTATCATTGTGTGTGTCAACATGGAGCTATTGTAAGAGTATCTACAAAAATATCAAATGATATTTCCGTTTAAAATCATTTTACTGACAAGAGCAAGTTCCCAAACTTGCTTTTCCCCTCTTCCAGTTATTCAGCCTGAAATGCAAAATAATGTGTTTCCTCATTATTGGTTTAGATAGAAGCTGTGATTGTAATAAAGAGAACTCAGAAATATCAAGACTTTAAATGACATTACTCGGACCTTCTGAGAAACCTTTCTGACTTGTGACTTTGTGCTGAGCACATCACCTAAAACAGCGGTTCTCAAAGCCGGTCCGCCGCTTGTTCAGGGAAAGCCCCTGGCGGGCCAGGCTGGTTTGTTTACCTGCCGCATCTGCAGGTTCAGCTGATTGTGGCTCCCACTGGCCATGGTTTGCTGCTCCAGGCCAATGGGGGCTGCAGGAAGCAGCGCAGGCAAAGGGATGTGCTGGCCGCCCTTCCCACAGCCCCTATTGGCCTGGATTGGTGAACTGTGGCCAGTGGAAGCCGCGATCGGCCAAACCTGCGGACACGGCAGGTAAACAAACTGGCCCGGCCTGCCAGGGGCTTTCCCTGAACAAACAGCGGATCAGCTTTGAGAACCACTGACCTAAAACACAATAACAACATCCTGGTTTGCGTAACAGGTGCCATTACTTTACACACCTAAACATTAGAGGGAATTATTTTCTCCTACTCCTTATCACTATAGTCCAGATTCATGAAAATACTTAGGCACATGCGTAAGTCTACCCACATTCAAAAAAGCTATTAAGAATGTCCCTAGCATTAAGGAAAAGTGTCTGTTTAGGCACTCAGTCTGAATATGGATGCTTTCCTGAAATGGAGCCCAAGAAGTCCAATCTAGTGTTCCTTGTACACACCTCAAACCACTTCTGAAAGGTGGCCGAGAGGTTGGCCTCTGAGTTGTAAAACCCAGGGTCAATTCCCTGCTCTGCCAGAGACTTCCTGAATGATCTTGGGCATGTCTCTAAGCCTCTCCAGACCTCAGCTCCCCATCTGTAAAACAGGGACAATAAGACTTCTCTGTCTTATAAGGATGAGTGAGAGGTAGAACCTCAGTTTTGGGTATGCAAGGAATGAAGGATTGAACACTATGTGGCCAACTTTAATTTTTATGACCACTGAAATATGAACCACTAGTTCCAGTGTTGTAATCAAAGGCTTTCCTAAAGTTCACCAGAAATATTACTATCCACAGTATCTGAATGTGAATCTACACTGAACTTTATTTAAAAATTTTTTGGCAGCTATTTCTTATTCTTTTGGTCTTGTAACAAAAGAAGAACATCCAAAAATGGGTAACCATGTGTCATTTTTTTAGTACCAGCAATACTTATTTCTAATACATTTTCACAAGTAAGAAGAAAACTAGGGAACACATATTTCCAAGGCAATGCTTTTGCTGGATAACATGTATGACTGAGGCAGGAGACCAGGGCAAGTGTAGAGGAATGGCAGAAGGGGTAGTTCTATGGGGTAAGGGGGTTTCTGTCTCTTAGATCCTGGGAATGGAGCGTGAGAGATCAAGGGCCTCAAAGCCAGGCCTGTGGATCCGCAGACAGAGTTGAGACCATGACTGCCACCCAGCATTTTACCCAAACCAGTCAAGAAGGTGGCTAGTGAAGTTCTAGCTCACAAAGGGCCCCACCCACAAAGCTCTTGATTAGGGGAGATATCTAGACTCATCAATTGGCTTGAATGGATACTAAAACCAGAAAGAGGCACAAGAAATTGTGTGAGCAACTAGGTGAATTCTGTGGCTGGCTGCTACTATGGACCATGCCTACTTGCCAGCCTCCTGCCTCCCAGCCTGCCCTCCTTATCCCAGACCGCCATCTCTTCCCAGCTCCTGCTTTCCTGCCTCACTCCAGGTCCCTGCTCCTACAGTCTACCCCGACCCCTCGCTTGACTCCTGACTCTGTTCCGGCTCTGACCTTTGTCTTGGCACCTGATTGTGACCTCAGCTCTGGTTCCTAACCATTAGACATGACCATTCACACCCTTGAGCCTCCACAGTGGGATTTAGAAAGTCTGTACTAAAAGTTTGATATCACAAAATGCAAGATGTTGAGTGCCACCAATGAACCGTTCAGCATCCCTAGCTCCAAATGAGTTAAATGAGTGTTGAGGACATAGAATTATAGAAATGTAGGAGCAGAAGGGTCCAGCTCCCTGCACTGAGGCAGGACTAAATAATATCTATACCATCCCTGACAGGTGTTTGTCTCATCTGTTCTTTAAAACTTCCAATGAAAGAGATTCCACAACCTCCCTAGGCAATTTGTTCCAATGCTTAACTACCCCTTGTAGTTAGAACATTTTTCCTAATATCTAAACTAAATCTCCCCTGCTGCAATTTAAGCCCATGACCACTTGTCCTGTTTTCAGTGGATAAAGAGAACAATTTATCACCTTTTATTTATAACAACCTTTTATGTTCTTGAAGATTGTTACCATGCCCCCTGCACTAGTCCTCTCTTCTCCAGACTAAATAAACTCATTTTTTCAATCCTTCTTTGTAGGTCATGTTTTCTAGACTTTTAAATCATTTTTGTTAATCTCCTCTGGACTTTCTCTAATTTGTCCTCATCTTTCCGGAAGTGTGGTGTCCAGAACTGGAAACAGTACTCCAGTTCAGGGTTTATCAGTGCTGTGTAGAGTGGAAGAATTACCTCTCACATTCTGGCTACAACACACTTCCTAGTACATCCTAGAATAATGTTTGCTTTTTTGGCAACAATTTTGTATTGTTGATTCATATCTAGTTTGTGATCCACTGTACTCCCCAGATTCTGTTCTTCCGTCCTCCTTCCTAATAAGTCATTTCCCATTTTATATTTGTGCAGCTAATTATTCATTCCTAAGTATATTACTTTATTTTTGTCCTTATTGAATTTCATCCTATATATTTCATACCATTTCTTATTTGTCAAGATCATTTTGAATTTTATTCCTGTCCTCCAACGTGTTTGCAATCCCTACAATTTGGTTTTGTCTACAAACTTTATAAATGTACTCTCTATGACATTATCCAAATCATTTATGAAGATCTTGAATAGCACTGAACCTAGGACAGATCCTTGGGACCTCATTCAGTATGCCCCTCCAGCTTGATTGTGAACCATTAATAACTACTCTATGAGTATGCTTTTCCAACCAGTTGTACACCTACATTATGGTAGGTTTAACTAGGGTGTATTTCCTTAGTTTGCTTATAAAAAGGTCATGTGAGAGAGCATCAAAAGCCTTACTAATGTTGAGATATATCACATATACTGTTTTCCCCCTACCCACAAAGCTTCTTACCTTGTCAAAGAAGGATGACTGTTACTTATCACCTTATTAATTTTTAGGTGATTACAAATTGATTGTTTGATTATTTACTCCATTATCTTTCCAGGTACCAAAATTAAGTTGGCTGGTCTATAATTCACTGGGTTGTCCCTATTTCACTTTTTATAGATTGGTACTATATTTGCCCTTTTACAGTCCTCTGCAATCTCTCCCATCCTCCACAAGTTCTCAAAGATAATCATTAATGGCTCAGTCAGTTCCTTAAGTATTCTAGGATGTATCTGGTCGGGTTCTGCCAAATATATTCAGACATTCAGCATTACTCCTGCTCATGTACACACTTATGATAGAATAATAGAAATGCTGGAGTGGAAGGGATCTAAAGATGTTCACAAGTCCAGCCCACTTCACTGAGGCCGGACCGAGTCCAGGATAGGTGACCATCTCTGACAGGTGTTTGTCCAACTCTAAAAATCTCCAATGACGGGTATTCCACAATCCCCCTTGGAAGCCTATTCCAGAATGTATCTACCCTTATAGTCAGAACATTTTTCCCTATATCTAACCTAAATATCCCCAAGCCCCATTACATTTTATTCTACCTTCAGTGCATATGGAGAACAATTAATCACCATTCTCTTTATAGCAGGCCTAACATAACTGAAGAATGTTATCAAGGTCCCTCCTCAGTCTTCTTTTTTCAAAACTAGCATGTCAACGTTTTTTTAGAACTTTTCCTCATAGGTCAGATTTTCTATACCTTTTATCATTTTTGTAGCTCTCCTCTGGACTCCCTCAATTTGTCCACATCTTTCCTAAAGTGTGGCACCCAGAATTGGACACAGTTCTCCAGTTGAGGCCGAGTAGAGCAGGACAATTA
This sequence comes from Gopherus evgoodei, assembly GCF_007399415.2. Lineage (NCBI taxonomy): Eukaryota > Metazoa > Chordata > Testudines > Testudinidae > Gopherus > Gopherus evgoodei. The sequence continues at coordinate 38,012,669 of NC_044323.1, forward strand.
CCTCCATGTCTTACATATAACATTCCTGTTAATACATCCCAGAATGACAATAGCTTTGTTCAGAATTGCACATTTTGGGTTCCACAGTAGTCCTCAGTCCTTTTCAGCAGTACTAAAACCTAGCCAGTAATTCCTCATTTTGCAGTTGTGCATTTCATTTTTATTTCCTTAGGGCTTGTCTACACTTACAGCACTGCAGAGGAGCAGCTTGTGATGCTGTAGCATTTAGTGAAGATGCTACCTACACCAATGAGAGACCTTTTCCCATCAGTGTAGGAGTTCCATCTCCCTGAGAGGCAGTCGTGTCATAAACAGATAGCTAAGGGTTAATGTCTCTTTCACCTGAAACACCTGACCAGAGAACCAATCAGGAAACCGGATTTTTTCAACCTTGGGTGGAGGGAAGTGTGTCTCTGAGTCTTTTGTCTGTCTGCCTGTTTCCTCTGAGCTTTGGAGAAGTAGTTCTATTTTCTAGTCTTCTGTTTCTAAGTGTAAGGACAAAGAGATCAGATAGTAAGTTCTATGGTTTCTTTTCTTTGGTATTTGCATGAATATAAGTGCTGAAATGCTTTGATTTGTATTTTTTTTGAATAAGGCTGTTTATTCAATATTCTTTTAAGAAATTGACCCTGTGTTGTATCATCTTAATACAGAGAGAACATTTGTATTTTTTTTTTCTTTTTTATATAAAGCTTTTTTTTAAGACCTGTTGGAGTTTTTCTTTACTTTAGGGAAATTGAGTCTGTACTCACCAGGGAATTGGTGGGAGGAAGAAATCAAGGGGAGAGCTGTGGGTTGGATTGCTAGCCTGATTTGGCATTTCCTCTGGGTGAAGAGGAAAGTGCTTTTGTTCCAGGATTGGGAACGGAGAGGGGGAATCACTCTGCGTAGTTTCACAGAGCTTGTGTCTGGGTATCTCTCCAGGAGCATCTGGAGGGGGGAAGGGAAAAAGGATTATTTCCCTTTGTTGTGAGACTCAAGGGATTTGGGTCTTGGGTCCCCAGGGAAGGTTTTTCAGTGGGACCAGAGTGCCCCAAAACACTCTAATTTTTTGGGTGGTGGCAGCAGTACCAGGTCCAAGCTGGTAACTAAGCTTGGAGGTTTTCATGCTAACCCCCATATTTTGGACGCTAAGGTCCAGAATCTGGGAATAAGGTTATAACATGAGTGGCAGTGGCGGGATATAGACAGAATCCAGAAGCCAGTAGGAATATTATATTTTTCTTTTCTCTGCTAAGGGCTTTTTAGCAGAGAGAAACAGTTTGGTTTTAAAAGGGAACCAGAGAGAATTTTTTTTTTCTGCTCTCTAGCAGTTTGTGGTTTGCATATTAAGCGAGAAGACTGTTAAGGGTCTTTTGTCATGCAATAGCCCTCCCATTAGGTGGCAAGTACCAGCACTTATATGCATGCAAATTAAGTGGTTTTTCTGGTTTCCCTTCATTGAACATTAGCTAGAGAGAGAAAAGGAAAAAAGCACTGTTGCTAGGCAGACTTCAGGAGGCAACAGAGAGCCTGCAGTTCAGAAAATAAACACCGGAGGGCACCCCAACACAAGAAAACAGGAACCATGACTTCTAAGGCAAAGATTGACGCCGAAGAACAAATCAAAGACGCTGAACACAGGCGACAAATGGAGATGAAAGAAAAGGAAGAAAGCCTCAAACTGGCAGCCTTCCAAAGAGAACAGGCAGCCCAAGAGGCAGCACACAAAAGAAAACTAGAAGAAGAAGAGGTAGCCTACCGAAGGAAACAAGCAGAAGATGAGTTGGCCCACAGAAGGAAGCAAGAAGAAGAAGAGGCGGCCCACCGCCGAGACATGGAAAAACAACAAAAACAAATGGAAAAAGAAAATGAAGAGAAGGAAAAACAGAGAAAACATGAACTGGATTTGGCAAAAGCTGGGCTGCATGTGCCAGCCAACCCTAACAACCCGGCGCCAATTATTGCTCCACAGCACAGGAAATTTCCCACCTACAAGGCAGGTGATGACACCGAGGCCTTCCTGGAAAATTTTGAAAGAGCCTGTCTTGGGTACAGCATCCCCGAAGACCAGTACATGGTAGAATTAAGGCCACACCTCAGTGGACCTTTAGCAGAGGTGGCAGCTGAAATGCCCAAGCCGCAAATGAATGACTATAAACTTTTTCAAACCAAGGCCAGATACCGGATGGGGATAACCCCAGATCATGCCCGTCGGCGCTTCAGAACCCAAAAATGGAAACCAGAGGTGTCATTTCCCAAACACGCCTACTACATTGCAAAAAACTATGAGGCCTGGTTAACAGGAAACAACATTCAAACCTTGGAAGAAGTGAACCTCCTCATACAAATGGAGCAGTTCTTGGATGGTGTTCCTGAAGACATCACACGGTACATACAAGATAGAAATCCCAAAACTATCGCTGAGGCGGGGGAGATTGGAGCCAAATGGATGGAACTGGCAGAAAGCAAAAAAGCTACTGTCAAGGGGAACGATTACCCCAGGGGGCACACAGACCATAAACCCTACAACCGAGGACAGCCAAAGACCCTCCATACCACCCAAGTAAAGCCACAGATACCCTACTCTTCAACCTCAACAGTCTCCAGTAACTCACCTCGGCCCAGTGACCCATCAGATGGAAGATGCTTTAAGTGTAATGAACCGGGACATATCAAGGCCAACTGTCCCAAGAACACCATGCGAGTGCAATTCATTACACCACCATCACACCAAAGATCCCCAGGCCCAGATGCCTCTCAAATACCCTTGGAGCGAAGGGAAAATTTGAGAGTGGGCGGAAAGAAGGTTACTGCGTGGAGAGACACGGGGGCACAAGTGTCAGCTATCCACCAATCCTTCGTTGACCCCAAATTCATCAACCCAAAGGCCAAAGTTACCATTTACCCCTTCATGTCACAAGCTGTAGACTTGCCTACAGCTGAACTGCCTGTCCAGTACAAAGGCTGGTCAGGAATGTGGACTTTTGCAGTCTATGACAATTATCCTATCCCCATGCTACTGGGGGAAGACTTGGCCAACCAGGTGAGGCGGGCCAAGAGAGTGGGAATGGTTACCCGTAGCCAAACCAGGCAAGCTTCCAGACCCATTCCTGTTCCTGAGCCGTCCACAGAGGCCCCGTCTGTGTTACCAGAGACCCAGACAGAGGTAGTGGACCCGGATTCCATGCCTACCACTGAAACAGCCACAGCATCTCCAGTCCCAGGCCCGGAACTGGAACAGCAACCAGCACCAACAAGTGCAACCACATCTTCAAACTCAACGCCAGAGGGCGCCAGCAAGCCAGAACTGGCAGAAGCAAAAGACAGCCATACCCAAAAGGCTCAGCCAGAGCCTGAAATACCCTCAGGTGCACCAGCGGAGAGCGGTTCACCAGCAACGGAAACAATCCCATCACCTACATCGCTTCCAGAGGGACCAAGCCCAAGTCCACAGTCTGAGGAAAAACTTGTGACCCCAGCCTCAAGGGAACAGTTCCAGGCTGAGCAGGAAGCAGATGACAGCCTTCAGAAAGCATGGGCGGCGGCACGGAGCACCCCACCGCCTCTCAGCTCTTCAAATCGATCCCGGTTTGTTATAGACCAAGGACTTTTATACAAGGAAATTCTTTCTGGTGGACACCGGGAAGAATGGCAGCCGCGAAAACAGTTGGTGGTTCCAACTAAGTACCGGGAGAAGCTCTTAAGCTTAGCCCATGATCATCCCAGTGGCCATGCTGGGGTGAACAGAACCAAGGACCGGTTGGGGAAGTCCTTCCACTGGGAGGGGATGGGCAAGGATGTTGCCAAGTATGTCCGGTCTTGTGAGGTATGCCAAAGAGTAGGTAAGCCTCAAGACCAGGTCAAGGCCCCTCTCCAGCCACTCCCCATAATTGAGGTCCCATTTCAGCGAGTAGCTGTGGATATTCTGGGCCCTTTCCCAAAAAAGACGCCCAGAGGAAAGCAGTACGTACTGACTTTAGTGGACTTTGCTACCCGTTGGCCAGAAGCAGTAGCTCTAGGCAACACCAGGGCTAACACTGTATGCCTGGCCCTAACAGACATCTTTGCCAGGGTAGGTTGGCCCTCCGACATCCTTACAGATTCAGGGTCTAATTTCCTGGCAGGGACCATGGAAAAACTGTGGGAAACTCATGGGGTGAATCACTTGGTTGCCACCCCGTACCACCATCAAACCAATGGCCTGGTGGAAAGGTTCAATGGAACTTTGGGGGCCATGATAAGAAAATTCATCAACGAATTCTCCAATAATTGGGACCTAGTGTTGCAGCAGTTGCTGTTTGCCTACAGGGCTGTACCACATCCCAGTTTAGGGTTTTCACCATTTGAACTTGTGTATGGTCACGAGGTTAAGGGGCCATTACAGTTGGTGAAGCAGCAATGGGAGGGGTTTACGCCTTCTCCAGGAACTAACATTCTGGACTTTGTAAGCAACCTACAAAGCACCCTCCGACACTCTTTAGCCCTTGCTAGAGAGAACCTAAAGGATGCTCAAGAAGAGCAAAAGGCCTGGTATGACAGACATGCCAGAGAACGTTCCTTCAAGGTAGGAGACCAGGTTATGGTCTTGAAGGCGCAACAGGCCCATAAGATGGAAGCATCATGGGAAGGGCCATTCACGGTCCAAGAGCGCCTGGGAGCTGTAAACTACCTCATAGCATTCCCCAATTCCTCACTAAAGCCTAAAGTGTACCATGTTAATTCTCTCAAGCCTTTCTATTCCAGAGACTTACAGGTTTGTCAGTTTACAGTCCAGGGAGATGATGCTGAGTGGCCTGACGGTGTCTACTACGACGGAAAAAAAGACGGTGGCGTGGAAGAGGTAAACCTCTCCACCACCCTGGAACGTCTGCAGCGGCAACAAATCAAGGAGCTGTGCACTAGCTTCGCCCCATTGTTCTCAGCCACCCCAGGACGGACTGAACGGGCATACCACTCCATTGATACAGGTAATGCTCACCCAATCAGAACCCCACCCTACCGGGTGTCTCCTCATGCCCAAGCTGCTATAGAACGGGAGATCCAGAACATGCTACAGATGGGTATAATCCGCCCATCTACCAGTGCATGGGCATCTCCAGTGGTTCTGGTACCCAAACCAGATGGGGAAATACGCTTTTGCGTGGACTACCGTAAGCTAAATGCTGTAACTCGTCCGGACAACTATCCGATGCCACGTACTGATGAGCTATTGGAAAAGTTGGGACGTGCCCAGTTCATCTCTACAATAGACTTAACCAAGGGGTACTGGCAAGTACCGCTAGATGAACCTGCCAAGGAGAGGTCAGCATTCGTCACCCATGCGGGGGTGTATGAATTCAATGTCCTTCCTTTCGGCCTTCGAAATGCACCCGCCACCTTCCAGAGGCTGGTAGATGGTCTACTAGCTGGACTGGGAGAATTCGCAGTTGCCTACCTCGATGATGTGGCCATTTTTTCAGACTCCTGGCCCGAACACCTACTACACCTGGAAAAGGTCTTTGAGCGCATCAGGCAGGCAGGACTAACTGTTAAGGCCAAAAAGTGTCAAATAGGCCAAAACAGAGTGACTTACCTGGGGCACCAGGTGGGTCGAGGAACCATAAACCCCCTACAGGCCAAGGTGGATGCTATCCAAAAGTGGCCTGTCCCAAGGTCGAAGAAACAGGTCCAATCCTTCTTAGGCTTGGCCGGATACTACAGGCGATTTGTACCACACTACAGCCAAATCGCTGCCCCATTGACCGACCTAACCAAAAAGACCCAGCCAAATGCCGTTACGTGGACTAATGAGTGTCAAAAAGCCTTTACCCAGCTTAAGGCAACGCTCATGTCTGACCCTGTACTCAGGGCCCCGGATTTTGACAAACCATTCCTAGTAACCACAGATGCATCTGAGCGTGGTATAGGAGCAGTGCTCATGCAGGAAGCAACAGATCACAACTTCCATCCTGTCGTGTTTCTCAGCAAGAAACTGTCTGAGAGGGAAAGTCACTGGTCAGTCAGTGAAAAGGAATGCTATGCCATTGTGTACGCCCTGGAAAAGCTACGCCCATATGTTTGGGGACGGCGGTTCCAACTACAAACTGACCATGCTGCACTAAAGTGGCTTCATACTGCCAAGGGGAACAACAAGAAACTTCTTCGTTGGAGTTTAGCTCTCCAAGATTTTGATTTTCAAATTCAACACATCACAGGAGCTTCTAACAAAGTTGCTGATGCACTCTCCCGTGAAAGTTTCCCAGAATCCAGTAGTTAAAAAGTGTTCTTAAAATCTAAAGTCTGTTAGTTATATACTTAGTAGTATATGTAAAGGTGCATGTGTTGTATTAATCTGTTTATTTTCAAGTTCTAGAAGAAATTGCCGCCAGTGAGCTTCCCCACTGTCTGCAATTTGGGGGGCGTGTCATAAACAGATAGCTAAGGGTTAATGTCTCTTTCACCTGAAACACCTGACCAGAGAACCAATCAGGAAACCGGATTTTTTCAACCTTGGGTGGAGGGAAGTGTGTCTCTGAGTCTTTTGTCTGTCTGCCTGTTTCCTCTGAGCTTTGGAGAAGTAGTTCTATTTCTAGTCTTCTGTTTCTAAGTGTAAGGACAAAGAGATCAGATAGTAAGTTCTATGGTTTCTTTTCTTTGGTATTTGCATGAATATAAGTGCTGAAATGCTTTGATTTGTATTCTTTTTGAATAAGGCTGTTTATTCAATATTCTTTTAAGAAATTGACCCTGTGTTGTATCATCTTAATACAGAGAGAACATTTGTATTTTTTCTTTCTTTTTTATATAAAGCTTTCTTTTAAGACCTGTTGGAGTTTTTCTTTACTTCAGGGAAATTGAGTCTGTACTCACCAGGGAATTGGTGGGAGGAAGAAATCAAGGGGAGAGCTGTGGGTTGGATTGCTAGCCTGATTTGGCATTTCCTCTGGGTGAAGAGGAAAGTGCTTTTGTTCCAGGATTGGGAACGGAGAGGGGGAATCACTCTGCGTAGTTTCACAGAGCTTGTGTCTGGGTATCTCTCCAGGAGCATCTGGAGGGGGGAAGGGAAAAAGGATTATTTCCCTTTGTTGTGAGACTCAAGGGATTTGGGTCTTGGGTCCCCAGGGAAGGTTTTTCAGTGGGACCAGAGTGCCCCAAAACACTCTAATTTTTTGGGTGGTGGCAGCAGTACCAGGTCCAAGCTGGTAACTAAGCTTGGAGGTTTTCATGCTAACCCCCATATTTTGGACGCTAAGGTCCAGAATCTGGGAATAAGGTTATAACAAGTCGCTATGTCAACAGGAGGAGCCTTACCATCAACATAGCACTGTCTCCACCAGGGGCTTGGTGGTATAACTACATTGCTCAGGGGTGTGGATTTTCCACACCTCTGAATGATGTAGTTATATAGACATAACTTGGTAGTGTAGACAAAGCCTAAGCAAATTACTTTGCACTTATTTTTACTGATTTTCATCTTGTTGAATACAGACCAATTCTCCGATTTGTCAATGTCCTTTTGAATTCTAATATTATCCTCCAAAGTGTTTGCAACCTTTCCCAGCTTGGTGTCATCTGCAAATTTTATAAGCATACTCTCCACTCCATTATTCAAGTAATTAATCAGGACACTGAATAGTACCATACACAGGACTGACCTCTGAGGGACTCTACTAGATATGCCTTCCCAATTTGACAATGAACCATTGATAATTACTCTTTGACTACGGTCTTTCAACCAGCTGTGCACTCACCTTATAGTAATTTCATCTAGATCACATTTCCCTGTTTTCCTTATGAGAATATCATGTGGGACTGTGCCAAAAGCCTTAGAAAAATCAGAATATATCAGACCTACTACTTCCCCCCATCCACTAGGCCAGTAACCCTGTCAAAAAAGGAAATTAGCTTAGTTTGGCATGCTATGTTCTTGACAAATCTGTGCTGGTTATTACTTTTAACCCTATTATCCTCTAGACGCTTAAAAATTAATTAAAAATTTGTTCCAGTATCTTTCCAGGTTACACTGACTGGCCCATAATTTCCAGGGTCCTCTTTGTTCTTCTTTTTAGAGATAAGTATAATATTTGCCCTTCTCCACTCCTCTGGGACCTCACCCATCCTCCAGGAGTTCTTTAAGATAACTGTTAATGGATCTGAGATGGCTTCAGGTAGTTCCTTAGGTACAATAGAATAAATTTCATCAGGCCCTGTCGACTTGAATACATCCCACTTATCTAAATATTCTTTAACCTATTCTTTCCCTATTTTGGCTTGTATTCCTTCCCTCATATTGAAGATATTAATTGAGTTGAATATCTTAACCCTTTTAATGAAGACTGAAGCAAAATAGGTGTTAAATACCAAACATTCTTGATGTCATCCATTACTAGCTCTCCTTCCCTGCTAAATAGAGGACCTACACTTTCCATCATCTTTGTCTTGCTCCTAATGTATTTAAAGAATCTCTTCTTATTTCCTTTTACATCCCTTGTTAGGTGTAACTCATTTTGTGCCTTAGCCTTTCTGATTTTTTTCCCTGCATATTTGTGCCATTCTTTTGTATTCCTCCTTAGCAATTCCTCCATGCTTCCGCTTTTTGTAGGATTCCTTTTTTTATTTTCAGGTCATTAAAGATCTCTTCATGGAGCCACTCTTACTATTCTTCCTAGCTTTCCTTTGCATCAGGATAGTTTTCAGTTGTGCCTTTAATATTATTTCCTTGAAAAACTGCCAGCTCTCCTGAATTCCTTTTTCTTTTAGATTTTCTTCCAATGCGACCTTACCTATCAGTTCTCCGAGTTGGTTAAAGTCTTCTTTTTTAGATTCCATTGTCCTTATTCCACTGCTCTCCCTCTTTCCTTTCGTTAGAATCATGTAATCTATCATTTCATGATCACTTCCACCTAAATTGCCTTACACCATCAGATTTGCTGCCAATTCCTTCCTGTTGATCAGAATCAAGCCTAAAATGGCTCCCCCTCTCCTCTGAGGTTTCTTCCTCCACTTTCTGAAACAAAAAGTTGTCCCCAATACAGTCTAAGAACTTAATGGACATTTTGTGTTTTGCCATATTGCTTTCCCAATGCTGAGGCTCCCAAAGTTAGGGGATACTTTTGAAAAATTAAGTCTTAACTTTTCTGTACTTATATTTCCTAATCCGTATAATGGAGATAAACATATTTATGCCCTGGGGTAAAACACATTTAGATCTATGGATGTAAAGTAATACAAGTACTAAATATAACTATTCTATAGTAAATATACAGTTTCCAAAAACTGCACTGGCTGTTATTCCTCACCATCTCCTTCTGATCACCCTGTGGGAAGCTGATCTTTTTGCTGATGCCAGACCAGCTACTGAGAGCAGGCTGCCCTCTCTTCATTCACACCCCATCTCAAAAAATCAGATCTGATCCCATTTTCCTCCACAGTGTACAATTGAGGAGCTATCGGCCAGCACCCTGCACTGGAGTTAATTATTATATACCCTTGCCTCATGTTCATGTCTACTTTCACATTCCTAGGGCTTATCTACATGAGGAAAGTTACCGGCATAGCTTCTGTGGACTAAGGTATTCTGCAATAGCTATTCCAGAATAGCTCACCATCTGGACATTCTATTCTGCTGAAAAAAGTAAAATCATTTTTATTCCAGAATAGCATGTCCGTGCAAGAGAGTTATTCAGGAATAGCTAAATTATATCGGAATAGTTATTCCAAAATAGCTGTGTTGGAGGATTTCTTCTGGGTAGATGAGGCCTTTGAATAAAGATTTTATTGTTGTAACAACTGTGCTTGGTCATATGAATGGCACAATATAAAATGTTAATTGTATTGTACTGTGCATGAGGGACAAAAAATACAGAATGCTGTGTTTAGTAGTAACGTAGCTTTTGATAAATGCTGTCCTCAAGAGAAAGGGGCTGTGGGAGTGTTATAGAGTTTTACTTTATACTGAATAGATGCTTGTTTTGTATTGGTTTATTAGCTTACATGCTCTAAGTAGGGCTGTCAAGCGATTAAAAATTAATTGCAATTAATCACATGATTAAAAAAATAAATTTTGATTAATCACGCTCTTAAACAATAATAGAATACCATTTATTTAAATTTTTGGATGCTTTCTACATTTTCAAATATATTAATTTCAATTACAACACAGAATACAAAGTGTAGCGTGCTCCTTTTATATTATTTTATTATTTTATTTTGTTTTTTATCACTATAAAAAACAAAAGAAATAGTATTTTTCAATTCATCTAATACAAGTACTGTAGTGCAATCTCTTTATCATGAAAGTTGAACTTGCAAATTAGAATTATGTACAAAAAGCCTACATTCACAAATAAAATAATGTAAAACTTTAGAACCTACGTGTCCACTAAGACCTACTTCAGCCAATCACTTAGACAAAAAAATTTGGTTACAATCTGCAGGAGATAATGTTGCCCGTTTCTTGTTTACAATATCACCTGAAAATGAGAACAGGAGTTCGCATGCCACTGTTGTAGCTGGCATCACAAGATATTTACGTGCCAGATGCGCTAAAGATTCATATGTCTCTTGACGCTTCAACCACCATTCCAGAGAACATGCGTTCATTTTCGTCATCTGAGCAAGATGTCACCACAGGTTGATTTTCTTTTTTTTTGGTGGTTTGGGTTCTGCAGTTTCCTCATAGGAGTGTTGCCCTTTTAAGGCTTCTGAAAGCATGCTCCACATTGCGTCCTGATCAGATTTAGGAAAGCACTTCAGATTCTTAAACCCTGGATTGAGTGCTATTTTTACGTGTTTTTAATGTATTTTTATGTAGCTATTTTTAGAAATTTCACATTGGTACCTTCTTTGGGTTTTGTCAAATCTGCTGTGAATGTGTTCTTAAAATGAACAACATGTGCTGGGGTCATCATTTGAGACTGCTATAACATGAAATATATGGCAGAATACGGGTAAAACAGAACAGGAGACATACAATTCTTCCCAAAGGAGTTCACAAATTTAATTAATGCACTATTTTTTTTAATGAGCATGGTCAGCATGGAAGCATGCTCTCCGAATGATGGCTGAAGCATGAAGGGGCATACGAATGCTTAGCATATCTGGCACATAAATACCTTGCAACATCGGCTACAAAATTGCCATGTGAACGCCTGTCCTCACTTTCAGGTGACATTGTAAATAAGAATCAGGCAGCATTATGCCCCATAAATGTACACAACCTTGTCTGTCTTAGCAATTGGCTGAACAAGAAGCTGGACTGAGTGGACTTGTAGGTTCTAAAGTTTTACATTGTTTTGTTTTTTAGTTCAGTTATGTAACAAAAAAATCTACATTTATATGTTACACTTTCACAATAAAGAGATTGCACTGCAGTATTTGTATGAGGTGAATTGAAAAATACTATTTCTTTTGTTTATCATTTTTACAGTGCAAATATTTGTAATAAAAATAATATAAAGTGAGCACTCTACACATTGTATTCTGTGTTGTAACTGAAATCACAACTGAAAATGTAGAAAAACAAAAAATATTTAATAAATTTCAATTGGTATTCTATTGTTATAAGTGTGATTAATTGTGATTAATTTTTTAATCACAATTAATTTTTTGAGCTAATCATCTGAGTTAACTGCAATTAATTTATAGCCCTAATATTAACTGACTGTAGTGTTTATTTATTTATTAGGAGCATGGGAGAATCTGTCTCTGCTGAGGAATTTGCAGGATCTAATGTATTTGCAGGTGGGAATGGGATAAAACTGCACAAAACTATGCGGGAGCAGGTGGGACTGGGTATTACAGGGCGGGATGAGAGTGGGATTAAAAAAATTGCCTCATGCAGGGCTCTAGTGCTGAGGTTTTTACCAGGGTGCTGTCCCTTGATCCTGCCTGGCAATTCCATGTATGACTATGAAGTCATTTACAGTTATGCAAAAAGAATGTAAAACATTGCCACTATGTTGATCTAATAGTGCTGTATTCCCAAGTAAATGACGGCATGAGGTGCACAGCAATGGAGAATCTATTGTCCATCTTTTGTACCACTTTCTAGCTCAGGCGTGGGCAAACTACGGCCCGCGGGCCGGATTTGGCCCATCAGGGCTTTGGATCTGGCCTGTGGGATTGCTGACCCGTGCTGCCGTGGGTCCCACGCCACTCCAGAAGTGGCTGGCACCATGTCTCTGTGGCCTCCGGAGGGGAGTGGGGGGCAGAGAGCTCCACATGCTGCCCTCTCCTGCAGGCACCTCCATTGGCCAGGAACAGGAAACTGCGGCCAATGGGATCTTCAGGGGAGGTACCAGCAGGCGAGGGCAGCGCGTGGAGCCCTCTGCTCCCACCTCCCCCAGGGGCCATAGGGACGTGATGCTGGCCGCTTCCAGGAACGGCGCAGGGCCAAGGCAGGCAGGGAGCCTGTCTTAGCCTTGCTGTGCGCCGCTGCCACCCCAGAGCATCTCCAGGTAAGTGGCAAAGGGCGGGAGCCCACACCCTGAACCCCTCCTGCACCCTACATCCGAAGCCCCTGCCCTGAGCCTCCTAACCCCCTGCCTTGAGTCCCCTGCCATACCTCTCCTGCACCCCAACCCCTTGCCATGAGCCCCTAATGCCCTGCCCTGAGTCCCCTCCTGCACCCCAACCCCCTGCCCTGAGCCCCCTGCCGCACCCCTCCTGCACCCCAACCCCCTGCCTTCAGCCATCTCCTGCACTCTGCACCCCTCCCTGCACCCCTGCCCTGAGCCTCATGCCACACCCCGCACCCCTCCTGCATCCCAAGCCCCTGTTGTGAGCACCCTACTGCACCCTGCACCCTCCTGCACCCTAACCTCTTGCCCTGAGCCCCTTCCTGCATACTACACCCTCTCCACTCCCTCCAACACCCCAACCCCCTACCCCAGCCCTACATTCACGGCCCTGCATGTAATTTCCCCACCCAGACGTGGCCCTCGGACCAAAAAGTTTGCCTGCCACTGCTCTAGCTAGTAGCCATCTGATAAATGTGAAGCCCCACCTCCTTTGTTGCTAATGGAAAGGAGGAGCTTTTTTGTCTCTTCTCCTCTCTCAGAGCTTCCTAGCTGCTGTCAAGGTAGGTGTCTGCACTGCTTAATTCTTCCTCAAGCCTCCTGGCAGCAGGCAGAAGTGGAGAGAGCAACGAGGTCTGTGTTAGTCTTCCCCTCTCTTAGGCCTTTCCCCTACATAAAGTTCCATCAGTTTAACAAAAATCAATTAAAAAAACTAATTTTAGTTAAACAGATGCAAAATCCTGGGTGGACGTTCCTCTCTTGGTTTGAATCTGGCTTCCTATCAGTAATTTTACAAGCTCAAGCTAAATGATAGAACCAGTTTTTAAATGAATTGTATTTAAACTAGTGCAATTTCTGTATGTAGACATAATCTTAGTCTCCTTTTTTTGATCCTTCTCATGAATAACTTCAGATCCTGCCTCTGCTGCTAGTTAGAGATTTCCCAAGCACAAGCAGCATGAAATGACCAACAGCTTCACTCCCACCCACAAGTAGCAGCAACAAATCTGCAGTGGTGTTCATTTTACTCTGCCACTGCTTGTCAAAGCCATGAGCACTGTAACAGCACTGGAGTTGTCTGTTTGCAGAAAACAATATAGTACTAGGCTACATACTTGATAGAAGGTGATCTACAACCAGAAGGACAAGAATCTCTTTAATGAAAACTTAAATTCTATAGACATCAAAGTCTCACACCCCTTATACTTGCCACTTCTGAGTGGCTGAATTGATTTATCAAGCCTTTTTACAGTTCTAGTGCTCTGGTAGCTCAGCATAATGCTTCAGAAACTGCACAACAAAGGCTGGGAGTTTTTGGTTTTTTACTTTCATAAAAAGAACAGGAGTACTTGTGGCACCTGAGAGACTAACAAATTTGTTTGAGCATAAGCTTTCGTGAGCTACAGCCCACTTCTTCAGATGCATAGAATGGAACATATAGTAAGGAGATATATATACATACAGAACAGAAAAAGCTGGAAGTCGCCATACCAACTCTTAAGAAGCTAATTAATTAAGATTGCTTTCATAAAGGGACCAATCCTTGTTTCCACGGGACAGCGCTCCCACTCACCCCAGTGGGTGTTTCACCTGAGCAAGGAGGACTGCAACATGGCCCCAAAGCATCAGATCTTGCTCCTAACAAAGTCAATGAATATTCATGCTTCAGTGGGAGCAGGAACAAATCCTAAGACTAAACTTCACACCAAGCAAATGGGGCACACTTGCAAAGCCTGATCACTTAGCCTTTCCTTGGAATAGTCTGCTACAGGTGTATATTTTTATTCTGTACAACATTTGTCATGCTGCATGATACAATCTGATGTAGATAAAATACCATATCAGGGCTGTCTGGCAAAATTAAGTGGACAAAGCTGATTTGCAGTAAGCTTTGATACAAGCCTACTTCCAGCAAAGCAGCTCAGGAAAATATGAATGTAAACTACCACAAATTCTTAATTCCATACCACCTTCATCAGCTACTTGCCAGTCTTTCAGCATCCTGTTAAATAACTGCACATTTTTAAAATGCTAATAGCCTTTTCTCCTTTCGTTATTCATACACTTTATGAATAAGATTTGTGTACTTAATCTCTAAGGTTGAAAAGCAAAACACAAATAATTCACATCTATAACTATATTGTATTTTACATAACTGAACTGCTTTAAATAAATTCTAGATACCAAGGTCAGCAAATGAAGAACTTTTTGAAAAGCCACGATCACAGAGTTATCATTTTGCTCTTTACACTTCAGCTATTCCGTAAAGCTTCCAAATTGTTCCTGCAGCTGACATGACTGTCAGAGTGAATGCAGCAGTGAGGGGATGACGAGACCCAACATGTTCACTAATCATGATGAGAGGATCAAAGACTTTTTTTTTTTTTTTCTTCAAACTCCTGGTTGTGTCAGTCTCATTCCTATTCAGAGGACAAGTAAGTTTTTATAGCTATATTTACATGCTCGCCCCTTGGCCTCTTCATGCAGTGACATTTCTTTCTGATTCTTTCTGGTGACATACAAGGAGCAAATATGAATTTAATTATGGTTTCTATCTGTCACTTTAAACCAAAGATAATTAGAACTTCAGATAAGAATATGGAAATAACAGTTTTAAGAGGAACTCTGAGAAACATATGCTTGCTCTGTCAGCCCTTGGGCCCTTCCTTCCTAGCTTTCTTTATTAAAGTTAAAAGGGGTAGTGATGTGTTGCTGATAATGGGAGCTGCTGAGGTTCATAGTGGTGCACAATATTACTTTTGAATGATACTGTAAATTACAATGCCAAAAGCATCTCCCTTGTCTTACCTCAGAAGATATATTCCCAAAAGAACAAGTCCTATATGCTGGATCATATAAGGTCAAACTTTTTTTGAATACATTTTGAGCATGGCCATATATCAAAGGCCAAAGAAAAAAGGCTCTTTACCTTTGGAGTTTATTACACCAGCTGCAGTTGAAGCCAATCTGGGCAGTGACACAGGGACCACAGCTGTTAAACTGGAGACAGGCTGGGAGATGGATAAATAAATAAATAAAAATTAATACACACATTAACTTTATAGACAATTCTTACTGCATGTACAAAGCAAGAATAAATCCTCTCCAAAAATATATTTAAGCGATCACTGGGCTCACAGATGTGCGGCATGACATATCAAAGATAGACTGTTAGCATGTACTGTACAGATATATCCAGAGAAGGTCGTTTGATCTTCAGGATTTAATTTGTTTTCCATTTGTAAATTTAATCCCATTTCCAAAAACCTCCTTTCACTAAGGCTGCAAATTTTTTATTTTACTGCTAAGTATTAAGTTATTTCCTTAAGTCTCCTTCCTTCTCATTCTTACATTTCTGGGTATAGCTAACATTTAGACATATGCAGATAAGAAGACTGGAAGGAAAATGTGTAAGAACTATAACTAGATTAGGAAAAAAGGGTGATAGCTACTTTCAATGTATCATAGTGTACAGCTGGCAATTTAAATGCTAGAATTTCTAAACAATATAGGTTTACCTTGAGCAAAGAAAGTAGATGAATTGCAAAAGTTGTTTGTGTGTTCGTTTAAGATGGGCTGCACTGCACACATACATGTTTGTGTTTGACTCACATGCTTGAAATTTACTCCCTTTCTTCATGAAGCAAACAATGGATATATAGAAACTCATTGGAAAATCATTTAGTGCAGTTATCATTCAAGATCTACTGGCAGTTATGATAAAACTCGGATCTGTTAATGTACTTGAAACACTAGTCAGCTATATAAAGTTTTCAAACCCTCAGATACTAGGAAAATATTTTGGAACTCTGCATTTTCCAACTATTTTGGACCTGTCCATATTAAATTTTACTTACTAGGTAGAGGTATCATCTCAACAGCTGACAGACTGGTAACCTTTGACATCTGTAGCTCCACCCTGTGGTATTCATAAATCGTTCTTCTACGGACATCTACCAGGGAGGAAAAGAGGGAGGAGATATTTTCATATATTATTGTTTTGCAAGCTACACCTGTGAGATTGCTATACTACACACACACACAGAGCACATTTTCCCCATGACACAATTTTAATTTAACAGCTCTAGAATGGGAGATTCATTTGAGAAACCATCAGAGTCTTTTACCAGTAAAGGACTTGAAAATGCTGAATAAGCTCCCAGCCATCCTATTAACTCATTTAGGCATAACTTCTAAAGCTGATACTCAAATAGATTTTAGATTATATTTCACATATTTTCCCCCAAGAAGATGTTTCCCAAGCTAGATGGCTTATAGAAACTGCCAGAATGCCATTTGTTCTCAAAATGTGCAAACAAAAATGGTTTCATCACTTAATTTATTTGTTAGCTGGAAGCTACTTCACATCTTAATATGGCAGCCTTTGCTCAAAAGTATTGGATTATAACTTTTTTAATATTAAAAAAATGGAGCCAAGAAAAGTGTTACTAAAAAGGCAGCTGCATGTGAAATCACTACTGTTATAAACAGATAAGTAAGAGTTAATAGAACAGAAGTACTTCATATCTCTTTTGCCTGTAAAGGGTTAACAAGATCAGTGAGCCTGGCTGTCACCTGACCAGAGGACCAATCAGGGGACAGGATACTTTCAAATCTTGAGGGAGGGAAGTTTTTGTGTGTGCTGTTAGTGTTTGGTTGTTGTTCGCTCTGGGTTCTGAGAGCGACCAGACATGCAACCAGGTTTCTCTCCAATCTCCCTGATACAGGTTCTTACAGATTCAAAATAGTAAGTACTAGGTGATAAGACGAGTTAGGCTTATGTTTGTTTTCTTTATTTGCAAATATGTATTTAGCTGGAAGGAGTTCAAATTTGTATTTTGCTGAAAGGATTTTAATTTGTACTTGTATACTTAGGCTGGGAGGGTATTCCCAGTGTCTATAGCTGAGAGACCCTGTACCTATTCCATTTTAAATTTACAAAGATAATTTTTACTGTTTTTCTCTCTTTAATTAAAAACTTTTCTTGTTTAAGAACCTGATTGTTTTTTGTTTTTTTTGGTGAGACCCCAGGGGACTGGGTCTGGATCCACCAGGGAATTGGTGGGGAGAAAGGAGGGAAGGGGGAGAGAAAGGTTAAATTTCTCTCTGTGTTAGGATTACTTTCTCTCTCAGGGAGAGTCTGGGGGGGAGGGAGAAAGAGGGGGGAAGGTGAATTTTCCTCTCTGTTTAAGATTCAAGGAGTTTGAATCACAGTGATCTTCCAGGGTAACCCAGGGAGGGGAAGCCTAGGAGAGGCAACGGTGGGGGAAAGGGTTTACTTTCCTTGTGGTAAGATCCAGAGGGTCTGGGTCTTGCGGTTCCCCGGGCACGGTCTTGGGGGGACCAGAGCGTACCAGGCACTGGAATTCCTGGTTGGTGGCAGCGCTACAGGTTCTAAGCTGGTAATCAAGCTTAGAGGAATTCATGCTGGTACCCCATCTTTTGGATGCTAAAGTTCAGAGTGGGGAATTATACCATGACAACTACATAAACTGAAACCAGGTATGTTTCTCAAAGCAGAAGATTCACTGCAAAGTTAAAGTGTACTGTTTTGACAGGCTTTGAAAACTCAAGCCCAAAGCAAGAGAAGGGCAATGTAAAAACAAAAACAAAAAACAAAACATTTTATTGTTAGTTTCCTATTCAGTGTTCTATTATTTATTCTGGTCATCTTCAATATTCCAGATATTAAGTGTCTGCCTGTAAAGTAGACCAGAACATTTGCAAATTAGAAGTATAGACTATACCACTGGTCCTACATTATAATGATTGACCATTTCTATAGGCCTTGGATTCTAGGTTAATTTTTTGTCAGAGGCCTGATCAAGCTTCCATTTAAATCACTGCAAACGCTCTGACTTCAGTAGGATTAGAACAGAAGATAAATGAGTGGATTCAGACATTGGATTAATGGATTATCTTGGTCAATTTTGTCATCTGAGCTGATGGGAGGAGAAAATAGTACAAAGAACCACAAACCTATGCTTAGGCAAGCTTGTGTCGCCAATTCTGCACCTAGCAAATGAGGCACAGCCATACGGTTGGTGTGAGGGACATGTTTTTATGGGCCATTCTGCAATGGACTCTAAAGAGTATTGTTGCTTCCCCAAGTCTTGTTAGGAAATCATATAGCAACTGTGACAAAAAAAGTATTTCCCCCATCTTCTTCTGGCCAGAAGGTCATGGCCACTTCTTTCAGATTCAAAAAAGCTTTTTACTCATATTTATTATACACTGAAATAAACACATTAACAGCAATAAATATTAATTTCTACACAATGTGTTAGAGAGCACTAGGAGATACACCAAGCTACTGTGCTTGAAGAGCTCAGCTTGGCCTGAGTGCATGAGCTTTGCTGGGACAAGTACATATGCTGCCACCAACAGCAAGCAAAAGCTGTCAAAGCAACTAGCAAGCAGCTGGTACCAGCTTGAAGGAAGGAGCAGTGAAGACAGTCCCAAGGAGGGTTGGGCTGGGATGTCATGTGAAATCCTGTCCTTGCAAGATTCTTTGTGAAGTGACTGCACTGGACAGCCTCTCTGTTCTTCTCTCTGAACATGCTTTTAGGTATGTATAGGCAGAATCTTGCTTACAGACAATAATACTTCTATCTAACTCCCCATAAGGCTTAAGGTGCCATTGCCAATTAACTCAACTTGTTATTTATTTGAGGCTGACTTCAGCTATCATTGAACCACTGCTGGTGGACAATCTCTGTTTTTATCTTGGATGCAGTGATAGTTTATTACGTTGGTAACTTATATATTTTTACCACAAAGCCATTCTGATTGGATAGTAGGCAGATCCTGGCAAGGCAAGACATCTGCTGTGGATGTTCTGATACCTGCCAGACTTTCAAAGGTATAGGCTAGGAAACCCTGCCAAGATGAAGCTAATCTGGGCTTGGTTTGGGTAGATCTCCTGCCAGTAGTCAAGGATATATTCTCCCAGAATGTTTTGACCAAGAGAAGCACCTGCCAAATCAAAGCAATCGGGGAATGTGTTTGAAATGAATTCCTGCTGATGCCTGAAGCTTTCATTTGTTTTTTTGTTTTGTTTTTTTTAAATCTGGCTCCTGTCCAAAAATAAAAAATAAAGAAAAGGCAAATTGAAACAGAGATATAAATGATTGCACTGGCACTATAAATGAACCCAGCAGCATTCTGTCATTATCAGAGGTGAACAGTGCAGGTTGGTTTGCCATAATCTTATTATTTCTGAGTCTGTCACAATAAATGCCCAAGGGGGACATGTGTTAAACCAGTTATTCAGGCTTTCCAAAATCCCCAGGAAACAGTCTGTTATACACCCACGCTGCAGATAATTATTAAAAATATTAATATTATGTAAAATGATGTCTGATATAAAAGCTGATTTATAATCATGCAGAATGCAGCATGACTGCTAATCCCATTAAGTGATATATTTTCAGATGAACGGAGACTTGACCCTCCCTTTTGGAGAAACAGTTGGTACCCACAGAACACAATGTGGGCTTCCCTACTGTGGTGAGACGTGGTGTAAAAAAGCCTAGCATAGGTAGGAATCTGAGTACTTGCACTCTTAACTACTTGATTTGCGCCTGTAAGAGGTAGCTGAAGTACAAGCACTCAGATTTGTGTACACAGTTAAAACATATGGAAAATGCAAGTTCAGCTTCTTCTGAAAATTTGACTTGAAATGAACTTTTCATCCCCTTTAAAAACTCACATATTCCTTAGGCCTATAATCCTCAATCCTCCTCTCCCTAAGAGAACAAAAGCCAGAAAACAAACCAAAGCAGAAAATACAACCGAAGTCCCCAATCCTAGACAGATGCATCATTCACTTGGGTGCTGTTGTTGCTTTTCACAGGCTGTCTATTTGGGTATTTAACAAACAAGTATAAATACAAAGTCCCCGCCCACCAGAGTTTGCAGTCTAAGGCCTCACTTCACCCAGGTAGTTAGGTGCATGTTTAATTGTAAGCATGAGTAGTCCCACTGAAGTCAATGGGACTGCTCATAGAATAAGTTAAGCACAGACTTACGCATCTTGTTGAAACGAGGTTTTACACTGCAATCTCTTGGGGTAGGGACTTTGTGTTTATATTTGTAAAGCATCTATCATGCTTTTTGCATGACAAAAAATATAATACCATGTGTCACGATAGCTCAGATAACCTTGGTGTGTATTAGAAATAAATTTCTGTTAATAGTATTTCCCTGAGCACATGTATGAAAATGCTTTACTTTTCTTTCAGTCTTTTTTTGTCTCCCATGATTTTTTTTTAATTTGAAAAGAATCAATAATGCATAATTCTTCAGTAACAGTTTCTACCTGTGGGGAACTGTTGCATTTACAGTGTAGTCCAAATAGTCCAGATGTAGTATCTTTGAATACAAAAACAAAGGCAGATTCCTGGCATAAAAGAACTGAAGAGAAAACTAGCCTCTTGAGGTAACTGCACACCTCAGCACTGTTGCTAGCCTCTAAAAAGATAGCATGCTGTCACAAGGCCAATTGCAATAGTCCTTTCAAGAGATTAAGCAACGTATCTGTAAATTATAGATGTCTAAGATACTGGTCTGATAGCACATTTTTCTCTACAGGATTATCACAGTGTTTTAAATGAAATAATGACATATAAACATTACTTGAAACAGAAGTGCTAGAGTTTACTACATTAGCTACAGAATGCAGGAGGTTCTGCAGATGATGCAGTAACACAAGAGCAGCAGAGGCTTCTACAACATATCAAAAGGGTTAGTACTTGTTCTGAACTATTCTGAATGCAGAAGTTTGACAGATGTAAACCCTGATTAGGTTTCTTCTGTTAAATCTATTTCAGTTAAATCTTCTAATTTTATCTTCAAAAATGACAAGGCTTTGTCACTTAAAGACCCCTGGGGATTCAACATCAGCCCTAGAATCAGCAAGAACCACTAACAAAAATAGCTTATGTACTCAGAGAGTTCTTATGTATTGGTGAATGTAAGGGGTTGAAAAAAACAAAAACAAAAATGTCCTGTTTACAAATGAGTATGACAGCTCAGTATGAAATAAACAAGCTATGAAGGATATTCAGCTTACACTACCAGCAATTTATGACTCAAATAAAAGTTACAAAAGAGTGTGGGGCAAATTTCAGTAAAATATGACTTTTAAATCCAGCAACTACTTCTGAGATCTTCATGCCATAGGAGCAAGTATGAACAGGGCTGCCCAAAGGGGGGCGGGGAGCAAGTGAGGCAATTTGCCCCAGGTCCCGGGCCCTGGAGGGGCCCCCACAAGAATATAGTATTCTATGGTATTGCAACTTTTTTTAATGGAAGATGCCCCCAAAATTGCTTTGCCTCAGGCCCCCTGAATCCTCTGGGCGACCCTGAGTATGAATTTTGGGTTGATCATGCTGCTAGTCTCATATGACTGGCAGCCAACTCCTACTCAATGCAAAAGAGTCAGAATGGTCTGAAGATTAATTTCAAATTAATATTCACCCTCAGCACTTCAAGCACGTTCCATCTTCAAAGGTCTGTAAACTACTAACATTAACTAATGAATCTACAAACAAGAATCTACTGTTTGACACTAGGGAAGTGCTGCTTCCTTATAATGCACGGTTATGTATATGTGTCTAAGGCTGTGTCTAAACTGCCCCAGGGAATTCAGGGTGTGAATAGCAGAGTGCACCTCAGGGTGTGAATAGCAGAGTGCTTCCTCATGCGAATACATTAGGTGTGAATGAAAAGGTTCCTCGTTAGCATGAACGTAGTCCTATTTGAGGAGAACTATGTTAACACAAATGAGGAGCAATTTAGTTCTTGCCCTCAGCATCTAATAGGGCAGATACAGTGCAGCACTTTGGTGTACGCTGCTATTCACCCCCCATAATCTGAACTGTGAGGAAGTGTAGACAAGCCCTAAACTTCCAACCAAGATGTGGGTCCCTCTTTGTACAAAAGTCATTTTTAACATTCTCTAAAAGTTACTCAAAACACTGCAAAGTCACAAGCAGTTGGAGGAATTTGCACCTCAGTTCAACAAGTTATAAAATCATGGTGTGAAAGGGTAGCAGTTGAGGACACACAGATGAGATAATCTGTCAATGAGTGAGCCAATGAATTAAATTCCAAATAATTGTTTTGTGAGTAATGTAGAAAAGCCATCCAGCAACACAGACAGTTGAGTGTTTGCCACCTGTAGTTTAGCTGGTTGGGGAAAAACACTCAATAGGACAGTATTCTCTACTTCCTTGCATCTTGACCCAGTTTGTGGGTCCAACTGAGCTGTGCTGAGCACAGAATCTGGGGCTGGGGAAACAAAGGTTTTTTATACTAGGAGCACTCCACATTGCCAAATCTTGGCGAGGGCTGGGAGCCAAGTCGGCCCCTGACAAAAGTTAGAGCCACTTTAGAGCTGTTTTCACTTCAGGCACATGGTAACAGCTACCCCAGGGGCTGTTATGAGATCAGAAGATTGCAGTGCTCTGGCCACACCTCTAATTAGCCAGTGAATCCTCAGGGGCATGGTTCAGCCTTGACATGCAATCAGGGAGGCATATTGGGACTGAGATTTGGCCTGTGTAGTCATCTCCATCTGTGCAAAGTGGGTGTAAAATGCTGCAAGATCAGAATGTTAAACTTTTACAGCCACTTTGCACAGCTGTAAATAACCACATAGCATGCAAGGCAGCAGGGAATTAGGCCCTTCATTTTAAATGGAGCTGCTTCATCTTAACCTGATGAATATCAAGAGACAACCAGCAGACACCCTTCTTGGAGACTTCAGAAGTTTAACCCTAATGTTCTTTCAGGGCCGTCACTGCTGTTTACAAACCAGAGTAAAATCTGTCACAGTTTTAATATACAGAGATGTGTCTTGATTATACATGCCTCAGTTCCACCATATATTGAGTGGCACTAATTGCACTGAAACTGGAATGTTGTTAATTGATAGCTAAATTTCCATTTTTATTTGCATACACAGTGTTGTAGAGGAATGTCAGTGTTTTTAAACCTTGGGTTGTCACAGCAAAATAGTTGAACCTGCCTTAACAGAGCCCAGTGTGAATTATCAGTGGGACAAAGTCCAGCCATTTATGCGTCTTCATTATAGGAGTTATCCCAACCTTTGTTTCCAATAAAAAGACCAGCATGGAGTAGCAACCCACTGTGAGGTTGTATGAAAACTGAGCATTCACATCATTTTACACTGTACTTTGTTCATTATGGATCATGATTCTCAGTGCAGTGCGAGCTCAGCAAGCAGAACACTTGTTCGGTGTTTTAGAGTTGAACACAGTGTCAGGTTGAAGACAATATTTCTTCATTATTTTCTACATGAGCAATTTAAAAACAATTATTAAAAAAAATAGGAAAAAGGTATTGAAAAAGGAGTGTCCTGGAAAAAAGAGAGGGAGAGAAAGAGAGAGAAAAGGAATTTAGGACAGAGGTGATAGACCAAGGCGTAGAAATAAAGCTTGAGAGTAGGAAAAGGGAATGCAGTAGAGAGAGAAGACTCAGACTGGCCTGGGAGTAGAAAGAAAGGGCTGGTCTGACAGAGAAGAAAAAAGAATAAGGACCAGTGAAGAGAAGGTGGCAACAGAGGTGCAAGGAGTTGGTAGCTGATATAGCAGGGATGACGAAGAAAGAAAAGGAAAGACGACCTGCTGAGAGCAGCTGTAGAATTAGCCATACTATCAGAACTATTGCCAATCACAGCAATAGCAGACCTGAAGACAGGTATTAAGACTTACAGAGTGCTTGCTTGCAAGAGAGAAAACTTAATTTAAAGAACATTCAGCCTGTCTATAGACAGATCAGAGACGCTCCCAGACTCATCCCTCTTATTACCAGTGGCACATCCCTCTTATAGTGTCCTGGATATACACCTCACACAAACTCAGGCACATCTGATATGTAACAGTTGTTGTGCGCTAGCAACTGTGCACAGTATTTAGCTAGGAACATATTCAACCAACAGGAACAATAAAATAAAATAAAAATCTAGCAAAGCAAACAGGTCTACCAAAATTCCACATCCCAGTCACTCTCCCATCCCCTGCAAAACCCTCAAACTGCTTTGCAATAGCAATGGGGCAAATCCTAGGAAACATTCCAGGTAAATGCATGCCGTAGACAAAGAGTTGCTACTGCAAAGCCTTTGGGGGTGGAAGGACAGACACTTATGTTAACATCAGACAAAACAGTCGCTTGCCAGAATCACATGCATATCCAGACCTTTGAATGTCTATCAGAACTGAATTCCAAGCTTGACCCATCACTAAATGTAGCACTTTTCACGTTTTGTTTGATAAGAAACCAATGAGTGAATTAAATCCAGACAGCTCTGTCATAAACAGAGGATTAAGGGTTAATGTCTCTTTACCTGTAAAGGGTTAACTAGCTCAGTAAACCTGGAACACCTGACCAGAGGACCAATCAGGAGACAAGATACTTTCAAATCTCGGTGGAGGGAAGTCTTTGTTTTGCGATGTTTGTTTATTTGTTGTTCTCTCTTGGATCTAAGAGAGACCAGACGTATATACAGCCTCTTCTGTTCAATTTAGTAAGTGCCAGTTAGAAAGGCGGTTTAGTCTTTTAATTGTTTTCTTTATTTGCAAATGTGTATTTTGCTGGAAGGATTGTATCTCTGTTTGCTGCAACTTGTATTTGTGCTGGGGGGAGGATTCTCTCTAGTGTCTGTAAGCTAAAAGACCCTGTAACATTTTCCATCTTGATTTTACAGAGACAATTTTTACTTTTTTTTCTTTCTTTTATTAAAAGCTTTTCTTTTTAAGAACCTGATTGATTTTTTCCCTTGTTTAAGACTCAAGGGGAGGGGGTCTGCACTCACCAGGGAATTAGTGGGAGAAAGGAGAGAAGGGGGGAGGAAAAGCCTGATTTCTCTCTGTGTTAGGATCACTCTCTCTCTCTCTCTCTCTCAGGGAGAGTCTGGGAGGGGGAGAAAAGGGGGGGAAGGTGAATTTCCTCTCTGTTTTAAGATTCAAGGAGTTGAGTCACAGGGATCTCCCAGTGTTACCCAGGGAGGGGAGAATCTGGGAGGAAGAAAGAAGAGGGGAATGGTTTATTTCCCTTTGTTGTGAGACCCAAGGGGTTTTGGGTCTTGGGGTCCCCAGGGAAGGGTTTGGGGGCCAGAAATTGTCCCAAAACACTATATTTTTGGATGGTGGCAGCTCTATCATTTCTAAGCTAGTGATTAAGCTTAGAGGGGTTCATGCAGGTACCCCATCTTTTGGACGCTAAGGTTCAGAGTGGGGAATCATACCTTGACAAGCTCTGATGCCCATTTCCCCTGCTGAGGTTTCCCTTAGACAATGAGACTTTGAATGGATTGTACATAGCTTTATCCCACATTTAACAGGAAAACTATTACTAGCTATATGATATAGCCTTCCAACAATGGAGATTATACCTATCTTCTAGAACTGGAAGGGACCCTCAAGGATCATGGAGTCCAGCCCTCTGCCTTCACTAACAGGACCGAGAACTGATTTTTGCCCCAGATCCCTCAGTAGCCACTTCAAGAATTGAACTCACAACTCTGTGTTTAGCAAACTAATACTCAAACCACTGAGCTATCCCTCTCTGAGTGCTAGTAATTGAAATAAACTGTCTAAACACTAAGACTTCTCTGTGAAGAAAACAAAAATCCTTCAGTTTTCTTCCCAATTCCTATAAACAATCCTTTTTCAGTCTTGGTTAAATGCTTTTTAGAGGAAATAACTGAACATAACAAAAATGAAATGCCTCCAAATCAGATTTTTCAGGGAAGCATGTTTATTCATCAACATTAAGCAGTTTTGCCTGACTTTGTAATAAGTGTGTTGTTTCATGAATATTTACAAAATTTATTTTCTCTTTTGGCCAATGTTTGAAAGATCCAGCTGTTAGCTCTAAATTTTCTTCCATAAAAAGCAGGCTGGTATCCTGAAGTTGTAGAGCCTGATTTACAGAGATGCTGAGTTCCCATAATTCCAGTTAAAGTCAGTGGGAAATAAAGATGGTCAGCACCTCCGAAAAACAGACTTATTAAGCCTTTTAACTAGTTCAAAAATGTTGAGGTAAATAGAGGACAACAGCTTTATTGCCAGTCCCTGCTGGAATACTGCATTATGTACTTCAGTCATAATCATTTTTTAAATATTATCCCATTGAAACTCTAAAAATACTTTTGGTTTTAATTTTTTTTTAGGCAGGTAGAAAAAAACAATGAAAAAAGCCCCAAATAAACCAGATGTGGTTCTATAAGACATCCAGTGTGGAGAAATCAGTACAGTGAATCACAAAATTTATCATTGTGCCACTTTGTCTGCCATTTTCCCAGCTGAATTGCCAATTGTGCTGGTTTTTTGTTTTAAATACAAAAGCTTATTATCTGTCTGTGCCTAATAATAGCCAACATACCATGGTTACATTTTGTTCTGAACAATGGTGACACAAGTTGAAAAGATCAAATGTAAATCAGCTGCTTCCTACCATTTAGAAGCCACCAAAGAATAAACCCTCTTGTATAACAGAAGATGAACTGACCCAAGTGAAGAATTTTGGAAATAAGTCAAAGAAATTTCACTTTTGGCATTTTGAGTTTGCATCCACTGATGTTAGAATATCTGGAAAATTTTTGATGATATGTCCGATAAAGGTCCTGGTAAAGTGAGGTTCACCTCAGATTTCTCACACCCATTAGCCTGCACTATAGATGAAAATGCCAGAAATGCTATATATAGAGAAAGTGAATCCTTTTAACAAAGACTAACAAGGATTATAGGTACATAAAAGGTCAAACACCTAGTTGTGTATTTAAAGAGAGCTCTGCTCAGTCAAGAGAAGTTCAACTGGTTGAACAATGTAAAAACACACTGCACATATTATGTGCTACATCTCTGCTGCTCTCTGAAAGGAAAATGCTTGCTCCTTACAGTGAGAAAGCACTCGGTTACTGTACACGGCTGTAAAGCTAGAGAATGTTATTTACTTCATTACAGTTATACTGGATTTATACCAGTACGCCTGAGAACAGATTCTGGACAGTTACATTCAATGCAAAGCCAAAGCCTTAATTTTTCTGGAATAAGCATTTATTGTGGACAGTTCAAGGAACCTCACTCTCAATCTATCCAAATTCTAATTCATTTACCTTCTATAGTATACCAAAAGCGGGTTTGAAGTGTTGAAATAGATTCCAAATCCATCTCTGGATGATGTTTTGTTTCCAAGTCACTATTGGGACTGATCTGCCATGAGTGTATACTAGCTAGCTACGCTGGAAGTTCACTTCAAGTAGCATTGAACTTAATTTTCATTATCATTCCACAGGAAACATGCCCTTGTCCCATTGCCATAAATGGAAGTGGAACCTAGCGAGCAGGTTGAAACAGCAGCTTTTCAAGCATCAAGAGAAAAAGCATTAGTACAAGAAGACTGAGGGCATTTCCCCAACTTGACAGTATGAAGTCAACCAGTTCTTGAGCATGACATGGAGGTTGCTGAACATTTAACATATAAATCAAGCCAAATTATGAACTGTAAGCTCTTTTCTAAAAGTGTTATAAAGAAGTCCCTATGTGAAATTCATATTCCAGTTTACAGTTTCCCATCCTGTTTACCCAGTTGATACAAAGTCCTAGCTAAAATATTAGACAAGAACTAATAACACAGCTATAGAAACTCTGTGCCTTCTTCAGGGACAAAGCAAGCAGCAATTTATATTCTTTCTGTGTTCCAACAAATAAACTAAAACAACTATATTTTATTTCACTTTTGCAGTAATTGACTGGAACCATGGTTGATTTAACACCTCTGAAAGACAAGAACGCAAGAACATGCATACTTAAAGAGCAGCTGACATTGGCTCTCTACAGGCCAAAACTATTTAACAGTTCTGTCATGATACTATTATATTGCTGGCACATACTAATATAAACTTGTTCTGTTGAAAGTACTATTTGACTCCAAGAAAGTCAACTGCAAATTGGCCTTTCCCTTGAATAATAATACTTCCCTCAGCAGCTGCAAGCTAGTAAGCAACAGAGTTACCAAGAATTTTCCCCCTTCACAAAACAGTACTCTCCTATAATGAAGAAGTCAAAGTAGCACAACGTAAAGAGTACAGTAGGTGGTGTAGAAAGGAAGCAATCAAAATAGCCACTGCAATTCCACCTTAATGGTGCAACTGATGCGAGCTATGATCAAGGTATACGAACACCAAGTGATAAAATAAGGAGTGATGACTAGTCTTAATTTTAAGCAAGATGAGTATTTCAAAGCTTTTATAACACCTTTAACCTCAGAGAAAATAAAAAGGCAAAAAGCAGTGTAACTGAAAAGATTATGCAAACACAAAACACTAGTTAAGTTCTGTGTCTTCTCTCCCTTCCCTCACTGAAAGGAAGGAAGGTGGTCTGACATTCACAGTGTGGAATGTGTTTTCAGAAAAAAAAAATCCAACTTTGACAGGATGATTTTATCTTTCACCTAGGTAGAAAGGCATTTTAGGAACAGATTATTTGTTCCCATTTACTAATAAAGAAACATATTGCAGCAACTAAGGTGGAATAGCCTAAATGGAATACAAAATTGTGTTGGTTGATTTATTTTACTTTGTCTGACTCTTTAATTATTTTATTGTGCTTAAGTTATCAGTTCAAGAGAAATAACAAAACAGAAAGCCACAGTGGGATCTATAAATCACATCAAATTGCATTTGAATTAACAAACTGAAATTAGCTAAGTGATTTGTTGTTCAGTTAAATCCACCTCCATGCAAAATTTGCTTTCCTACCTCCACACTAGTTCACATCATACACACTTTTATTACATACTGGGAATTTGCTGGATCCTATGCACCACCACAAATGCATCTGACAGTCCCACTTTCACTGGGTGATTGGCTGAACTTATCTGTGTCACTGAAACAGGAATCTGGAAGAGAAAATAGATTGATGTGCATTAAATATTAATTTTTTACATCAAGAAATTCAAGGCTAAAAATAACAGTACTGCCAGAATGAGTGTATAGTGTGTGTTTAACAGATATAAAATAGAAGTTTAAACATACTATAAGAAGGATGCAGCGTGCCTAAACGACGTTTTAATACAGATTTTAATTTTAATTTTACCCTACTTTGATTTACAGCCTATTCAACAACATTCACATAATTATTTCTTTTTTAAAACAAAACAAAACACTTCTTTCCTTCCTTTTGTGTTCAGCTAGACTGGACAATGACAATTGCTACAATACTGTCTGGGTCTGCAGCCAAATAGTTGGGAACAATACTGCCTGAGAAAAGTATTAGCTTCCATGTTCATTTTAATGAGAGGGTTAACTTGATGGCTTAATTATCTGAACTTAATATCTACTATTAAATATTGATCAGCATAGCAAACTCATCCAGATGACATATGTATCCTTCGTAAGAATCTTTATATCCTGGCATTCCATTTACTTTTTGGTGCAACTGTTCCTGGAATATATTATGTAGTTCTTGTCTCCACAGTTTGGGAAAGATACAGAAAAATGTAAGAATAGATTCAGGTTAGTACAAGCATTGGAGGACAGTATATATGAAAAGAGTCTGAAAGAACCATATTTTCATAGTCTCCAAAATATAACATTCAAAGGGGATATAATCAGAGTCTAGAAAACTCCTTCAAAGTGAGAGTATAAATGAAAGAAGGGAATTAATCACAGCCTCAGAAGACTGTGGGACAAAGAAGGAAAATCTTATGTTGTGTATGAAAGAAATATTCTTAAACTGGAGGAAAAGAGACCATAAAAGGCATCATCCATTTAGCTATTCAAGACGAGGTTAAATAAGACATTGCTGGGGGAAGATGCAGTGAATAAGATCTGCAAGATACAGAGGGGTCAGAGTAGATGAGCTAAGTAACCAGAGTTTCATGGTCACAAAAAACTACAGGTGCAGTTCAAGTTTGTGTGTGTGTGTAACTATCTAACTGTGCCCACAAAACTGGTAGCCTGAGATGTGAATGATTTCAAGTGTTCCCATAAAATAAAAATTGTGAATGTCTCATTTTGTGTGTAATGGTGATATTGGTTATGAAAATAGGAGGTTGGAGCCATGTAATCTGGAAAATAGAAATAGAGCTGTCTGCACAAAGATTTGAAGAGAAATATTTTGACAGATTTTGCCAAATTCCCTGAAGATTTTGGCTTTTGTATGCTTATTCTAATGAGATGTTAAACATGGAACCAATCTCTAACACATAGCAAGGGCCAACAATCCAAGATCCTAAAGCTCAGAACCAATAAACCGGATCAGAAATCTAATTTAATGTTTTCCAATAATGCTTTCATATTGAGTCCGTCACAGGGTAGCACCATAGAAATGGGGGAGACCCAGCATGGAACCCAGTGCGGGTTACTCCAGTTCAAGAAGGGGCAAGGATGATAGGGTTCTCAGGAGGTGTATGTTTTGTTGTGGGGGGGCAGGTAAGAACATTATAAGATACTGCCCCACTAAGAATGCATACTGTAGGAATGTAGACTGACACTGAAGATTTGGGTGCCCCAGTCACAGGTGTGTAAAAGGGGGAGGGTGAAGCAGCTACACGGCCTCCCCTATAATTGTTGGGGGCACAGAACTTCTCCAGCCCCAGGGCCAAGGAAGAATGAGCTGCTTCGGGGGCCGAGGGTGGGGAGAAAAGCGAGCTCCTCCTGGGGCAGGAGTGGCGGGAGAACCAGCTCTTACCAGGGCTGGGGCTGGGGCAGGGGGTAGGGAAGAGCGAGCTCCTCCACAGGCCAGGGTTCGGGCAGTGGAGGGGAGGAGGAGAAGAACGATCTCCTCCCGTGGCCGGGGTGGAGAGAGAGCCAGTTCCTACCAGGGCCAGGACTGGGGCTGGGGCAGGAGGGGGGTGGGGGATGGAAAAGCGAGCTCTTCCTAGGGTATGTGGGGGAGCCAGCTCTTGGAGGGGACTACAAACGTGCCCCTCCAAAAGGGGTCAGATTTAAATTCCTGCACATGCCCCTGCCCCAGGTAGTGGTGTGACTACTGGGAGGTTTGGACCAGGAGGGGTAAGAAGAGGCCTGAGTGTTTCAGGTGTGCGAAAATGGGACACATCAGGTGGTTCTGCCCTTTGAAGAGGGAACTTGGGAAAGATGGTAGCTGTGGAGGTGGAGAGCCTTGAGGAGTGAGGGAAATAATTCCCCTGAAGGAGGGTACTGGGGAGCGGAAGTGGTGGCAAAGGTAAAACACTGTATAGCGGGGACCCAGGTAGGGCCTTGGGCTGATCAATGTGCAGCAGGGACCCAGGCAGGGCCTCAAAGGAGCAGTGTCTATGAGAAGGGCACAACTATGGAGGCTGCAGTTATAGCAGTACTGTGTAGGGCTATCAGGGGAATTAGGACTGTCAATTAATCATAGTTAACTCAAGCGATTAACTCAAAACAAATTAACTCGCTTTAAAAATTAATCACGATTAATAGCAGTTTCAATCACGCTGCTAAACAATAATAGAATACCAATTGATATTTATTATAAATATTGTTGGGTGTTTTTCTACATTTTCAAAAACATTGATTTCAATTATAACTCAGAATACAAAGTGTACAGTGCTCACCTAATATTATTTTTGATTACAAACATTTGCACTGTAAAAAAAGATAAGCAAAAGAAATAGTATTTTTCAATTCCCATCAGACAAGTACTGTAGTGCAATTTCTTAACTGTGAAAGTGCAACCTACGAATGTAATGCTTATTACAAAAATAATGTGTTAATAAAATTTGTGACTGAATTCCTTGGCGGAGAATTGTATGTCTCCTTCTCTGTGCTTATACTTGCATTCTGCCATATATTTCGTGTTATGGCAGTCTCGTATGCTGACCCAGTACATGTTCGATTTAAGAAAACTTTCACTGTAGATTTGACAAAATGTAAAGGAGTATCAATGTGAGATTTCTAAAGATAGCTAGAGCACTCGACCCAAGATTTAAGAATCTGAAGTGCCTTCCAAAATCTGAGAAGAGCAACACTCCAAAGAGCGGAAGCTACAGAACCTGAACCACCAAAAAAGAAAATCAGCATTCTGCTGGTGGCATCTGACTCAGATGATGAAAATGAACATGTGTCGGCCCTCACTGCTTTGGATAGTTATAGAGAAGAACATGTCATCAGCATGAAAGTATGTCCTCTGGAATGGTGGCTGAAGCATGACGGGGTATGCAAATGTTTAGCATATTTGGCACAAAAATACCTTACAATGCCGGCTACAACAGTGGCATGTGAAGTGTTATTATGTCGATGCAAGCCCTGCTAGTGAGGATGCATTCCGCCAACACAATGAGCATAATGTGGACATGCAAGATCGACTTGCTTAAATCAGAGGCTCAATGTCGACTTACATAAAGTCCACTTAACTTTGTAGTATAGATATGGCCTATGAGATGAGACAGCTGAAAGGAGAGCTGGAGCAGCTACAGGAAAAATACAATAATAAGGGTCAGAGAAGATGCCATTTATATTGACTGTGTCTGGTGAGATCGAGTATGTGTCCCTGGCCCCACTGTACAGGACTGAGAAGGACTGGGATTAAGGGTTTGTTCCTGTGGGACTTGGGGAACCCTCTGTGCTGCCAATGAATTTATCTGTCCTGGGAAATGGTTTCTGGAATGCTTGGGTTACGTGAAATGAATCAGGAATATCCTCCTCCCGAGACTAAAACAGGCAAGTTTTTATAATAAAAAGTGAATAGCTTTTATTGAGCCTTGAGCTGCTCGGAGCCCTAAGCAATTGCTTAATCTGCTTATGCCTAGCACCAGCTCTGGGGCAGGTGTTTCAGAAGGAGAAGGGAGCTGTTTGAAAAATAACCTGGTCTGAAGGAGGCTGGGCAAGGCAGTGTATGTTTGGAAGATGGGAAGAAACCCTGCCCTGTGACAGAGTCTAATTGAACGATTGCTTTTAAACAGAGGGCTTTGAATGAGGTTTTAGGATTAGGAAGAGCATTCTCACAAAGAAATGAAGTTAAATACAGTAAGTCAGTTAGGCCAATTCTTCAGAGTGAAATATAGCCTATGTTAAACGATTAATGTTACAAAACAATGGTCCAGTTGAAGTAGACTGGTAATTCATATCACAATTAGCCCAACGAAAACATCCTCTTCATTAAATATGCATATGCACACAATATACTTTTCCTCTGAGGGAGAGTAAGACCTATGTTACAGGGCAGACTATTTCATTCTGTTTGTAAACTATTCCTATCAATAACATCTTATATATATTAAACATCTTCTGAGCAAAATACCAGATAATAATAGGATCTCTGAATATGCCTTGTTAGTAAAAATCCAACAGACAAACCCATTAGATGTCCAATAAATGATGAACGTAGGGTGACCAGACATCCCAATATTATCGGGACAGTCCTGATTTTAGGGGACTTGTCCTGCATCCTGACCTAACATATGTCGGAACACCCTTTCTCCCGATATCAGGGATTGTCCGGACTGCAGCTGCGGTACCGCCGCTCACTGCTTCCTGCCCACCCGCTGCCAGGAGTGCCGCATGCTGCAGGGGCGGGGCTTGCAGGCGCTGGGAGCAGGCAGAGAGCCCTCCGCTCCCCCAACCCGACCTGCTCCAACCCGCAACCCTAGGAGCCAGAGAGACCAACCTGCCAGATGCTTCCCGGGACGGGAGCCACCCCAGGTGAGCACCGCTGGCACTCCCCACCTCACCCCCTGGCAGGTCCCTCTGGCTCTTAGGGTGGGGGGGCTCTGCATGGTGTTGGCACATGCAAGCCCTGCTCCATGGCTCCGGCAGCTCCTACTGGCGCTTTTCCGTGCTAATGGGAGCCACGGAGCTCACGTTTGTGGGCGCAGCATGTAGAGAGTCTGGAGACTCCCCTGGCTGCTCTCACCCTAGGATTCAGAGACGTCACAGCAGGGCTGGTGAGTGCGGCCAGGGAAGGTGGCAGGGTGTGATGGAGTGAGTGTCTGGGAGGTGTGGAGGGCGCTGGGCTGTGAGGGTGTGGAGGGCGCTGGGCTGTGAGGGAGGTTTGTGTGTTTTGGGGTGCTAGACAGTGGGGGCCTGTTGGGGCGTGCTGGGCAGTGGGGGAGATGTGTGTGTGTCAGGGCACTGGGCTGTGCAGGTCTGTGTGGGGGAATGTGTAGCTGTGGTGGTGGGGATGTGGGGAAGGGTACTGGGAGGGAGGGGAAATCTGTGTGTATTGGGAAACTAGCAAGTGGGGGGTTCTGTGTGGGGTGCTGGGCAGCTGTGGTGGGGCTGTGAGCAGGGGGGCACTGGTCGGGGTGTGTGTGCACAGCACTGTGCATTTGTGGTGGAAAGGTTGTAGGGGGGCTCTGGGCATAGTGGATCCGGGGGCGCTGGGCAAGGGAGCTGTGTGGCGCAGCATGGGCCCACCCCCAAGAGGAAGGGGTATGTTGGTAACACAAGGCCAGCGGGACCAGTGTGCCTCTGGTTGCAGTTGGGGCTGTCTGTCCCCCCCACTCCCCTGCTCACCCAATGTGTCCTGATATTTCACTCTTATGATCTGGTCACCCTAGATGAACAGGAACATTGAGAACTGTAGTCATATACAGGTAGTATAACCACCTTCAATTGCCCTGCATCCCCCCTTGGGAGAGCAGGGAAGGTACTGTGTATATAATAGTAGCTAAAAACTATGTCAGCTAGCGGCTGTGAGAATGGTGGCTGAAAGGTGGCATGAGCACTGTGGGACTACACTTGAAGGACACATTTAAAAACAAACAAACCCTAAAAGCCTATTTTAGCATCCATCATGGCCAACACAAAATTCTCTCTTCTACAAGTGACCAGTTTGGGAATAACTTTTCCAATACCAATATCCTTCCTAGGATGTCTGTATGCCATGATGACCTATGCAGACAATACTGCAAAAGGAGAGATCTAGATTCTAGAGAGCACTGTATCAGTTGCAAAAAGCCATTGACAATAATAAAGCGGGCAGTATTTTTCACTGGACAGTTCTGCAGTCTTGTTTGGGTTCATCTTTCTCTAAGGCCAGACCAGTGAAATAGATTATTTGCCTGCCCCTCCTCCCCGCCAGAAAGTTACACGATGCTCTGAGCTTACTCTGAAGAAGGTGGTGAGAACGGTATAACTATCACGTTCCCAAAATCCAATTCTATGTCAAATATAAGACCCACAGTATGGTCTAGAATAATAATTAGTAATACATAATGTTTTATATAGTGCTTTTCCTCTTCAAACCTCTGTACAGACATTAACGAATTATTCTTCCTACCAAATCGTGTAAAGTGAAACTCATCAGTGAAGAGGGCACATTTTTCTCCAGTTGTGATATTGTTCCCAATTACTACTGGAATTATTAGTAATTGTGTATTTTATTATATTTTGAGGATATGCATCACTCTCACCCCTAATATTGTTTTAAAGAGAAGCTGATTTATCATTTAAAACTTTGGAATATATTCTATTTAGAGCCATTTTTGCCTATTTATCTTACTCTAAATATTTCTTCTTTGATTTATATCACCAAAAATATTTACTTGAAAACCAGATCTTAGCTCCTATGGTCTTGTCTAAACTGTATTCACCTAAAATCATAAACAGTTTATGTGACATCTTAATCATTTTCACATCAGCCAACTGTGCTGTCAAACCACAAACAAGGTATAATATTTTTAAATGAGAAGTGAGACAGAGAAACAGATAAAATTTTAAAAATTAAGATCTCATTTCCATGTGAATATCCAGAGTAATATAAGAGGAATACAAAAACAAAACAACACCCTCACCCATTATGTAAGCAGAACTGTTTTCAAAGTGAATATTTTTCTGATTTTTTATGAAGCAACAGTGAGTTTTTAAACTTTGCTACTTAAAACAAAATATTTTCCAGCATAAACAGCAAGAGCATCCATTTAATCTAAATGCCAGCATTATACATCTCTATTAACCACTATCCCCTCTCAGAAGAGAGAGGAACTTGACCGCACGTCTCTCTCAGAACTATTTTCTGGCTTTAGATATTCTGCAATTTCAGCAAGTGTTTCAACTTTTATAATGGTTTCTGGATAGTTACAGGAAGGAAGTACCATTGCTATCTAAAAAGAGACAGACTTCATGTCAATGAAATTTAGAAAAATGTGCTCAAACATTCTGAGAGCCATTGACACCTCTGTTTAATTTGCATTGGCCACGCATTAATCACACCAAAAAATAGAAACAGTAAATGTTATACTAAGGCCTTGTCTACATTACACAATTAAGTCAACCTATGTTAGGTTGGCTTAAAGCTACCACATTGATTACAGTAGAACCTCAGAATTATGGACACCTTGGGAATGGAGGTTGTCTGTAACTCTGAAATGTTCATAACTCTGAACAAAGCACAGTTCGGGCTCCAGATTCAGCAGCTGATGCTCCAGGCCAGGCTCCAGCAGCAGCTGAGCTCCTTCCACAGCTTCCTTGCAGGCTGCTTTTTTCCCTGGGTGGGATTGAGTTTGCAAACTTGTTTCCCTTCCAGGTGTAGGTGTGTGTGTGTGTGTGTGTGTGTGTGTGTGTGTGTGTATATATATGTTTGAGTGAAAACAGCATGTCCCGCTCCTGGCCGGCGGGAAGGAGGGTGAAAACAGTGCATCCCCCTCCCGGGGTGCGAGGGTGGGCAGGAAGGGAGGGTGAAAGTGGTGCAGACACCAGCACTGCTCCTGCGCTGCTGGCTACATCTGGTTCTCTTGGGCTGGCAGCCCTAGCATCTTTACCTCCTAGCTGTAAGTGGCTGCCCCATACATGAACATGGGGACAAGCAGCCCAGATCTGCCTACTTTTAAGATGCAATACAGGCACAGTATAATATTTGCTCTTTTTGAGGGGGGAAGGGGTCTCTGCTTCTGCCTGATTGGTTACTTTCAGTTTCTCATGGTGTGCGGTTGACCAGTCAGTCCGTAACTCTGGTGTTCTTATTTCTGAGTTTTTACTGTACTTTGTTTTTTCATGACCACACTACCCTCCTTCTGCTGGTGGTGCATGTCCTCACCAGAAGCACTTGCATCGACTTAAGAGGGATAGAGGGGTGGGGCTGAGACCCAGGTTCTCAGCTTGGTACGGAGCTACCAGCTGCCAGGCACTGAGAGCCATCAGCCATGGGCTCCAACTGGGAGATCTGTAGTGAGCTGAGAGTCTGGCCTCTCAGTGCCAGGCAGGATGCGGAGCTGACAGGCAATGTAAGTAACGCAGTATACAGACACTGCCTTGGCTAACTACATCCACCTAAGCGTCACACCTCTTGTGGAAGTGAAGTTATGTCAGTGTAGTGGGGGACTTAAATCAGGGGAGCAATGCCGTAGCACAGACACTTAAAGTTAGGTCGATGTAAGCTGCCTTATGTCTACTCAACTCTGTAGTGCAGACCTGGCCTAAGGAAAATTAGCTTTAAGTACTTCCAACAGAAGACTGGATTAAAAAGCTATTTTCTTTAATAAACTGTAAAGCTCTTAAAAACTGATCTTCTCTGAAATTTACTATAGAAGCAGAGGGCAGTCACGATTAAAACATACTGTGACAAAAAGTTCCTCCTCTACCGTGGTGGGTCCTGCGCTTATTGGCAGATTTGCTCACCTCAGTGATCTTCCTCTCTGATGGAACCCACGGTCTGGGTCAACTCCTCCTGTGTCTGATCAGGAGTTGGGAGGTTTGGGGGGAACCCAGGCCCACCCTCTACTCTGGGTTCCAGCCCAGGGCCCTGTGGATTGAAGCTGTCTATAGTGCCTCCTGTAACAGCTTGATGACAGCTACAACTCCCTGGGCTATTTCCCCATGGCCTCCTCACCACAGGACCTTCCTCCTGGTGTCTGATAACACTTGTACTCCTTAGTCCTCCAGCAGCACACGCACACCCACACCCTCTCAGCTCCTTGCACCTCTTGCTCCAAGCTCCTCACATGCACACCACAAACTGAAGTGAGCTCCTTTTTAAACCCAGGTGCCCTGATTAGCCTGCCTTGATTGGCTGCAGGTGTTCTAATCAGCCTGTCTGCCTTAATTTGTTCTAGCAGGTTCCTGATTATTCTAGTGCAACCCCTGTTCTGGTCACTCAGGGAACAGAAAACTACTCATCCAGTGACCAGTATATTTGCCCTCTACCAGACTCCTGTACCCCACTGGTCTGGGTCTGTCACAATACCTAAGCACATTCCCCTGCAGATTGTTTATTAATATCCTCTACTGACAAAACTGAATTCTCACTTCAGTGTCAGAGGGGTAGCTGTGTTAGTCTGGATCTATAAAAGCAGCAAAGAGTCCTGTGGCACCTTATAGACTAACAGATGTATTGGAGCATGAGCTTTCGTGGGTGAATACCCACTTCGTCGGCGTGTCCTAAACATTAGAACTACCAGTAAAATATTAATTAATGTAAACTGCATTAGTTAGACAATATAATACACTTTCAGTGAGGTTCTGCATGCTGAATAACATTAAGTATTAGCAAAGCAGCATTCAAAGAGAAAATGTGTACACTAGGGTTTCTTAAACAGGAGTAAGTCCCTCGGCCTGCGCCACTTCCAGCAGCTCCCATTGGCGCAGAGCAGTGATCCGCGGCCAGTGGAAGCCGTGATCAGTCGGACCTGTGGCCAAGGCAGGAAAACACACTGGCCCAGCCTGCCAGGGGCTTTCCCTACACAGGCAGCGACCCCTGTTTGAGAAACCCTGGTGTACACCGTGAACAAACTAAAATGTTAAATAAACATTCAGCTTACTTGAAAATCTTTCTAGTTTCTTTCCTCAAAGGAATTTATAATACACAAAAGCCTTTGGCTTATGTAAAGCATACTGTCAAGTATCAGAGGGGTAGCTATGTTAGTCTGGATCTGTAAAATCAGCGAAGACTTTTACAAAGTATATTTACATTCTTGTAAATCAGTTCTGATATTATAATGGAAAAGGAATATCAGAAAGATACACTAGAAAAGGGGATGATAAAAATACTTATTTAGGGATCGATAAACAAGTTCAGAGAAAAAAAGAATGAGACTAAACCCAAGCCCATATTTCATAGAGAACTTAAAATATTTAGTTTTGAAAATTTTGGGGTAGATAGCTCCCTCTTTCCAAATCCAAATTACCTATTGATTTTCCTGGAACACATTTTGGAGTGTCAATAGTGCTAACAATCTCTGCTGGGCTAGCTGCTGTTTTCAACACGTGAGTTCAGAGCTTCCTTGGGCTTTGAAGGTAAGCAGTGCAATACCTCTGGAGTACACCTGACCAGAGAGTTCACAGAATGTGCAAGATTTTAATAGCACAGCTCTCTAGAAGCCTGTTAAGCCAGACCTGAGACCTTGCTTCAATACAACATCACAGTATTTATGGGGTCAGAAGGCCTGTAGTGGGCCAGGATGATGGAAAGAAGGATATGAAAAAGGAAATCTCAGATGGTTTGAATAAATAGGAGGGAGACGTGAAAGCTTCAGATAAAGTGCTTTAGTTTCCACTCCACTCCCAGTACCCTGAAGCATATAGTCAGAATTATTTTTAATCTTGAATCCTTATAGATTAGTTGACTCTCAGTCTCTCAGTATTATTGGCCAACTTTTTTTGCCACATGTCTAACTTTTGTACTTTGCATGTTTTGTAGCCATGTTGCTTCCAGGTTATGAGAGTGACAAGGTAGGTGAAGTAATATCTTTTATTGGACCAACTTTCTGCTGGTAGAAGGTACAAGCTTTCAGGATACACGGAGCTCTTCGTCAGGCCTAGGAAAAGAAGCAGAGTGTCTTAGCTAAATACAAGATGGGACAGTTTGTCCAGCAGAAGAGGTAATGCATGTTGGAGGTAGTCACTTGAAATGAAATGGGCAACTGGGAGTTAGATTGTTATGTACAAAGTGTTTTGAAGTGGGCAATTAGGAGTAGCAGGCAGTGTGGTATGTTACAAATTGCTATAATGAGACATAAAATCAGTGTCCCTGTTCAGTCCATGGTTTCTGGTGTCTAGCGGAGTTATAAATTTAAGCTCCCCAGCTCACCTTTAGAAGATGCTAAGCAGATTTCCTTTGAGGAAAAGTACTGAAAGATCTGCCCACAGGTAATGTGATGTTTTTCTCTTTTATAATTTTTTCTGCGTGAGTACATTCAAGAACACAGTAATTGTCTGGTTTCACCCACATAGATGCTGTTGGAGTATTTAGTGCACTGGATAAGGTATACTACATGTTGTGAAAAGCAGCTGTAGGACCCGTGAATCTTGAAAGAGGTGTTGGGGGGTATTGATCATCATAGCAGTGGATACTGATAGGGTCTGGTGCTGCTTTGAGTTCATAAGTCTTTGTCTGTGTGGACCTTGCTTCTGATGATGAGCTGGGAAAGACTGGGGGGTTGTCTGATGGCCAGAAGAGGGCGTTCAGCAATTATTTCTTTCAGGATGTGGTCCCCATCAAATATAGATTGTAATTGTTTGAGGATCCCCACAGGACTTATGAGGAGAGGCTAAGGGAACTGAGGGTATTTAGTCTGTGGAAGAGAAGAGTGAGGGGGATTTGATGGCAGCCTTCAACTACCTGAAGGGGGTTTCCAAAGAGGATGGAGCTCGGCTGTTCTCAGTGGTGGCAGATGACAGAACAAGAAGCAATGGTCTCAAGTTGCGATGGGGGAGGTCTAGGTTGAATATTAGGAAACACTATTTCACTAGGAGGGTGGTGAAGCATTGGAATGGGTTGCCTAGGGAGGTGGTGAAATCTCCATCCTTAGAGGTTTTTAAGGCCTGGTTTGACAAAGCCCTTGCTGGGATGATTTATTTGGTGTTGGTCCTGCTTTGAGCAGGGACTAGATGACCTCCTGGGTTCCAGTCTGGGGTGGAAGGTGGCAATCAGGGGTCTGAGGTCCGTGAGTTTTTCTTCTGTATTGAAGCAGGTTCTCCTGTGGTATTTGGGTGGCCTTTTCCATGATGCGATTTACTTCTCTGGTGGAGTTTCCTTCTTTAGAGAAGGCAGTTTTTAAGTGTGTTTAGATGTGTGTTCTGATTCTGAAGTTTCTCTTTGGAGCAAATGTGGTGGTATCAGATTGCCTGGCCCTTTTTATTAATATTTACAACTATACAAAATGAGTGCAAAATGACTGTAAAATGTTACCAAATCAAAATGACAGTCTCTGACATCCACTCTACACAGGTGTAATTGATGACACAGCATTCAAGACACAGGATTTTAACCTTCCTATTGAGCTTAACCTTGCCTCCTCTTTGAGAACCGGGGGAAAAATGTAAGTCTTGCCGCATACCCTGAAGATCAGAGTGGTGTGCTATTGCACCAAGAGGGCAAATCTGTTCCAAAGTCAAACAAGACACAATTTTTATAAATCAAAACTAACATCTTGTGTAACATCCAGAAACGAATTCAAAGTTAGAGTGGATGACAAACACAGCATTGTCCCCTGTGAGAGACACAGCTAAGTAGGAACTCCTACACATTCGACACTACGTGAGGTTTCCAAGTGGTTTTAAGAGCTAGCGCCATTAATTTTCCATTGTAATAATCCAGTCTGGAGGTGACAAGGGGCATTTATCTATAGCAGGTGCTTATATGGGCCCATTGCTGTGGCATCTAAGACTTTAATGCAGTCTAGGGAAGTACTATTATCCCCATGTTACAGATGGAGAACTGAGACAGAGAGAGATTAAGTGGCCTACCTGTACTTATACAGGATGTCTGTCGCAGGGTAGGAAATTTATCTTCTAAATCCCAGGTCACACCCTAGTCACATCCTTCCCTTCTACAAAATTAACAACAATAGGCAGGTCCACATCCAAAATGAAAAGCCAAAACCTCCTTGCCAAAATGAGATTAAAAAATATCTTGGTCACTGTGAACATGAGTAACAAGGTGGACAAACAACTTTGAATAAAATTGACCATAAAACCATCCCCCAACTCATTTCATCAGCAAGGAAAGAATTGAGTCCAAAGTGTAGGTCACAACTCTAGGCTTCTGAAGCATTTCCAAGAGCCTGAGTGAGCAAAACTGAAGCAGCAAAGACTCTTTGTTTGCCACCACCAACACTGTTCTGCTACCAAGAGGGACAATCAATCTGTCTCCAATCTGCATATAACCTGAAAACTCCACACAGAGAGCTAACAGTGACAGTTATTTATTTATATACAGGAAAATACTGCAGTGTCTCAGATGCCAAGGTATGGTACCTATTGGTAAATGTTTACTTATTAATGGCAACTACTATGTATACAATACAATATACAAAAGGGCCAAATCTAGCTAAACTAATCCATCAAATTAGATTCCATCTCCCAACCCTTGTTAGGACTTTACTAAACAATCAGCACTGAAAACATTCAGAAAAGTATCATCTTACAGTCAAATGAAATTTACCAACTATGATATTCAAGTGAAGGTTTTCAAGGTAATCATATGTCCTTCAGCTTTACAAAAGAATTCAAGTTTCAGATGAACAGGGATCTTATGTGTAGCAAAATATAAATGTGATTTTGACACATCTGAACTTTCAAGTAACCAAACTAAAAATTATACAGAGTAGGTCCTGACAAACAGAAATTGTGGAATTGTAAAGTGATATAATTATTCCAATGATAGTTTTCAGACCCAACTTACTTCTTTATATCCAAAAATGATACGTCCATCATTGAGAAGGGTAGCCTGAAAAGTAAAACTGCCTAGGTTGTAATTATCCTGCAGATGTACATGATCCCATTGGACAACAAGTGCTGTGCCTGTGAGCCCCAGAGAGGGGAAGAAAAACACAAGAAAAATATTCATTAACATTAGTGTAAGCATTTACTGAAGTTATATTAAATAAAAACAATACTTTGTCCCTATATATCACATTTCAGCCAAAGACCTCAAAGCACCAAAAAATCTAATAAATTTTACTTGAGCACCAAACCCTCTTGTAACATGTTTATTACAGTGTTATAATTAATTATATTGATTATATACATACATTAGAGTCAAGACAGATTAAGTTACTTGCCTAAAGTCATAGAGTGAGTCAGCGTCAATTATCAAGAACAGAACACAGTATTCCTACTCCAAGCTTGCTGCTTTAACCACAACACCACAATGTCCTTCATTTATCCTATAACAACCCAATGGCCAGGAGCGGCTCTAAACATTTTGCCGCCCCAAGCACGGCGGCATGCCGCGGGGGGCGCTCTGACAGTTGCCGGTCCCGCAGCTCCGGTGGACCTCCCATAGGCGTGCCTGCGGAGGGTCTGCTGGTCCCGCAGCTTTGGTGGACCAGTGGACCCTCTGCAGGCATGCCGCCGAAGGTTGCCTGCCTGCCGCCCTCCCGGCAGCCAGCAGACCACCCCCCCGTGGCATGCCGCCCCAAGCACGTGCTTGGCGTGCTGGGGCCTGGAGCCGCCCCTGCCAATAGCTATCAAAGTTGAAAAGTTAATGGAATTGCTGATATTGAAAAAGTGATTATTTAAGGTACTCAGTTTTCTCCATTAACAATGCAACAATATAAACAACATTAATTTTTCTGTACAATGTAAAGTTTCAGTGTGTAGCTGAATGCTGAAGAATACTAGGGGTTGGCAATAAATATTAACTATACAGTGTCACGAGGATGCTTCAAGGTGGGTCAATATGCCTGTAGCTCAACACATGTTTGATGAATCCTGCAAACTCCTCAGCTATAGATCTTTAGCACAATAGCTTATATGCCTGTTTTTTGCCAATATGTTTTAGGAAACTATGAACGTGCAAGTCTATCACATCATTTGGAAGTGTATATTTCATGGTCTTAGTGCATAAATCAATACTGCACGCAATGTATTCTTCGTGGACAGCAATAAGCAAGAAAGCTCATTTTTGAATGCTAAATAGATTATTTTAAATTTTAATTTTAA
Source organism: Gopherus evgoodei (assembly GCF_007399415.2). Lineage (NCBI taxonomy): Eukaryota > Metazoa > Chordata > Testudines > Testudinidae > Gopherus > Gopherus evgoodei. The sequence continues at coordinate 38,057,000 of NC_044323.1, forward strand.
AAGGACTTTTCCCATTTTAGGATTCATTTTCACCTGCATAATGTTACAAATGAAAATTCATCAATGGGCCAGACTCTACTCCCCCTATAGTTCTCAGCAGGGCCGCCTGGGGGGGATGGGACAAATAAGGCAATTTGCCCCAGGCCCTGGGCCCTGCAGAGGCCCCCACGAGAATATAATATTCTATAGTTTTCCAACTTTTTTTAATGGCCGGGGCCCCCAAAATTGCTTTGCCCCAGGCCCCCTGAATCTTCTGGGTGGCCCTGGATCTCAGCCCTGCTGTGCATAAGTGGGAGACAGCAGCTTCAGTGGCACTGGCTCTTTTTCCCAGGGTGCTGCCTGCCGGACTGGTAACAACAACGAGAGGCAACAGCACGGGTAGGTCAATAAGCTCTACCCATATTGATACAGAATTGTTTCCAAAGTAACTAATGCACTTCAAGGAGAAACAGCCGAGGGAGAACGATAAAGGCAAAACCAGAACTACGTAGCTGATGATGTGACTTATTCTATTTCTTTTCATTTACAGTAACCAGCCAATTCCTTGGTCCTAAAGCACATGCAGCAGAGCAAAACTTAATGATTATGGAAATGTTAGCTACTTTCAAGGGCGGACACATACTCTGAGGCCTAGCCCCATCACTTTAAGGGCAATGTAATGGAGTCTGCCCCTCCCAGCATCAGGGAATTATGTTAGGGAGGTTTAGAGCCTAAGCAATTCCTCCTCAAGTACATTCAGATCCCTTTCAGTTAGCCAGGTTCCCTCAGTGGTTACAGCACACCTGTAGATCCATTATATCTGCAGGTATTTGCATTTGTCATTCATGGATATGACATATAACATACATACACACATATACAGATACCCATACGTAATGCTACATCAACAATACAGGTTCAACAATAGCACCTAACTGGTTGTATAGCTAGATTAACAATTAATGATGATGGAAATTCTCCATATAGCCTTTATCTTTATCAGCAAACATCACTTTAAGAAGAAATAAAATAGCTGACCAAACACACTATGTTAGGACCACAGCTGGCAGAACAATTCATGTCAAAAAAATTATTGGATGAATGTCATCACTTTTCTCTTTGTAAATTGTCTGCAAAGGGAGCATGGTTTTCTCAAATGAATTTATTTGAATGTTTTTGTCAGATAAATTCTGCAAAAAAAATTACTGGATCGTGAGTGACATATAGGCATTGCTGATTTCTGTTTGGATTAGCATAACTTTTAAGATATATTTTCTGGCATGAATACTCATTATTACAAACATGAAAAGTTGTCATAAAGATTCCATAAAATGTGCTTACAATTCACTCTCCTCCCCATAAATTAATTTGTTAGAATATTCATGGAAAGCAAATTCAAAAGAAATGTTTTGTAGAGTGGGCACTTCCAGGCCCAGCCAGTCTCCCTTCTCGGGAATAGGCACAGTCCTTATTAATATAAACATAAATATAAAGCAGTCTTTCTAATTTTAGGCTCCTGCTGTTGAAAATATTGGCCTTAAATGCCTAATTTTAAGCATACATGTTTTAAAACTGTACCCTGAAGTTTTAAATATGAAATATAGAATCAGCATCTTGTGTGGTATCACTAGATTTGCCACTAGAGATCAGAGTTAAGGCATTATATGTCATTTCATCGCAGAGGATCAAGTTTTCAAAATGCTGATTTTTAACAGACTACATGACTACAATCCTCATATTTAATGCTTTAGAAATGTATGCCAAAGAGAGCCCTAAGTATAACATTTCACTTTGCTTTTTAGCTTTTCAGATTTTCCTATGAAGGACTGCTAGTATAGACTAATTTATTGAATTCCTATACTGGGGCACACTGCACACTTAATCAGTGACAGGTTTATCAACCTCGTACATGCCCTGCCTCTGTGTATACTTAATATTACATCTCACAAGACTATTTTCTTTATAGCTACTGGGTGGACAGGACTTATTACATAGATGAATCAAGAGGGCTATGCACCTTGGCAGGAGATAGATTTTCCTCTTTAAAATGATAAAGTATATTTCAAGTCTAGAAGTGGTGTTACATGTTCTACCGTCTGTGGGGGTTTTTTAAACCATTTAATACAATCCATTCATGCCACATTTTAGAATCCATTTTACAAATATTTAACCACATTCTTTAAATGGCCTATTAGCCACAAAGAATATTTTAAGTAGCCTTCATCTATTTTTTTTAAAGCTATTTAGGAAAATATAAATAGCCAAGGGATAGACAAATTCATTTATGTAAGATTATCACATACCATTATCAAAGTATCTCACTGTTGAATTTCTTGACACACTGGGGTCAAAATTTGCCATCAAGGGTGCTATGTATTGTGTAGCTGTTAGCATTCGGTGCACAACTTCTCCAGTATATATGAAACCTACAGAAAAGAAGAAAAAAAAGTCATTTCTAAAAAGATTTAACAAATGTCTAGATATTGCCAGAGTTTGAAAGATAAATTAATCCTATTGTCAACCTTTAACAGTAAATTAACAACAGAATAAATGGCACAAAAGTTTCATGAGAGCAATCAGAATAAGCTCTGAACAAAGGAGAAATCATTTCAAGGAATAGATTTTCATAGTGCCAAAAAAATAGATCAAAACTTATTGCACAGTGAAGGCCATTTTCAGTTTTGGGTGAAAATCAGAAAGGCTGACTAAAGCAGGCATTATCAAAATGCAGCCAATCACCATCTTTGCTACTTTCCTCATGTGTTGTTTCCCCCACTCTTCATTAGTCTGCCTGTTTTGTCTTTTCAGCTGTCATCTCTTCAGGGATGAGACCAAGACTTTCTTTTTGTAAAACACACAGTAAGGCTTTGTCTACACTGCACTTTCGTCGTTAAAACTTTTGTTGCTCAGGGTAATGAAAAACAATGGTGTGGACAGTGCTTCATCATTGGGAGAATCTCCCGTCAACAAAGCTACCATCCCTCGTTGGGGATGGTTTTATTTTGTAGCCGGGAGAGCTCTTTCCTGGTCATAAAAGAGCGGCTACACTGCTCACCTTACAACAGTGCAGCTGCAGTGGCACAGCCATGCCGTTCTAAGGTGAGCAGTGCAGACATAGCCTAAGAGACAATTTTTGCCCTGAAGCATTTGCAATCTTAATGAACAAGACAGCTGAATGGTGAGAGAGACAAGTATTTGTCATGGCTGCAAGGCTAGCTACATCTCTGTCACCTTTCTAGTCTCTCTGAGAGCCGCCCCCTTCCCGAGTCAGGTCCAAGCCTGGTGCTTTTACCTATCCTGAGGTGGAATTCTGCAGTTCTTCCCTCGAGGGTATGTCTACATGGGGGGCACTCAGGAGAGTTAAGACAAATTAACTGAAGCTGTGAAATTACAGTAGAACCTCAGAGTTATGAAAACCAGTGTTACGAACTGACCAGTTAACCACATGCCTCATTTGCAACCAGAAGTACATAATCAGGTAGCAGCGCACACACACACCCACACACACATGCCAGCAAATAGAGTATAGTACTGTCTTAAATGTAAATGTTAAATGTAAACTACTAAAAAAAAAAGGAAAAGCAGCATTTTTCTTCTACATAGTAAAGTTTCAAAGCTATATTAAATCAATGTTCAGTTGTAATCTTTTGAAAGAACAACCATAACATTTTGTTCAGAGTTACGAGCATTTCAGAGTTATGAACATTCTCCATTCCTGAGGTGTTCATAACTCTGAAGTTCTACTGTACTCTGCAGTTAAAATGCATCAAATCCCGAGTGAATACACTCCTAGGATTAAGCTACAACATACTCAGGCCACTTTACTCCTGAACAGGAGTGTCAACACAGGGATTTAACACACATTCACTTCAGAGCTTTAGTTGATGCATCTTAACTTTTCTTAGTGTCTCTGTGCAGACAAGCCTTATTTGACTGGGCCCTGGACTACAGCACTCAACATGCTTACTCAATGGATCCAACTGAATTTGGCACTTATGGTTCTTTCCTTCAGGTATCTGACCAGTGGCATATATCGTGATTAGATGGCCTTCTCAAAACCAAAATATTTAAAGAAGAGAGATTGTAAAACCTGCAAGCATATCTATCTTACCACCAGGCTTACTCTCTGTTGATGGTAGCATAAGCATCTTCAGACACCCAGCAGGTGCCCATCTCCGTCTGCCTTCCCCAAACAACTCCCTAAACAGCAACGCCCTCTTGAAAGGGAGTCTCTTTCTAAACTGTTATCTTTTTGCTTGTCAATTCCCAGGCTTTGGCCCTGCTTGTCAAAATTGGTTCTCATAGACGCATAGACTCATAGGTCAGAAGGGACCAATATGATCATCTAGTCTGACCTCCTGCACAAGGCAGGCCACAGAACCCTACCCATCCACTTTTATACAACCCCTAATCCAGGACTGAGTTATTGAAATCCTCAAAACTAGTTTGAAGACCTCAAACTGCAGAGAATCCACCAGCAAGCGACCCATGCCCCACGCTGCAGAGGAAGGCGAAAAACCTCCAGGGCCCCTGCCAATCCGCCCTGGAGGAAAATTCCTTCCCGACCCCAAATATGCCGATCAGCTAAACACTGAGCATGTGGGCAAGACTCACCAGCCAGCACCCAAGAAGGAATTCTCTGCAGTAACTCAGTTCCCATCCCATCCAACATCTCCGCGCAGACAATTGAGCAGACTTATCTGGTGATAATCCAAGATCAATTGCCCAAATTAAACTATCCTATCATAACATCCCCTCCATATATTTATCAAGCTTAGTCTTGAAGCCAGATAAGTGCCCCCACTACTTCCCTCGGAAGGCTGTTCCAAAACTTCACTCCCCTAATGGTTAGAAACCTTCGTCTAATTTCAAGTCTAAACTTCCTAATATCCAATTTGTACCCATTCGTCCTCGTGCCTACATTAGAACTAAACTTAAATAATTCCTCTCCCTCCCTTAACGCCCCTGATATATTTATATAGAACAAGCATATCCCCCCGCAGCCTTCTTTTAGCCAGGCTAAACAAGCCAAGCTCTTTGAGTCTCCTTTCATAAGGCAGATTTCCATTCCTCGGATCATCCTAGTAGCCCGTCTCTGGACCTGTTCCAGTTTGAATTCATCCTTCTTGAACATGGGACACCAGAACTGCACACAATATTCCAGATGGGGTCTCACCAGCGCCTTATATAACGGTACTAACACCTCCTTATCCCTGCTGGTAATACCTCGCCTAATGCATCCTAAAATCGCATTTGCTTTTTTAACAGCCGTATCACATTGGCGGCTCATAGTCATCATGCTATCGACCGATACCCCAAGGTCCTTCTCCTCCTCTGTCGCTTCCAACTGATGCGTCCCCAACGTATATCTAAAATTCTTATTATTAATCCCTAAGTGCATGACTTTGCATTTTTCACTATTGTATTTCATCCTATTATTCTTACTCCAGTTTACAAGGTGGTCCAGATCTTCCTGAATAGTATCCCTGTCCTTCTCCGTGTTAGCAATACCCCCCAACTTTGTGTCATCCGCAAACTTTATTAGCACATTCCCGCTCTTTGTGCCAAGGTCAGTAATAAAAAGGTTAAATAAGATCGGTCCCAAAACCAATCCTTGAGGGACTCCACTAGTAACCTCCTTCCAGCCTGACAGTTCACCCTTCAGAACGACCCGCTGGAGTCTCCCCTTTAACCAGTTCCTTATCCACCTTACAACTTTCATATTCATTCCCATCTTTTCCAATTTAACTAACAGTTCCCCATGCGGAACCGTGTCAAATGCCTTACTGAAATCGAGGTAAATTAGATCTACCGCATTTCCTTTATCTAAGTAATCCGTCACCTTCTCAAAGAAGGAGATCAGATTTGTTTGGCACGATCTACCTTTAGTAAATCCATGTTGCAATTCGTGCCAATTACCATTGACCTCTATGTCCTTGACTAATTTCTCCCTTAAAATTTTTTCCAAGACCTTACATACTACAGACGTCAAGCTAACAGGCCTATAATTACCCGGATCACTTTTATTCCCTTTCTTAAAAATAGGGACTACGTTAGCAATCCTCCAGTAGTACGGCACAACCCCAGAGTTTATAGACTGCTTAAAAATTATCGCTAACGGGTTCGCAATTTCACGCGCGAGTTCCTTTAATATCCTCGGATGGAGATTGTCCGGGCCCTCCGATTTTGTCCCATCAAGCTGTTCTGTAAGCTGGCTGGAGCCAGGAGGTAGATACTTCACAGTTAATAGTTTGGACGTTGTCTTTTAAGAACAATTAGTGTTTACTGAGGGGTGGTTTATCTTGAGCCATTGTTTCCTTTCTGCTTGGTTTCCTTTCTGTCTCCTATGAAGCTAAAACCAATATATCCAAACAGTAAACATCCCAACAACCAGGTCAACATCAGAGCTGGTTGAAAAATTTTTCCAACAAGATCGTTTTCCATTGGAAAATGCTGTTTTGCAGGAACATGTCAACTCTGATGAAAGTTTTGATGGGAAGAATGGTGGTAGCAGCGATGGTGATAGTAAATGTGTTCCTTCCTATCTCATGCGTATGGATTTCCCTTCCCCCTCCTCACCCTCCCATCTCCTGTCTGGGGAGGAGGGGTGTCTCTCTTCCCCCTCTATGTTATCTGGATGCAACCCGGGAAGAAGGAACAGCACAGAGGGACAGTGATACCTGAGATAGGTGATGGCACCCAACTCAGGATATTTCCCTTCACAGGAAATCCAAGGTTTGACACTTCAGAACAACAAAAAATCTGGAACACTCTCATTTTCCTACAGGACAGAAAATCTGTTTTTCAGTCAACTCTAGTCAACATGAAGTATTATAGCACAACTCCACTTCTGTCACAGGTAAGTGAGGCACAAAGAGATTAGATGAGTTATCCAAAGCCACACAGGAAATCTGTGGCAGAGCAAGGAATTTAACCCAGATCTCCAGAGTGCCAGTCCATATCATAACCACCTCTCCCCGCTCATGTATCTTCACTAACAATCTTTTCCTGACCACTTTAACTAAATGCTTGCACAGTATAACTGAGTTTGTCAGATATACAGTTTTACATGTTGCACTGTGCAGGAACTAGAGAGGCTATTTTAATAAAAACACAACCTTCCTGGGTAGTAGCAGTTATCACTAAATATCATGAGGTAACTCCTTGCTGAAATTATAGAAAACTCATTAATTCAAAAATTTAAAACTATGCTGGACAAAACACCAGAAAATATACTCTAGGAAACATCCTACATTCCCATGGGATGGATTAGAGGATTCATTTGCCTTTGTTTTCTTTTAAAACACAGCTTGCAGTTTCATAGTTTCAAATGCTGGTAATATTCTAAAACCTGGATGTCTACTATTCAGCTCCCAAATCTATATTTAGGTCTCTAACTGCAGGTGACCTGGATTTCAGAGGTTCACAGAGACAGATAAAACACACCCAAACATCTTTTACAACGTTCACTTTTGTGAACTGGTAGAAAAAAAATAATTCTCTCTGCTTATAAAAAACTGTAATTTTTTATAGCCTCACCTTTTCTTCATGTGCTTTTTTAGTCACTTAAAATCTAAACTTTTCAGATTTCCTATTGCAAATGGATTTTCAACATGAATTGTATTCTACCATATGTCTTCTTAGGTTAAGCAGAAATCCTACCAGACAATGGTCACTAAAATGCATTTTTATTAGTTCAGAGTTATTGCTGTCTGCTTCTTAAATGTAACTCTCTTGAGAAGCATTTTCCCTCTGGCTTATTCAGACATTTAAAATATCTATTGTTTCATTTAGCACTTGAGTGCTGATGGCTCTGAGGTAACACGTACATGCCTTTTGTCATATTCTTCTCTAGATCTATATACCTACAATATGCTGAAGGTGATATATACAATCTTGAAAGTCACATTCATGTATCAGGATTACCTTTTAACACCTTGCACCAAATTAATTCCTGGTGTAACTCCAGTGTCCTCATATGCTTGCAAACCTCTCTTCCAGTTCACATTTGTAAATGTTACCATCACAACCAATACTCAGGCCAGGTACAAAAATACAAGGGAAACATTTAATTGTTAGAATATTTAAGTAAATAAATAAATTGACCCAGGTAGTTAGTAGCCATAATGCATATTTCTACTTGTTTGCCAGTGGTACATTTTTCCTTTAGATAACAGTGGAAACAGGGAGGGAAGGGTGAAGATAACTGGAAACCAGGAAGGTTCTGAACAAAGGTCATTCTAATGAGAACGTCCATCATGCTTCAGAACTACTTGGAAAGAAACACAAAGACAGTTCAAAGCATCCCAGAGATTCAGAGGCTGAACCACTGTTGATATGTTATCATTGCCACTAATACTTCAAGTAAGCAGCACATACAAATTTAACTTATCCCTGAAGGGGCTTCCATAGAAAGTTGGCAAGCAGTGGCTTATACTGTCTGTAAACCAGTTTTCTGATGGTAGTAATAACCGTCTATTCACTTAGTCAAGGAAGAATTTTCCAGACCTACAATTTCCTTAACCACTTAATCCTCAATTTGTGGGAAGAGTTTGGACGGCTCTTTTGCAAACCTATCCAAAGGATTAAAGCTAGAAACACAAGATACTAGCTGCCTCTAAAATGAAATTTATCAAACTCTGTTGTTCAGAATTTTATAAGTTATAACAAACAGATCTAAGTAAAACAAGAACAAATATAAACAAAACCTAAAGTAAGTACAGGTGAATAGTATAGAAATAAAAAGGCTAAATCTCATGTGGTGTATGGGTGTACATATACATACAAACATATGTATACAAACTGATGGAGAAGTGCACATTGTGGGCCAGCTTTTTAGTTGACCTGGGACAATTTCCAAAATATCAATCCCATTTACAGAAGACAAAATCAAATGGTGTTCTCTGTTCCACTGGTTGCTCTAGTTCACACTTGAACGGTTTCAGTGGAATTACCTGGGATTTTCATCAGTTGATCCAAGGACAGAATTAGGCCCAGTATTGGTTCTCAAACATCAGTGGCAGTTTGCCTTCATAAGGATTGAAGAATTTGGTTTTTTCCTCTTTTATTCACTTTCGATAGGCATGCATAGACACCAGTCACCCAGCGTAAGCTTCCTGCATTATTCACCAAATTCAGGGAAATTGTAGGATATGGGCTTTGGGTAGTGTGAATAACTAAGCTATTTTATAAATAATTAAATAACAATAGCTAGCTCTTATATAGCACTTTTCATCAGTAGATTCCAAAGGAGGTCAGGACCACTGTCCCCATTTTAAAGCTGGCGAAACTGAGGTATGGGGAGGTGAACTCACTTGCCCTAGGTCAACCAGCAGGCCAGTAATAAAACCAACATTTTCTGAGTCCCAGGTCAGTGCTCTAGCCACTAGACTACATAGATTTCCCGCTTTTCAGCACCCTTTGGTTCACTGAAGACATACCAACATATGAGATATACGGGTAGGTAAAAAGAATGAAATACTCTGTCTTAGAAATAGTCTCCTTTCTAAGACCCTGATTCAGCAAAGTCCTTTAAACATGTGCCTCGTTTTACGCATGTGAGTTCACGCACGGACTTCAGTCGGACTACTCACATGTTCAGGGTTACATTTTGGCACATAATTAAGTACATTGAGGAATTAGGACCAAAATAAACAGCTTAGATTGTGATTTCCAGGATACTGTAGGGGGATGACTCAAACAATAGGTGATATCTAAAAGCAGTCACAGATCCGACTGAGTAAAGAGTTCAGCTGAAGTATTATTGCAAAAAGGTGTTATACAGATGTAAAAGAGTCTGAAGGATTCCATTCAGAGTGCACATACTTCAGACGCCCAGATATTATGGTCCAGATTTCCTTCGAAGCTATTGCAAGATGTGGATTTACATGGGTTTTGTCTGTGTACATGTTGTTTGTAATGTTTTATGGTATTTATTTGAATGCCTGGCATTTACAGGAACTTGTCTGTTTGCAAGCTTATGGCAGGTGTTCAACAAAGATATTTTATTTGAAGATACTTAGAATGCCAGTGGGAAAAGGTGTAATCTGACAACTGTAATGACATATTTAATATATGACAATCATGTATTTGGCAATTCTCGCCATCTACATCTCTCAAGTCACTCCCACTGCATTCGCCATATCATTTAGTTATTCTTAAGTGAAAACACAAACCCCTTAAATGGAAGAAGTTACCTGGCTGTACAAAGCTATCAACAAGAACATCGTAGGAAAAATTCTTTACACCTCATGACACTTGTACTTTCCACAATAATAGTTTTTATGGCTCCAGGTGACAGTAACATAGATAATGAATGTAGAATTTCATTTTGAAATACTCCTGTCGTTGCTTTTATAGAAAATCTTTTTAACTTTGTTAGTTCACTAAAACCACCCTTATTAAAAATAAATATATAAAACAGTATCCTCTTCTATTCCAATTACCAAGAAGTTCATTTGACAGGACTGGGAATGTTATAATCTATTCACAAATATAGGCAGAGGAGCATTTTTCTGATATTTGTCTGAAGCAGGGTTGCCCGGGGGGGGGGGAGGCAAGTGGGGCAATTTGCCCCAGGCCCCGCAGGGGCACCGTGAGCTGCTCTGGGTTTTCGGTGGCACTTCCGTGGTGGACTCTTCACTCGCCCTGGTCTTCAGTGGCGGGTCCTTCAGTTCAGTGGAAGACTCGGAGCAAGTGAAGGACCCGCTGCTGAAGTGCTGCCGAAGCCTCAGAGTGCCGCCCAGTGAGTACAAGCGCTGCAAGCGGTGGGGGGGGGAAAAAAAAGCTGCGATTGGCGGCACTTAGGCTGCTCTACCGCGACGCTTCATTCTTCAGCTGCATTTGGCAGTGGGTCCTTCCCTCCGAGAGGGACCCGCTGCTGAATTGCCGCTAAAGACCCGGCCCTGCCCCAGGCCCCCTGAATCCTCTGGGCGGCCCTGGTCTGAAGGACTCTATAGCAAAGTGTAATTGTCTTTCTCTTGATCTTGTAGCTCTGAAAATGACAAGAGCTGGATTGGAGTATTAGATAAAATTCATATAACATAATCCCAGAATAAAATATACAGCATGTCAAGTGTCTCCACATGGTGATACTTGACTCTGCACCTACTGTAAATGTGTATTCATGTTTCAGTGCTATGTAAGAGTTGGTTTTATGACCTACCAAGCCCTAACTGGATTGGGTCTGGTTATATTAGAGACCACTCTCCCCTTGTGCAATACTTCAGCACCTGACATCAGATGATAAGTGATGGGGCTGTAAAAAGGAAGATGTCACTGAAGAGACTTGAGCTCTAGACTTCACTCTGGGTGCTAGCCTGAGTGTGCCTGAAATCATTGACTTCCAATGCACATACCAAGGTTCATCTCTTTCCCAAGAGGACAGGTTAATGGCGAGTGGATTAAAGAGGTAGTATTAGGCTTGTGAAGGATAGTTAATGTGGCTATTGGGCCAACTGGAAGTGTATTTATTTAAAAAAAATATTGGTACACACACTTTGAGCTTGAAGTACATTTTAAAAGAAAATCTAAACAAATAGCATCACTTTACACATGCAAAAATCAGACTAGCTTGTCAAGAAAATGCCCATTTATTATCATTTAACCAGTGTTGAGCAAAACCATATGTTCAAAGCCCTGCTAAGACAAAGAGCTCCGGTTAGCAAGCTGGAAAAGTAATCATCTGCCAGCAGTGATAGTACAGTGAAAGATTTGGCATGAAAGAGGCTTCCACTGGGCAGAGGCTGGGTTGCTAGTAGAGCGTACAGCTCACTGTGGGTTTATTAGTTACGTTACAGCAGCACACAAATTAGAAGGAAAATGGCATAAGAATTTCCCAAAAGATGGAAATGGAGAAAAATCTGCCCCATACCCCAACGGCCTGAGATACACCAGTTATGAAGCCCTGATGTCAGCTGTGTGATTTTTTATTAAAAAATAAGCAGCTGTGGTAGCAGAGATGTAATAGCAGATATTCATTCCCACTGTACCATCTTGCCGTGTGCTGTTGAAATGATCTTTTTCGTTTCTCTCTTTTATATTCCTTATTTAATCAGTAGGAGAGTACACACCCTCTACTGATCATTTCATCCAAATCCAGGCAACAACCGCTGTAGGCGGTGGAGAGGGGAAGCTGTAAAGGAGACAGCTGAAGCTCCTGGATTCTCAGACTATTTCTGCCCTGGTCCCGGCAGATCCTGGGACTACCAGTTCGTCCCTAGCATGAGTCAGAGCCAGCGTCAGGGTTGCACTAACTTCTGGCCATCACCCACCCTCAGCCTACTTGAACCCTAGGTGCTGTTGGAGCGCTGGCATGGAACTGGCAATGCTGACTGTACCTGTTCTAGGGATTCTGCCGTGATGGAGAAACCACAACATGACCAGTTGGGGCTTGACCAAAACTCCACTGAAATCAACTGAAAGACTTGCACTGACTTCCATGGGCTTCAGATCAGGTCCCTTGGCACACAGAGTAGGGTTTCCAGGTTTCTAGTCACACGAAACCAAACCCCTGTCCCTGTCCCTTCTCTGAAGCCTGCCCCTGCTCGTTCCATCCCTCTCCCTCCATCACTCACTCTTCTCCGCCCTCACTCACTTTCACTGGGCTTGGGGCAGGGGGTTGGGGTGCAGGATGGGGTGAGGGCTCCTGCTGGGGATGAGGGGTTCAGAGTGCAGGAGAGGGTATGGGCTCTCGGTATGGGCTGAGGGTGTGGGCTCTGGGATGGGACTGGGGATGAAGGGTTTGGGATATAGGAGGGGTCTCTGAGCTGGGGCAGGGTGTTGGGGGGTATGGGAAGGGTGAGGGCTCCAGCTGGGGGTGGGGCCAGGGGTCAGGTTTTTGGGGTGCAGGAGGGGTCTCCGACTGGTGGTGGGGCCAGGGATGAGGGCTTTTAACGGCCCGGCAGATGGTGCCAACCGGGTCCCTTTTTGACCAGCCATTTCAGTCGAAAACCAGTTGCCTGGCAACCATAGCTGGGGATGAGGAGTTTGGGGTACAGGAGGGGGTTCCAGGCTGGGCCAGGGGGTTTGGCTGCAGGCTCTGGGGTGGGGCCAGTGATGAGGGGTTTGGAGTGCAGGAGGAGGCTCCGGGCTGGGCCAGAGAATTAGGATGTGGGGGTGGGGGATGAGGGCTCCTGCTGGGGGTGAGGCCAGGGATGAGGGGTTTGTGATGCAGGAGGAGGCTCCAGGCTGGGGCAGGGGGGTTGGGGTGCAGGGGAGTGAGGGCTCCAACTGGGGATGGGGTGGGATGACAGGTTTGGGGGTGTAGAAGGGGGCTCCGGGCTGGGGCAGGGAGTTGGGGTGCAGAGGGGGGTGAGGGCTCCTGCTAGCGGTGAGGGGGGGTGAGGGCTCCGGGGTGTGGGAGAGGGCTCCGGGCTGGGACAGGGGGTTGGGGTGCAGGAAGGGCTCTGGCCCTCACCCCCTCCCCACATGCCCAACCCTCTGGCCCAGCCTGCAGACCCATCCTGCACTCCAAACCCCTCATCGCCATCCCATCCCAGAGCTCACACTCCAACCTCCTGGTACAGACTGGAGCCCCATCCTGCACTCCAAACCTCTCATCGCCATCCCAGCCCAGAGCTCACACTCCAACCTCCTGGCACAGACTGGAGCCCCATCCTGCACCTCAAGCGCACGAGCGCAGCGCGTGAAGCCTCCCTGGCCACCCATGTACCTAGAGGCTTCAGGGACCTGGCGGCTGCTTCCTGAGAGCTGTGGTATGCACTGCTAGGACACTGCTGTGGTGGGATGGATCACAGAAACCCCTTTGGGGCTGCCAACTGATGTGCCCAGACTACTTCTGCTCCTGCTTTCCCTGCCCTCCCAGCTTGGGACTTCAGTGCCCTGACCGGTTTGAGCGAGACCCGCTAGCCTGCTGCAAACCCAGACCCAGGTCTGAACCATGTCCTCTAACAGCTGTAGGCTTAAACTGAAAGCAGCTTAAGAAGTGTTCCTGTCTTTAACACTCAGATGCCCAATGGGGTCTGAACCCCAAATAAATCTGTTTTACCCTGTATAAAGCTTATACAGGGTAAACTCATAAATTGTTCACCCTCTAACACTGATAGAGAGATATGCACAGCTGTTTTTCCGCCCCCCCCCAGGTATTAATACATACTCTGGGTTAATTAATAAGTAAAAAGTGATTTTATTAAATACAGAAAGTAGGATTTAAGTGGTTTCAAGTAGTGACAGAAAGAACAAAGTGAATTACCAAGCAAAATAAAATAAAGCCCACAAGTCTATGCCTAATACAGTAAGAAAACTGAATACAGATAAAATCTCACCATCAGAATAAATTTCTTTCACAGACTGGATGCCTTCATAGTCTGGGCACAATCCTTTCCCCTGGTCTAGGGGTGTCATAAACAGATAGCTAAGGGTTAAGGTTCTTTTACCTGTAAAAGGTTAACAAAAAGTGACCTGAAACACCTGACCAGAGGACCAATCAGGAAACAAGACTTTTTCAAATCTGGGTGGAGGGAAGTTTTGGGGGTGAGTTCTTTGTTTTTTGTCTTGGTTCGGTGACCCTCTCGGCTCTGAGAGTGATCTTTCTATCTCCAGGCTTTCTAATCTTCTGTTTCCAAGTTGTAAGTACAAGGATAGTAAGACAATAGGTTTATATTGTTTTTTGTATTTACATGTGTGTAGTTGCTGGAATGTGTTAAATTGTATTCTTTTTAGATAAGGCTGTTTATTCATTTTTTTCTTTTAAGCAATTGACCCTGTATATTGTCACCTTGATACAGAGACCATTTTATGTCTTTTTCTTTCTTTTTATATAAAGCTTTCTTTTTAAGACCTGTGGATATTTTTTTTTAGTGGGGGCTCAAGGGGATTGAGTCTGCAGCTCACCAGGGAATTGGTGGGAGGAAGAAGACAGGGGGGAAGAGAGAATCTCTTTGTGTTAGATTTACTAAGCCTGACTTTGCATACCCTCTGGGTGAGGGGAGAGAGAGATTTGATCTCTCGGTACTTGTGTTTCAAGGACTTGAAGCAGGGAGTATCCTAGGGTCCCCAGGTCAGGGAAATCTGGGAGGAGGTAAAGAGGGGGAAGGGAAATGAGTTATTTCCCTTGTGGTGAGACTCAGGGCATCTGAGTCTTGGGGGTTCCCCAGGGAAGGTTTTGGGGAGACCAGAGTGAGCCAGACACTGGAATTTTTTCTGGCTGGTGGCAGCGATATCAGATCCAAGCTGGTAATTAAGTTTGGAGGTTTCATACTAGCTTCTCATGTTCTGAACTCTAAGGTTCAGATCTGAGTAGGACAGTTATGACAAGGGGATTTCTCATGACTGGAGCCCCCTTTGTTCTGTTCTACCCCCTTATATGGCTTTGGCACAAGGCGGGAATATTTTGGCTCTCTGGGTCCCCACCCCCCTTTCTAAATGGAAAAGCACAAGGTTTACGATGGATTTCAGTACCAGGTGACATGGTCACATTTCCTGTGAGGATCCAAGCCTTCATTCCTCCCAGCCTGACTCACAGGAAGGCCTGCCTGCAAACAGACCCATCCCAGTCTATTGTCCTGGCTGATGGGAGCCATCAAGATTCCAAACCACCATTAATGGCTCACACTTTGCATAATTACAACAGGCCCTCAGAGTTATATTTCATATTTCTAGTTTTAGATACAAGAGTGATACAATTATACAAATAGGATGACCACACTCAGTAGATTATAAGCTTTGTAATGATACCTTATCAGAGACCTTTTGCATGAAGCATATTTTAATTACATTATATTCTCACTCATTGGCATATTTTAACAAAATCATATAGATTTACATAACGTCACACCCGCATCCTCTCCTGCACCCCAACCCCCTACTCTAGCCTGGTGAAAGTGATTGAGGGTGGGAGAGAGTGAGCGACGGAGAGAGAAGGAATGGAGAGAGCAGGGCCAGGGCCTTGAAGAAGGGGTGGAGCATGGATGGGGCTCAGGGAAGGTGCGGGACACAGGTGTTCAGTTTTTTGCCGTTAGAAAGTTGACAACCTTCGGTATTATACACATGCAAAGTCCTTAATAGTGGGACATCTGGGCACCCTATGTGTTATACACATGTAAAGTCCAAGTCTAGTGTTCAAATGCTGAACTATTTCAAAAATTCCTTCCTACTTCTGTGCTTTTTTTATGCAATGGGCAGGGGTAGGAAAAGAGGAGACATGGCTGAATCTGCAGATACTGAGAGGATACCAACAACATACCTTCACCAATATACGCACACGGATAACATTGTTGCCATCGGCAGGCAGAATTTAGGTGGTGATTAGCACAGTTCTCTGTACAAACATCAGCACTTGGTTTTTTTAGTACGGTGCTCCTTTGTGAGCCAGAATTTTCTTGTACATTTAATCAAATATATTATGTGCACAGTATGCAAAATACATGGTATGCCTTCTGCAGACTGCATAACATTTACCATATTCCATAGGTAAGAAAATAATATATATTTAAAGCATGTCAATGTTATTTGAAATATACATTTAAATATATGTTCTGTTTCATATAAATGCACTCAACTGGGCAGTTATACACATTTTATATGTGGAATAGGAATTCAGAATATTTGTCCAAGTATATGGGTGAAACCATGAGCTTTCCAAATGAAGCATGCTTGTGGGAAATGAATGACTCTTCATCATGTTTTTTAAAGGAAATGTAGGGGAAATGTATTTAAAATAATAGTATTTACTGTTAAAAGACTTGAGAAAGTAGAAGTTACATTCAAAATAATAGTTCAGCTAGGTTTTCTGAATGGTTATTTTAACATTAAACCTGAATCCAATCCAGCAAAACTGCACGGTAGAAAACACACATACAACACATTTGGCACAGGGATTTATTTATTTTTGTTTTAAACAGGCTGTGAAGCTCAATCTTCTCTGAAATGTTTAAGGTTAAAAGCAGACACTGTAACACAGGGTCAGCTTGTTAGATATAACTCTCTGATCTAAAGGTTTCAAGCCTCAAAAAATCCCACCTTAACAATTTGGGGGTGGGGGGGGAAGAGTTTGCTGAAAAAGTCATGGAGAAGAATATCAAGATTCAAGTTTATTTTGCCACTTAAACATGCCATCTTTGAAGCAAATGGTTCCACGTCAGCCATTCACATTCATTGATATCTTCCTTTCAAAATGTTTTTGTAAAATAAATCATCTTAAAATTCAAGACCTAATAAAATGTGGCCAAAATCTTTTTGAGGTTAATTATCCCAGATAAGCTCATTTCAAACTCTTCTAATTGATTTGCAGAAACTTCTCCTAACTGCTGAAACAAACCTAAAAACTCCAGAACAGTCTTGTTTTGCAAGTGAGATGACAAGTGAAGTATCTTGGACATGAGAATTTACACCACACTCCACTTATTTCCTTCCTAAAAAACACTACAGTCCTTCAAAGCAGTTCTTTGGGCAGTAAAAGACAGATTTGCTGCAACTATTCTAGCCTTGAATTATAAACTTTTCTTTTACTCCTTCAGACACATCTTTTCATTAGGTTGGAAGATACCTGTTTGGAATCAAACTGTACAGAAGTGCTTTCAAATGTATTTGGTAAATAGGTTTAATTCTATTTGTTTTAGAATTTTCCCTGGGGTGGAAAAGCAGATTTTGGATTACTGGGCCAGTCCTTTGCAGGTGTAAACTGTTTGATCTCTACTGACTTCAGTGAAAAACTCTGATTTACATCAGGTGAAGATCTGGCCCATTATTTTATTTCATCTATTTGAGATCAAATCTAATATTTCACTTGGGGGTAGAGCTGCAAGCTTTTCGTATGAATAAATGGTAGATATAGTATGAAGGAAATAACACACATCAGGAACAGTGTTGCTTACATACTCATTTAAGCAGGGTGACAAATATTTTACCAGTGTTCAGTGGTTTAAAATATAGTTTAGAGATTGCTACACCAAGAAACAACTTTGCGAATCGATACTTTTTCCTTTGCGTTTTTGATATATTTTAAAAATTTTCCACAGAAGCATTTGATGCACCCACCTGTTCTCTCTAATGTGTTGACACTGAGTTACGTGAGTGATTTTTTCAGGTTGCTGTAATAGTCATTATTTTTGTAAACCCATTCTGTTGAATATCCCATTAATTGAGCAAAGGGATTTAGGGGTCTTTATGTACTATGAAACAATTTTCTTCCAAAATGCCAAAAAAGGGACCTTGTCATACAGATGTTGGATATCACGGGGATGGGTAGAGGAGAATACTGCCAGCAAAGAGGCCGTGGCAGGAAAGAACCAAACTTCAGCTTTAACTATAACTGATGTACCTGTTCCTGTTTTTAATTACATATTTATACTCTTTGAATTGTGGAAATAGAACTTTCACATTCATGAGAAAACAAGACACAAGGCTATTTAGATTCGAATGACTCATCATTCCTGTCTGATCAGGCACTTATTCCCCCAGAGAAGGTAAGGAGATAGAATCATAATGATCTGTAGTGGAAAATAGTATCTATTCAATGAGAAGCCTTGAAACTTGATAGCTCTCAAGTGACTCACACCTCCAGCCTACCAAACAAAGCCTTTAGCTTGGTTCCTAGATGGGTCAGAACCAGAGTAAAGAAGAGAGGAGAGGAAGGATTAGCTCACTCAGCCTGTATATCTTGGTAGTTACTGGCATGCAGGCTTGGCATGCTACTGTAGCTAACCTTAAACTTGCAAAATATTAAGAAGAAGTTTAAATGCATCTGCCGGGGAAATTCTAATTTTGTAGGCTCTTTGCTGTCTTGTAAAAAAAGTCTATTCTGTAGAACTTGTCAAAAAGTTTTATGCCAAAAAATGCCAAAAGCAAAATTTTTGTCATGGAAAATGACATTTTATTTTTTTTTAAATGGTAAATCTCAGAATAAAAATGAAACAAAGAAAATGTGTTTAATTTTGAGTTGAAAAATTTATTTTGGTTTTCAAAATATAACCTTTTTAAAAAATTCAGATTTTTGGTTTTCCCTGTATTTCTCCTTCCCCTTTTTGCTATTGAGAGTAACAGAACTAGCAATATCTAGGATGTTCCTCTCTCTCCACCAGTTTTATCTTTTTTCCCCATTTTTCCCATTCTAACTTTTCAAAAGTTCCTCAACTGTGAAAGGCTACGGAATGGCCAGGAGGAAAAATGACACATTTGCCACTGTCGCTTTTCCAAATTGGAGAAGTCTTGAAAAGTTGCGGGGGGCAGGGGGGCGGGATTAAACAAGCACACACAGAACATAAACTTGTATTCATTGTATAGTGCTCAGTGACCTCCCCTCCAAAAAAAAATGGCAGAAGAAAATGAGACACTGTTCCATTGAAAATCCTGTGAAACAGAAAAAGTACTTAACTGCTGAGGCTCAAGTGTGTTTGACAAGGATTTTCGATGCAGAGGACCAATCCTATTGAGTTTATCACACTATAACCTTGGCAAAAGCCGGCCATGAAAAAGGTGTACAAGCCACAAAGGAAATAGCAGGTAAAACTTTTCTCAAATACTACATTCATAAATGTGTGGAAGAAAAACACACACCAAAAGAACTAAAGCTGCTAGATAGTACAGTGATAGGTGATTTAGAAATACCCACTGATTAAATTAAGAACTGAAATAACATAGACCAAGATTTTTTTATGCCAGTACTGAAGTCCTTATTCAAAAAGGATTTCAGATGTTGTTTATTGTTATTTCCTCTCACTTCCTGCCGTGGCTGCAGTATGAGACTACAATATTATACTCATCTGCAGCTCTTTGTTTGATGGCATGTTTATTCAGATGATATTCAGAGTTGATCCAGGACAGACAATATGGTTTTGCTACAGACAGTGAGCTCCCCAGTAGAACACTATGATTGGTGGGATGGTGGTGAAGGAGGAGATGAAAGGGAGAGGATGCAGGAACTTAGGAGAAAATCCATGCATGACTTCTGTTTCAGAGAGCGTGGTTTATTCAACACTGTTGTTCATAAACATCATATTTCTTCATAACCCTTTTCATTTCCTTTCTTGTCAAGGCTGGAAGTTATTTGGAATGGAATCCTGACCTCTGGCTTCTCATCTTATACTGAATTTCCCTTTTTAACAGTGCTCCTCCTCATGGGAGAAAAATGATCAGCCTTTTCTAAAGGAAAAGTTCTTAAGAGAAAAGCAGTTAGCTCTAGCCCTGGTTCATAACTTTTCATACTCCATACACATATTAGAGTTGGGTGATCAATTTATAAAAAGCAATTAACAAATTGAGCCCCCTTTTCTCATTTGTAAATAATTACAGAGAACACACGCTGGTTTTCTCCTGAAAGACATCTGGCTACAGTCAGTTAGAAAGTGGGTAGCCATTGACAGAGAGAGAGAGAGAGAGAGAGAGAGAGAGAGAGAGAGAGAGAGAGAGAGAGAGAGTGTGTGTGTGTGTGTGTGTGTGTGTGTGTGTGTGTGTAAGCAGCGGGAGAGAATATACCAGTCTCAGTATTGGCAAAACTTGGCAGGCAGACAGCACTAAAGTCAGCCTAGCACTAGTACCATCAGTAAACAGAACCGTTTCTCCTCTCTTGCTCTCTCGTCACTTTTCTTGCATTTGATTAAATTATAGCACTGTATTAATCAGCACCTCCAAAGATATACAAGATCTGGAAATGGGTGGCTGGGCCTTGGCCCATTTTCCAATTTATTTATTTACCATCTTTTGCTTATTTTGAATATATTTTGCAGCACATCTGATTTGTAGTGAGAAAATGTTGAGTAACTGACCACGCTGGGAGTGGTGCTTAGGAAGAATCAGTTCTGGGATGCTGAATGGTGTGTGATGATTCAGCAAACAGCACTTTTTCGTTTAGACAGTACCGAATGGAGGTTCAGGATAGTGTTTTGGTACAATGTGTGCTGTTGAATTTGGTAATTATGGTTTCTTTAAATCAATTCCCCCAGTAGTGTTATTTAGATAGGATAGTCTTCTTCACTTCCTGTCCTAAACTGTACCATGTAGCAGTTCTGTTTAAACCCAAATTTTTATAACCCTACTAAAAACAAAATAGAAAAAATGGTGTCAGGATACAACTGTGCAGCATATAATAAATTTCAGCCCAGAAGAAACTTTACAACTGAATTTATAACACAACCACTGGGGCAACAGAAATAGTGATGTAACCCACTCTGACTATGGTGACAGTGCTGTCAGCAGATGAAATCATTAACAGAAATATGTGAAAGGTTTTGTTTTGTCCACAAAAAAATACTAAATAAGAATTCTGGGTCAAATTCAACTTAAGTTCATACAACACGGAGTCCATCTGCAAATGTTTGGTGGCTGTGAGCAGTGATTGTGCACAAAGAGGTATTGAAGGCAACGGAACTTCCATGCCTCAGATCTGAACCCTGTCACTGTTGTAAAAGCTGCCTCTCCTTAACCTCAATAAGCCCCGGAAGTCCATTCTTCCAATAACATCTATTGAGCTCTAGGAGCATAGGTGGCGGATGTTGGTTCTCTAGGGAGTATTAAGTTCATTTGAACTAGATTCCACAAGACAATATTAAGAATCTCATTCACTTCTAATTCCTGAAAACCAAACTTTATGGGTTCACTTTGCAAACTCCTTTCGAAACTGCATTCTGCAAGGTTCTCACTAGCTCTACTCATTAATATATTTTAAGCAGGTTTAATCACAGTCTTCCTACTGGCATTTAAACAATACGGTTAGTTGCCTATCTGTGGGTCTGCTGATGCTTTCCAGTGCATACTGCTGCTAGTCCTGCCAGTCAGACTCTTTTGATGAATAAATATAATCCGAATGGCTCAAAGCACAAGGGATTGTATGCTAAAGCAAGCATGAAACTGGATTTGTATCTCTATGCCTCACTATGACAAAAATGTATGGAAACACAAGTTGTTAACAACTCTTCAAAGCACTTGAAAAGGACTGGAAGGGTCACCTTTCATAAATTCAGTGTGCCATGTTATGCAATCTGAAGGAAATTCCAGGCAAGCAGTAGAACAGATGGCAAACATTTTATAACAGTCTCCTGACAATAATCCAGTGGTCTTAAAATGAACAGTTAAAGTGTTTTAGAAACAGCCACAACAAATAGATCAGCAGATAATTTCTCCTTCATTCTACAGATCTACCTTCTGACTGAACTAAAGCAAGTTAGCTTTAGAAGGGGTCAAGAATGACATTACAATAATGCTCTGTTTTATGGTATAAAAATATCATGCAACACACTCTTTACTCAGATGATAAATGTGGATTATTTAATCTTACGGTACGTTACTAGTAGCAGCAAGATATCTATGGTACATGGTAAGCAAGTACCATGTAATTACAGAGTATATAAACAGTAATTCCTGCCTTTTTAGACAGAGGGGTGGTTACAATGTCTTGGATTAACTGAATATCAGCAGCACATGCAGTTGTGTTATATTTGTCAAGAAAAAGCCATTTAGTTTCCAAGCAAAGAAAATATATTTGTACACTATACATGGACTAGGGAAATATAACAGTAGCTATCATACCCACCCACCACCCACCCACCCATCCAAAAAGATAATGGTTGTGGCAGGATAGCTAGCAGGACCTACACTGAATGTAGAAGTCTTTGCCGGACACAACTTCAGTTGATAGCTATAAAGGACTAACAATACTTTAAGGCAGTGATTGTCAAATTTTAGCAACCTGAGGACCCCCATTTTGACTGAAACATTTCTGTGGACTCTCCAAACACCCTGCTCATCCCTAAGCCCTGCCCCACCTCACATAAGAACACAAGTATGATCATACAGGGTCAGACCAAAGGTCCACCTAGCCCAGTATCCTGTCTTCCTACGGTGGCCAATGCCAGGTGTCCCAGAGGGAATGAATAGAACAGGTAATCATCAAGTGATCCATCCCCTGTCACCCATTTCCAGCTTCTGGCCAATAGAGGCTAGGACACCATTCCTGCCCATCCTGGCTAAGAGCCATTGACGGACCTATCCTCCATGAATGTATCTAATTCTTTTTGAACCCTGTAATAGTCTCCTCTGGCAAGGAGTTTCATGGGTTGACTATGAGTTGTGTGAAAAAATACTTCCTTTTGTTTGTTTTAAACTTACTGTCTATTAATTTCATTTGGTGACCCCTAGTTCTTGTGTTATGAGAAGAGTAAATAACATTTCCTTATTTATTTTCTCCACACCAGTCATGATTTTATAGACCTCTATCATATTCCCCCTTAGTCGTCTCTTTTCCAAGCTGAAAAGTCCCAGTCTTATTAATCTCTCTGCATATGGCAGCTGTTCCATACCCCTAATAATTTTTGTTGCCCTTTTCTGAACCTTTTCAAATTCCAATATACCTTTTTTGAGATGGGGCAACCACATTTTCATGTAGTATTCAAGATGTGGGCATATTGTGGATTTATATCAAGGCAATATTGATATTTTCTGTCTTATTATCTTATTGCACCCCTATATTTTATTCCACCTCTTTCCCCAAGGCCCCATCCCATCCCATCTGCCCAGATCACTCCCATTGGCTGGGAACTGCAGCCACTGGGAGCTGCGGGGGCACTGACTGCGGGTGGAGGGAGCACCCAGAGCTGCCTGACCATGTCTCTGCCTAGCAGCTGAGTAAGGGGGATGTTGCCGCTTTCTGGGAGCCTCCCAGGTAAGTGCTGCTCAGAGCCCACCTCACTCCATCTTGTGCCCCAACCCCCTGTCCCCTCCCACACCCAAACTCCTGCTGCTAGAGGGCAGGGAGGGAGGTTGAGACTGCCCCAGCAGCAGCTTGTGCTTCTGATGCAGAGGCTGCCTGAGCTGCCTCTGACCCAGGTGCACCAGCCGCTGCAGAAGTCATGGAGGTCAAGGAAAGTCACAGAATCCGTGACTTCTGTGAAAAACTTGCAGCCTTACCCATGAGTAAACATGCTTTCTGCAGTGGGTTCACCAAGAGAATAAAGTGGCAATGCCTGGCAATAGACTAGGTTCCTATAAAGAAAGCAATATCAGTGTTTGTTTTCTAACTACATTCTCACACTTATTTCATTTCTATTGCCATGACTTTCAGCTCAGGCTAGGGTTTACTAGATTTGTCTTGAGCAGTGCAGCACTACAGAGTACATTAGCTCAAGGGGGGGAGGGATAGCTCAGTGGTTTGAGCATTGGCCTACTAACCCAGGATTGTGAGTTCAATCTTTGAGGGCCACTTAGGGATCTGGGGCAAAATAAGTACTTGGTCCTACTAGTGAAGGCAGGGGACTGGACTCAATGACTTTTCAAGGTCCCTTCTAGTTCTAGCAGATTGGTATATCTCCTATTACAATCATCATGATTCTCATAAAGTCTAGTTAAGATTTAATTCTTCTTGCATAAACATAGGATCTTAAAAAAATGTCAGGTCCTTTTCAAGGAATTAAATCAATTCAACTGATTCTGTATGAAACTATAGATATCAAGCAAATAAACTATGAGCAGAACAGAAATCTAGCAAAGAACTATATTACTTAGTTCCTGTGGTGCCCACTATGTGGTAGGTGCTTACCAAACACTTCAGGAGGATTGCCCTTAGTCTGATAAGGTCAAAACTATTCAGAACACTAGATTTTATTTTGCTAAACTGGTCCATACAAAAGCATTTGTGGAAAAGTAAAAGGGAATTACACCCTTTGTTTACATTGGAGTTTGACGGCATTTGTGAAGAAACTAAGAAATACACAGGGAGATTTTAAAGAGATGTCTTTATAGGGTTTGAATGTACAGCTCTGGCACTCAGATAACAAAGGGAATTTTCAAAGCTGAACAAGGGTGGCACACGTTCCTTGATTATTTGCTCTCACTAGGGGTGCCCCGTTCTCTGGATGCATTGAGCTGGGATTGTCACACCTCTCTATCACATGATGCTATGATCTCCAAGAACTGCGGTGCTCATTGCCTTCCCCATGCTCCAAGGTAACTCAAGGCTCTTCAGCAGTTCACTCATAGGGCATCTTTCTCCAGCAAAGACAGGGTGATAACTTCTCCAGCACGGAGAACTGATGAGTTTCTTGAGGGTAACAGCTAATTTAGACCCCATCATTATATATGTATAGTAAGGATTATGTTTTCCAATGAGCACTACTTTGCATTTATCAACATTAAATTTCATCACTCTAATGACACCTCAATTTGAGACAGTTCCTCAGATCTGTCACCCTAAAAGAGTGGCTCAAGTTTGGGAATTTCCCTCACATCCTCAACAGTGAAGATCGATGCAAAGAATTCGTTGTTTCTCTGTTTTTGAGTGCTCCTTTAGCATTTGGATCGTCCAGTGGCCCCACTGGTTGTTTAGCAGGCTTTCTGCTTCTGATGTATTTTAAAAAAATGTTTGCTATTCCTTTTGGAGTCTTTGGCTAGCCATTCATCAAATTCTTTTGAAGAACTGGAAGTGCTCAAACCACTGGGTTCTTGGACGTGACCAAACATCAGCCTTGAATATCCCCAGGGCTCTCAGCTCTCTGGATGAGGCTCAAATGCCAATTTGTACCCACTCAAACTTTTAAATGCTTTGCCAGGAGTGAAATCAAACAGGAAATCTGTTTCTCTGGGGCTTTTGGTATAAATATGCCACATAGATTGTAATTTTCCCTTTCTGTCTCCACTGGAAGCAGCAGTGGTGTCATATGCAAATAGGTCACCTTCAGGTTTAAAGCCAATTTATTACTTGAAAAGAAGGAGAGATTACAGTTTAGTCACAGGGCATCTGCCATCACAGTCATATAGCTCTGGGACCGCCAGAAGACAGTTCTCAACAGTGACTTAAAGATACTACAGACAGAAGGAGAGACAACAGAAATGCCTGGGAGCTAAATTCGGTTCTTAATTTACAATGAGTGTACATGAGAAAGCAAGCATATAGCAGAAAAAACTGGATCCTGATGTTTAGAATTACAGCCACAACATTAGAATGAAGCACAACATAAATACAAACCAGAGAACCTTACATCAAGATACTTAAAAACACTAGAGGAAAAATATAACTAAAATCACAAATCTGTATTCTAACAAGCCTGTTCTTCTCTGGCTAATCATATACATTAGAAATTGTAGATTTATAGCTTATTTCAGTTGTACAGCTTTTATCTTCAGTCTTACGCTTTATTTTGGGGGATTAAACCTCAGCA
Organism: Gopherus evgoodei; assembly: GCF_007399415.2. Taxonomy (NCBI): domain Eukaryota; kingdom Metazoa; phylum Chordata; order Testudines; family Testudinidae; genus Gopherus; species Gopherus evgoodei. Next base: position 38,083,084 of record NC_044323.1, read on the forward strand.
TGGCACAGCCAGTGTCTGGTAAATTTTGTTTAATTGAATACTAACCCATTTTTGGGAGAAGACAATATAAAAATACAGTACCTCCTTAATTCCGTTAACTCCCATCAATTATACAAACTATAGAAGGAATAAGCTACATAAAAGTGTGTGTGTGGGGCGGAGAGAGAGAGAGAGAACGCACACGTGCACATGCGTAAAGCTGAAGAATCCAAAAGATGGGAGCAGAAAATTAGAGAACTCCCATATCTAAGTTACAGTAAATACTTAAACAGTTAAGATTCGTAAAATAAATGCACACTATTTACAAAGATGACTCTAGGCAATCCACACATTTTATGAATAAATTACATGCTTCAGTGATTCATAAGTGGTTAGTAATAGCACCAAGGAGAGAACCTATTTTGCAACCCTAAAGGGGCTGAATGTACTGCAGGTTGCAAAGAAAGTTCTTCACATTATAATAACAGATTTTAGAAAATATTTAAGGGATTGATCCTGCAAGAGGTGGAGCAACTTAAGGGTGCTCAGCACTTCTCAGAGAGCTTGTGAGATCAAGCCCAAAATACAGAATACAGAGATTTGACATAACAAGCTTAGTCACACATGACGCACGGGATGGGAATTCAGATTTAACCAAGGGCCCAGTTGTGCATTTAAGGTACTAGCCTGCACTGGGAGCTTTGTGGGAGATTTGGGAGGCCCTGTGATTGAGGGAGGCTCATTGTTTGGAGTTCTCAGGCATACAGTGGGAGTATACCTGCACCTACAATGCTTAAGGAGTGCTTCCAACAGTTCAGTCCACAGCTAGCCATCTCTTCAGGCAATCCAAGATGGTGGGGCCATGGCCCTGCCTCTTTTGTGCTCCTTTAGGTTGGCTAGTGGCTCAGAGGATGGCAAAGACATCAGCCAAACCTAGAGACTTCTTGTGCACCATCTCCACACTTTTTCAGGATAATTCCAGGCACTCCATACCCCCATATATGGAAATCACACAGCAGTAGAACCATTTGCACACTAGGGGATGGGAGGGTGAGGTTGCAGGGAGAATGAAATACATATCCCAAACTGGAAAGGCACAGCCCTTGCACACTTACCACTGATTTGAAATAACCCACTATACCTTTCTAACTTCCAAAAGGGGAAGGGGCTTTCTGGATGGATGAGGCATGTCTCTCCTACCTGTCCTTCTATCCAGCTTCAGAGAGTGACAAAGCCTTTGTTATTTTATACAGGTTTTTTTTTTATTAAACTGTCAGTCAAATAATTGTCTGTCCACCATACTTACATGAAAAATCCATAGAGCTCAGGTCATAGAACTTTATTTTTATTTCAAAAAGGCACCCAGCAAAACCTTCAGCACTCAGCTTGTTCATCAACTTATCTACACACCAAAGCTATAATGTGGCTGACACTGGACTGATCTTTCCCCTTCCCCTGCCCCCTAAATGTCTGTTAAAACAAAGCAGACAGCATGTTTTAGAGAATGAAGAGAGAAAGGCCAACCAGTAACATAAAGGTTTGGGTCTGAGCTGGAAAGATATATAGGGCTTGCTCTTTTTCCAGATTGGTGAAGATGACAAATGGCTGTCACCATCTCACTCTCCATCCTTGATGTTGACTATCACCAACTAATGCACAGGAGTCTCAGAAATACGCTTTTTCATCACTACTGCTACTGCCATTACCTTTCATTCCTATTTTAACATCATCTTGTTTACAGCTTTCAAACATAGGTGCCTTCTCCAAGAATCAGCAAGCTTGTGCCCCACACATAAAGCAGACAATGTACTCCATGGAGCAGCATTTCCAGTGATTAACCTTCTGTTTCCAATGAGACTTTAATGCAGCATTTTCACATTACTCTCTCTCTCTCTCTCTCTCGTACAATGTTGGCTTGCTTGATTTGGGCACAGCCATGCACACAGAAATGTGGGACTTGAAGCATTTCTAAAGAGAGACTGTTTTCGGCCATGTTTAGCCTCTCACTTGGGAATGTCCATCTGCTTGGATTTGCAAGTTTTACCCTCTGATGTGATGTGTGAATTGTGACCCTTTACTTGGCCTGCAAGTTAATAAGCCGCGGAAGCTCATACTTTGTAAAACAAGTACACAGAGCAGCTGTTAGGAGCTCTTCTTGAATGAAATTCAAGTCAAGCTGTAGCCTGAAGGATTTTGTTAAGCACAGAGGATAAAATATACCAACTATGTGGCATGAATCAGCCAATTTAGCAAACAACTTCAAACCTGAAGGGTATTACCTCTAGTTCATATTAGAAGAGGCATAAATGATAAGTGGCATAAATGGCAGTAGTCTGTGTTGACAGCAGATGAAACATAATTAACATGGGCTTGTATGCTGGCAAGGGCTTTCATTTTAAACTAGTTTAACCTAGGTGCTTCAGCAAGCATTACGCCAGATCCTGGGCAATAGAACAGCTTGAATCCCAATGACAATCAGAATCTGAAAAATGACACCTCTTGATGTAAACTAACACTTGACAAAACTTTTCATGTTTGTATGGTGAAAAATTAGGTTGTTTTTTCCCATGGTTCCATGAATTTTGTATGAAAACACAGTTGTTTAAATCATGATCATAGCTGAATATACCTCTGAGAAAATGTCAGGATCCTGGGTGAAGATAGTCAGTACTAGTGGCAGGAGTTTGCGATCCAGGAACTGAAACCAGCAGTCAGAGCCAGTATCAGAGTCAAGAGTGAAGCCCAGGGTCAGAGCTGGACACAGAGTCAGGAATCAGGCCGAGAATTATTATCAGGTACCAGCGGCTATGCTGAGTTTCTAGAGATCCATTCAAGTAAGTATTGAGTAAGAATTCAAGTCAGAGCTGAGGGCAACACTGCAAGTTCAGAAACAGAGAACCAGGGCAGCCAGCTAGGGATCCACGTTGTTGCCTGCACACTTCCTGGTATGCCCCAAGGCTTATATAGCAGAAGTTCTCGAACTGGAGATCGGGACCTCTCAGGGGGTCATAAGGTTCTTACATTGGGGGTCGCAAGCTGTCAGCCTCCACCCCAAACCCACTTTGCCTCCAGCATTTATAATAGTGTTAAATATATAAAAAAAGCATTTTTAATTGATGGAGGGTTTGTACTTAGAGGCTTCTATGTGAAAGGGGTCACTAGTAAAAAAAATTTGAGAATCACTGTTATATAGGATCAAGAAGCCAACCAGGGACTGCTAAAATACTGTCTGTCAGATCACTAGAAGAACCTCCTTTGGCATGCAACCTCTGCAAATTGTGGGTTTCAGGGAGTAGCCAGGTTACAGCTGCCGTCAAGTGACAGGGTAGAGATGTTGGTTGTCTGGTAGCTCTTCAGGCCCAAGTTAAAGTCTCTGATCATACAAGCACAGTGCCCTATTTCACCAAATGCCACATACATAGAAGATGCAGTGAACTAAGTGAAACTTTGGGCCATTTAATTTATTGCCACCTCTCAGGTGGAAAGCTGTAGAAGACATAAACCATCTAATCTGAATGGAGAGCAAGACAAACATTTTCAAACTCAGGTGCCTAAAGTTAGGCAACTAAATCCACATTTAGATACCTTGATAAAAGTGGCAGGATTCTCAGTGGGTTTAGGTGCTTGACTGTTAGCACCCAAGTTTCTAAATTTTGGCCTAAGCACATGCCCACTATTTCCCAAATTAATGCATAGTGGGTCTCTCACCTTCACTCTTCCTTTTTGCTGGTATGTTCCTCCTTAGAGATAAACCTTTCCTTTGCTGACAGTTCTAAACATATCACTTATCTTTCGTCTGTTCCATATCATGACCCTTCATTTTGCTGTCCTCCATTATCCCAACAGGTATTTTCCAAACTGTGTCTATCATCCTTTTAAATACTTAAACTCTGTAACCAAGTGCCCTCTGCTTTTTCAAGACTGAACATATTCAGCTCTTTAAAGTCTTTCCTCCTAAAACAGACCTCATCTGTATCTTTGTAGCCTCTTCTGTAACAGTTTTTCTGAAATAATTTTAATATCTTTTTTTAAATTCAGTGACTAATACTAAACACACACTTCCAAGTGAAGTGAATATATATATATTTGGGGGATGGGGGTGTATTCTTTGCATAACATAACCATTATCCCTTCTGACTTTTAACTAATTGGTCCTGTTCTGAGCCCTCTGACAATTACTCTTTCTTGAAGCTATAATGCACTTGGCTTCCAGTTATCCCACACTATTTGTCTCCCTCTTCTGCTGTTTCCCCAAATATGTTATGCAAGGGATGTTTCGCTTTCTTGGCTGATCCTCCAAGTTGCATATTAAAACATATACTCCGGTTCCTGCCTATTTTGCCATCCAGTTGAAATCTCCTTTCATGATGTCCTCCGCCTTGCATCTTTTGACACACTGCACCTCCAACAAAGGACTCTACTCATTTTACGTATTAGCACTTCTATCTTAGCACCAACATAGTATCTGAGCACTTTACAGGACTGAAGATAAATAATTTACCTCCAGCAAGGGCAACTTTCTCCCTCTCCCTCCCGTCTTTTAACCTATTTCTCAGAGCAAATGACTATTGAACATTAATTTCCTTTTTATCCTCTAGCTAATCAGGTATGGCCTGCTCCTGGATACTCATCAGCAGTCTCCTAATAGGAGTGAATTTGTATAGCAGGAGTAAAGAGAAAGTGTACTGTAGTGCCACAATGCCCTGCTATGAAGATTTACTTCAGGCAGTGACTGTGACTTCTGCAATAGCAGATAAAAGGGGAAAAAAACAGTGTGCAGGTTGGTTAGATATTAGTTACCAAGCTGCATGATAACCTCCCTGTTAGTTTATCAGTTGCCTGCCCTTGGATGGGAACTGGTGGATGCAGTAAGAACCCTCACTACTTCATTCGGGTGCTGCCTAATGTTTGCACAATTCCAAAGAGTCAAACAGAACAGGTCATGCAGGGCTACATATTTCTTATTGCTGTATCAATCTTTTCCTTCACTACCTGGCTAAAGAACTTCCAATTTTAATTAAGCTACTCCTGGAGCTTTAGCTTGTTTGGAACTGATCTTTGATCAGTGTGACACACTAGATCATCAGCCAAGAGCAAATATTAATTAGTTGGGTGCCTAGTAGTCTTGCATTACCTTTTCTCTTCCTGTACTTTAATGCAGGGTAACAATGCCTGTAGTATAATAATGGAAGTGCTATTTCTTTCTCAGTGGCAGGACCCTAGCTGTGGAACACCTTTCCAAATGAGATCAGACTGAGCCCAAGTCTGGCTGTGTTTAGATCAAGGTATAAAACAAATCTTTTCAAGAAAACCTTCCTCCATAATCAATGCCCTTAAAAAAAAAAATTGTACAGCCACTAATGCATGCTTCTTTGCCCGGAAGAACTGAGAGAGAAAGACTTGTTATAAGCTTTTGTGCTCTTTAATTTTGTGCTCTTTAATGTTTGTGCTCTTCAAATGCTTCATATCATGGAGGTAGGTGCTACATATAGCACACTGATTAGACGAGATATATAAAGCTATATAGACGGATACTGATACCATGTTACTGCTGGCAAAGGTTTCCTTTTCTTCCCTTCTTATGAACAGCAAGAGAAAAAGACTGGATAACACTGCACTTCTGATGACAGGAGAACTGACAACCAAGAAGCTAAGCAAAGCTACATGAGATGCACCTAGGGATATTATAATCTCTTTCTCTTCTCGTCCCTCACCTAGCAGCTGAAACCATTGCTGGGCACACTCAAGTGCCTTTTCTAGAGTCTTATAAACACAGAAGTCTGCAGACAGCTTTTTACTGCACCACTTACACTAATGGTGTACATTAAAAATCAGCTTTGCATCACTGGGTCAACTTCAATCTGGTGTAACTTCACTGAAGTAATTAAATTTGGCCTATTATGTAGTTATTTGAACAAAAATAGGAGAAAGAGAATGTCATAAGATTAATACAGGTTAATATTTAAGTTTTTTTTCTGTCTAGAAGTTACCTTTATGCCGAGCATAGGCAAATGCATTTTAGGGTATTACATGTACACTTCATGCAATGTCCCTTAATTTCCATTCTGATATGAAATGTCTTCTGGCAAAACAACATTTTGGAAATGAGCATTTCATGGATGATCTTTTGAAACTCAGAAGTTTAATGAGATCAAGCAGATAAGAAACCAAAAATTTTAAGGGGACCACAATCGTTAGAATACTAGCGGACCTGGTAAACTAACCCAGCCACGCCCGGTTCATGTTTGTTGCCTTGCTATATGAGACATTATCAGTTGCCTCTTGGGACATGACAATTTTACTCTTAAATTGTACTCTGGGGCTGGGGAAAACGAGACAATTACCGAATAGGGCTATCCTTCAAGTTTGAGTTAGAGTAACTCATGAATTAAATTACGTGGCCCACTAAATTACACAAACTGTCTGCTGTTTGCTGATAATGGCACCGTTTTCATTTTGCTTCAAACTTTACCTGTGATGAGGCACTCTGTAGATCACATCACAACCCATTTATCAATTGTCTCCTGCATTACCATGAAAACCTTCCTCATCAAAAACAGGGAGACACTGTATTATAAATTCATACATACTGTGTAACTGAGCATTTTGCTGATGGGTCTAGAGGTGGGGCCAAAGCAACAGGCTCCTTTAAACTAATAACTGAGCTAACCGATAAAGCATTGTGTTCCATTTAGCACTTTTTCTTATGACTATTTATGGTTTTACAAGGTTGAGAAAGTTTCCATGGATATCATCAGCTATTGTAATGAGATTCTCCCACACAATGTTTCCTTATAATTTCTCTACGCACTCACAGCAAAGAGGAAATTTTTTATTTGTTTCCTCCTGGGGTTGATTACTGTGAAGCTACTCGGCTGGAGCCTGCTTATAGGTTTTGTGACACAAATGGGTTTTTAGGCCAGTGCCTTCGATTCACTCATTCTCTAGAGCAGGTGAGATGAGAAATGTTTAATGTATTGTCATTTGCTTTTGCTAAGTCAAACACTGGAACACCCAGGCTTCACTGCTTTCTACAGCTGAGCCAGTCAGCATTTCTCCAGACTACTGGACATAGCTCATTTCATTTTAAGATGATTTCTTTCTAAAAAAAACCCAACACATTTGTTCTGTCTATCAAACAGTTTCACAATATCAGAGCCACTCTTCAGTTCTGAAGGACCCCCAGGGAAAGTAGTACAATAAGTTGGAACGACATATTGTACTAAAACTGACAGCAAGAGCCAAGAAAAATATTTCAGAGAACGTCCCCTCCCCTGACACTTTTCTTAGTTTCTCTCAGATTCAAAGACAGTACCTCCTTGTTTGCAATAATACTTTAATGTTTTACATTCACATAGCTCCTTTCATCCAAGGATCTCAGGACACTTTACAAAGATTAAGCAGTTCAATTTCACAATACTCCTGTAAAATGTATCTATTGTGGTAAACTGAGGTCCAGAGTAGTTATACAGTGATTAAGTAGAACAACTAACAGAAATCAGAATCCCAGTGGACTCTTGTCTCCTGTTCTCTAATTACTAGGCCAGGTTACCTTGCCTCAGTGAATCGTACCAGTCTGTCCCTTGATCAAATTAACCCATGTTAGGTGGGGAGTCCTAGAGGTACCCTACAATGGTCTCAATCCATAATGTGAAACTCTGATGTTTTATCTTTATGAAATTTCACTGAGATCAGAATGGCAGCAAGAGCACAGGTGTACAAAGCAAGCTGTGACGTTACTGCTGTCTCTATTTCCCTTACTGTTTAGTCTCCTGGCCAGATCTTCATCATCTCTGCCCTATTAAAGCCATAGTGCAGAAAGAAGTTGTAGGGTCTTAGCTCCTTAACACATGGAAAATGTGTAAAGGAGCTAAGAGGCATGTAAAGTGTGTCCAAATAGCACAAAGATGGAGAGAATATGAATGCTAATAATAAATAAGTAAAATGTGAAGAATGCTAGCATCTTGTTCTCTCATATTATTACTTTCACATCCATTTTATATGAAATTAAATATAGTTTTCCCCTTTATATCATTTTTATTAAATTATAGGAATAAATATTTCAGACAAGATTACTATTTATTATTCCTGCCTAGAGATCCCAATCAGTGCTCAAGGCCTCTTGTGCTAGATTTTGTGCAAACACATAGTAAAAAGACAGTCCCTGCCCCCTAAAAAGCTTACAATTTTGATTAATGACAAGACACAATAGGAGGATAAGATTGTGCTACATTACAGTTTGATCCTTACTGAAGTCGATGATGGCAAATCTCCCATAGACTTTTGTGGGAGCAGGATCAGATCCCAGTGCATACAGTTAGAGGCTCCATTAGTAGCTGCTGATTTAGAGCAAGGGGATGTTACAGACGGACTAGGGGTAGGCAAAGATTAATTTAAAAAAAGAACTGAAGTCAGAATGAGAGATGGAGAAAATAAAGATGAGAAAACAAGCACTGAAACAATTACAGAGACAGGCAAGACGGGGGGAAGATAAAGTTGAAGTGCCGAGAGATGCAACAGGACAAAAAGGACCAGAAATGAACAGAGAAAGATGGACGTGAAGAAGACCCACAATAGGAGAGATTCATTGACTATACATTTTCCTTTATATAGAGCACTATGGGACACATTGTTTGGTTAATAACAACTCAGGTGCAGTGTAGGAAACTAAATGGATTGAAAGAGACTGGGAGTTTAGGATAGGGAGTGTCAGATGAAATTTAAATAGGATAAAAAACTAATTCAACATGAGACTATTTTGGTCAAACTCTCAAGATAGCATGTATCAATGACATGATCAGAACACATAGATGCTAAAAAAAGAGGACCTACAGTACAAGTCATTGAAGAGGACTATTGAGTCTGCAGCTGCAATTAAAATGCACTGAAAGAGGGACAAGAAGCTATAAGACTATACAAATTGTATTAAAAATCATGAGTAGTTCGTATGGAATTTTTGGATAAATGCCAGTCCAATAGATTCTCAGCGATGTTTTATCTAATCAAATAATCCACATATTTAAAGCTCCTAAATATGGATTTATGCAATTGACTGCCATGGCTCTGGACTAGTCTTTACAGCAAGTTATAGGAGTAATTCACATTTACATAATCCTGATTTTAAAAATATCTGCTAATCCTTAATTACCTGGTACAGAAAAGTGGCTATAAAATGAGTACTAAAATCCATCACGTTAATTCTCACAAATTTCTACAAATAGGTCTGGTTTTGTTTGATTTGTTTCTTTAAAAATTAACTACAGTAAAATAAAGGGAATTAACCCCAAGGCTTGGGCGGATACAAGGCCAGAATTCTATACGCTTTCTTTAAAGGAAACTCCCATTGACTCCTGTGGGAGTTGTGAGTTCTCAAGTGTTCAGCATGTCTCAGACTTTTCCCCACAAAAAGACAAACACAAGAAATTCAACATTAAGACCAACACTTCATCTGCAGCACACCCCTTTGTACCAGCATAGGAAACGGAGACAGTATCATTACACACTGCTGCATTAAATGTACCTAAAGAATGTGCTGTAGTATCTTATGCACCAAGAAATGTCTCAAGTACAGACTACTGGCTTTTTGTTTTTGTGTCACAACCTGAAAATCACTAAGCACACTGCCACATTAACATGAACATGAAAACTAAGTGTAACGATTTAAAGATAAAGAAATCAGGTGAGTAAAACAGAACTCTCTTGTCAAGCACATTGAAGGAGAAACAATGTTAGACAATTTATAGTTAAAATACAAATTGAAAATGTAATGCGCCATAGAAGATGAAAGAATAGATGAAAGAATTTTGTAACCACCTCAAACTAACTATTAGTTCCCCCCATCAGTGCATCTTTCTCTTGACAGATGTTACTTTGAGGCCTGGGTATCACCACTAGCTGTAAAGACCACCTGCTCCACAAAACTCTGTAATAAATACGTTCTTAAGGCCTCCTGGTTTAAAAGGACAAACTGATTGTAAAATAAGGCTTTATTTAAAACACTCCCAATTGTACATTCATGTGCTGTGGTGACAGAAGTTGTTTGCTGTGTTTCCAAAATATATCAAAATTGTCACCGTGCCATTTTCATTTTCAAATAGCATAGGTGCTGAGTTCCTCCCCTGTTATTGTCCAAGTGTCAGAGTTACGAACACCAGAGTTATGAACTGACCAGTCAATCACATACCTTATTTGGAACCAGAAGTATGCAATCACGCAGCAGCAGAGACAAAATAATAATAAATAATAACAATAATAAATACAGTACACTACTGTGCTAAACAAACTACTAATGAAATAAAGGGAAAGCAGATTCTTCTGCATAGTAAAGTTTGAAAGACAATGTTCAGTTGTAAACTTTTGAATTAACACCCATAACATTTTGTTCAGAATTATGAACAGCCTCCATTCTCAAAGTGTTCATAATTTCTGAGATTCTACTGTAAAAAAAATAAGGAACTGGACTGCTACATTAGCTCTATAAACCGGTATGCTTGCTATCAGCCTTCGACTGGATACTCCAGTTGTGCCATCATGTCTCTGATGTGGCTGGGGAAGAACCAACTGGCCATTATTGGCAGTCAAGCTGGAGCAGCACTGATGAGTGCTCACTGGGAGACAATAACATAACTGCAATAACAGCACCACTCTGCTGAAGTGCATCATGTTGTGCACTTTGATAAAAAACAACAACCACCCTTTCAGTTTCAACCATATGCAGGAGTATATATCCGAGTACCTGAGCACACACTACACAAAAGGAATTGTTATATGCAGGACTCAAGAGATTTCTCAAAGCAGAACTGTGTCCTATCAATGACACCTCTGTAGAAGTCAAGGCTCATGCATTTTTATGTTTAAATTCTCGAAGGTCAGGTGACCTACAGTCTTCTATCATTCATGCAGTATCATAAAGCCTATGCTTGCTTTTCTAAGACACTGTTTTTTATCTGCCAAGTGTAAGAAGCATAGTTTCTAGTGGGATACATATTCCTTGTGTTCCCTCTTCTTTCTCTCTCCCCTTAAAAAAATCTTGTTTTTAAGGTGGTCACTAGGTGTCTCAGACTGTTAGATGGGTAATTTCACCCAAACCACCCCAAAAGAGAGCAAACCCCTCAATTCACTAAGGACAGGAAGCGAAGGACAGAGAGTGTCTGGAATCTTAGCACTCACTCAAGGTCTTAGACAGTTGAGGATTCAGTCAAAGGGGCCCTGGCTGAGGTGGCTTCTCCCAGTATGTGGGTCATCAGGAGCTGTATCCCATCAAAACACAAAGGAGAAACCCAAGGAGAAAATATAAGTTGGCAGGGGGGAAGGTGACACAAAACTCCTTATTAAGCGATAAAGAGTCCTTGGCACCTTATAGACTAACAGACATATTGGAGCATAGGCTTTCGTGGGTGAATACCCACTTCATCAGACACATGTAGTGGAAATTTCCAGAGGCAGGTATAAATATGCAGGCAAGAATCGCAGATGTGACACAGATGGAATACAAGCTGCTGGAACAGTATCCCTGATGATGCCACAGCACAACTGGTTGCTGAGCTCTGTGACTTTATCCTCACGCATGATTATTTCAAATTTAGTGACAATATATACCTCCAGACCATCATGCTCCCACAATATGCCAACATTTTTATGGCTGACCTGGAACAATGCTTCCTCGGCTCTTGTCCACTCATGCCCATTCTCTACCTATGTTACATTGATGACATCTTTATCATCTGGACCCATGGGAAGGAGACTGGAAGAATTCCACCACGATTTCAACAGCTTCCACCCCACCATCAATCTCAGCTTGGACCAAACTACATGAGATGTCCACTTCCTAGACACCACGGTACAAATAAGTGACGGTCACATTAACACCACCCTATACCAAAAACCCACTGACCACTATGCCTACCTTCATGCCTCCAGCTTCCATCCCGGACACACCACACTACCCATCGTCTACAGCCAAGCCCTGAGGTACAACCGCATTTGATCCAACCCCTCAGACAGAGACCAACACCTACAAGATCTTCACCAAGCATTCTCAAAACTACGATACCCGCACGAGGAAATAAGGAAACAGATCAACAGAGCCAAACATGTACCCAGAAGCCTCCTGCTGCAAGACAAACCCAAGAAAGAAACAAACAAACAAACAGAACTCCACCAGCCATCACCTATAATCCTCAGCTAAAACTTCTCCAACGCATCATCAGTGATCTACAACCCATCCTGCACAATGATCCCTTGCTTTCACAGACCTTGGGAGGCAGGCCAGTCCTTGCCCATAGACAACCCACCAACCTTAAGCATATTCTCACCAGCAATCACACACCGCACCATAGTAACTCTAACTCAGCAACCAATCCATGCAACAAACCTCGATGACAACTCTGCCCACATATTAACACCAGTGACACTACCACAGGACCTATTCAGATCAGCCACAACATCACCGGTTAATTCATTTGCATGTCCACCAAAGTAATATATACCATCATGTGCCAGCAATGCCCCTCTGCTGTGTACATTGGCCAAACTGGACAATCCCAACTTAAAAGGATAAATGGACACAGGTCAGATATTAGGAATGGCAATATACAAAAACCTGTAGGAGAACACTTCAACCTCCCTAGACACACAATAGCAGATGTAAAGGTAGCCATCCGGCAGCAAAAAAACTTCAGGACCAGACTTCAAAGAGAAACTGCTGAACTTCAGTTCATTTGCAAATCCAACACCATCAGGTCAGGATTAAACAAAGACTTTGAATGGCTAGCCAACTACAAAACCAGTTTCTCCTCCCTTGGTATTCACACATCAGCTGCGAGAAGAGGGCCTCATCCTCCCTGATTGAACTAACATCATTATCTCTAGCCTGATTCTTGCCTGCATATTTATACCTGCCTCTGGAAATTTCCACTACATGCGTCTGACGAAGTGGGTATTCACCCATGAAAGCTTATGCTCCAATACGTCTGTTAGTCTATAAGGTGCCACAGGACTCTTTGTCGCTTTTTACAGATTCAGACTAACATGGCTCTCCTCTGATATTAAACCCCTTATAGTTCAAGTTATTATCTTATTGTCTGACTGAAACTAGGAAACAGTTAGTCTATTCTGTCATCCTGGTTTCATGAGCACAAGGAATAAATTGTAAATGCACCTTTTGGGGGGGAATAAAGAGAGGAAGGGGGGAATATAGTCCTCTAAATACCAACCCCAAAGAGAAAAAAAATAGTGTGTTGAAGGTGAAAATAAAGCCTTTATTTAGTTTCCAAAATACATAATGATCTATCAGTGCCTTTGTAAATGGAGTTTACCTTTAACATGTTGGCTGACTGCCAAAATGACTTAGAATTAAAATTAAAAAAACCAAGCAGAGCTATATTTCACAACAAGGAATTTCAGCATCAGAAATGTTTGAGAATCTTTTTGACAGTGTCCAGTCAGTTCTGCATTTTTCCCCTAAGAGATAAGTGTTTTTAGTCACATGAATTAAAAACATGTCACACAAGATTCATGTGCTACTTCTTTGCTTTATGGTGTTGACAGGCAGGAAAATATGATAGAAGTGGTTGTATTCAAGCTTGCAATCAGTAATACATAAACAAATGAAATATTATCTTCAGATAAGAAAGTATTCAGAAGATATATATTTTAAACACTAAAATACACCCACCACCATAGTGAACCAAAAGCTATGGAGCAGATTTTACCACCTTTACTCAAATTGAACATTAACGCCACAAGTTGTCCCATTGGAATCATTGATAGGTAAAGGTGCTTTAAAATATTGATGGACAACACTGCATACAACATATTTTTACATGCACAATTATGGATAGATGTGTGCTTAGTTGCATAATTTCAATTTCCAACATGGGTGTGCTTTTTATAATTTAAAAGAGAGATAGCCAAAATAAAGCATGTCTTCCACAGTAAAACAGCACCAAACCCTATTTTAAAATATCCAATAAATACACAATATAGATGGCTTTAGTGTAATTAATGTAGCACGTGCAGATGTGTCTAGCAAGATGTGTCCAACCAGGGCTTGATAGTAGCACACTCACTCCTGCTGAGTAGTCACTGACAATCCCTCAAGGCTGAGGATGATCTCTTTCATGGGCTTTATTTTTCATGGATCCTTTGTTGACTGAAGAGCCCAGTTCTTGAGCCACAGGCTCACTGGCAGACATTGCGGGTGGTGTTGGAAGACAGGGTTGGGCCGCAATTGCTCCGTGACCGTTGTCTTTCCTTTCTTTTCTGGTGCTTTTCTTCAACCAGGACAAGGCTATTTTCCTCAAAAGCAGACATTCCCTTCTCTGACAAGTCTTTGCCAGTTATCCTTTCCTGAGCTGCTCTCTCCCAGTGTGCAGTATTGATGCCACATCTCTTCATTTTTATCTTGAGAGTCTCTTTAAAGCATTTCTTTTGGCCTCATTTCCTTTCTCCTTTGGTGAGTTGGGCATACAGCAGTTTTGGTAAGTGTACATCAGGTATGCGCACATGTGCCCACTCCACCTCAACTGGTGCTGGATAATCAGGGCCTCAGCGCTGAAGAGGTTGGTGTCTGTGAGAACACTAACATTATTGGGATGATCCTCCCACTTTATGTTGAGGATCTTCCGTAGAAATTGCTGGTGCTAGCGTTCCAGGTTTTTCAGGTGTTTTCTGTAGGTCACCCAAGTCTCACAGCTGTAAATATATATATACAGCTGATTTGGAGATATACCTATCTCACAGAACTGGAAGGGACCCAAAAAGGTAATTGAGTCTAGCCCCCTGCCTTCACTAGTAGGACTGAGTACTGATTTTGCCCCAGACCTCTTAGTGGCCCCCTTAAGGATTGAACTCATAATCCTGGGTTTAGCAGGCCAATGCTCAAGACACTGAGCTATCCCTCCTTCCTAGTATCATAGCTTTGGAAGGTCATCTAGTTCAAGCCCCTACTCAAAGGAGGACCAATCCACAGACAGATTTTTAACCCCAGTTCCCTAAAAAGCCCCTTCCAGTATTGAACTCACAATGCTACGTTTAGCAGGCCAATACTCAAACCACTGAGCTACCCTACCACTACCCCTCCCCCTCTGCTGTAGAGGAGAGTTGGGATTACTACTGCTTTATAAACTAAAAGTTTAGTGTGTGTTCTGGTGATGTGATTGTTGAACACCTGGTAAGACAGTCTGCCAAAGGCAAGGCTGGCACAGCAAATTCTGCGCTGAATCTTGACAGCCATATCTGCCCTCTGTGAGAGATGGCTGCCAAGATAGGCAAAGTGTTCTACATTTTCCAGTTCTTCTTTGTCAATATAGATCTTCCTTGCTGGGTCTGATGATTGACCAGGGACTGGCTGGTGGAGAACTTTTGTTTTGCCAATAATCAGAGTTAGCCCTAGGCTTTTGTAAGCTTTAGAGAAGCAATTAAGGGCTGTTTGCAGATCCTCCTTTGAGTGTGCAGCACAATCATCTGTGTACTGGAGCTCAGTTATTGTTGCTGATATTACTTTAGTTCTGGCATGGAGAAGTTGAAGAGGTTCTCGTCAATCCAATGTTGGATGCCAACGCCCTGTGGCAGACGGTCTTGGGTTAGTATTTCCATAGCTGCTAAGAAAGAGGAGAAAAGGGTGAGTGCCAATACACAACCTTGTTTTACGCCAGTTCAGATGACAACGGGCTCAGAGGACAGGATGGAGGCAGTCATCTGGTCTTACAATGGTGATAAATCTGGGCAGAAAAACTTTGACATGATTTTCCACAGAGGATCACTGTTGACAGAGTCAAAGGCTTTGTTCAGATTGATAAAGGCCATATACAGCTCCTGGTGTTGTTCTTGACATTTTTTTCTGGATCTACTTGGCTGCGAAAATCATATTGGTGCTTCCTTGGATGGTCTGAAGCCACATTGGGACTCTGGAAGTACTTCCACAGCAAGAGGGAGCAGGTGATTCAGTAAGAATCTTCCCAGTGATGGAGAGGAGGGCAATGTCTTGATAGTTGCCACAGTCGGCCCTGTCCCTCTCTCTGAAAATGGCAAAGATGTCAGCATTATGTAAGTCAGAAGGGATTTCTTTGGTGCACCACATTTTGAGGAGCAGCAAGTAAAGCTTGTTAGTCAGTGTTTCTCCCCCCACTTTCAGTACTTCAGCTGGTATGCCATCAGGACCTGGTGCTTTATTGTTCTTCATTTGTTTAATTGTTTGGCAGACCTCCTCAGGTGTTGGTGGATTGGAAAAAGAGTTTCCCAGATGGGTGCTGAGGCATGGAGTCGGTGGTGTCAGCAGTCACAGTCGATTCTCGATTTAGAAGCTTTTAGTAGTGTTCCTTCCAGCACTCTTTGATAGATTAGTTATCTTTAAGAAGGGTACTACCATCTTTGGTCTCAGAGGTGTGAGGCCACCTGGGCTTGGTCCATACAGGGTCTTTGTCTCACAAAAAAAGGTCCACATATAATGTCTGTTAGAGAATGTTTGGATTTCTTTTGCTTTGTCCTCCCACCATTTGTTTTTGATTTCTTGGATACTCCTTTGAACTTCAGCTTTCAGCTGATGGAAAGAGCTCTGCTTCTGACTGGATAGTGGTTGATTTTGCCAGTCACAGAAAGATTTACTCTTCTGGTCCCAAAGGGTTGTAATCTCAATGTTGTTGTTGTCAAACCAGTCCTGATGGTGGCAGGTAGCAAGGCCAATGGATTTCTCTCAAACCTCATGGATGGTCTGTTTTAGGGCTTCCTGGTCTTCTTCAACACTTGGGTTGTCATTTCCAGGAGTGCATATGGCCAGTTTTTCACTGAGAGGTATTTGGAAGTTCTGTTAGTGCACTGAGGATTGAAATCTTTGGATGTTGTATTGCCATCTGTGTGATTTGGATTGCTTTCTATGTTTTGGTGCAATTCTGATGAACATGACTGACCTCACCAGGCGGTGGTAAGTCCAGCAATCATCGACTCCTGTCATGACACAGTGATTTAGATTTCTCTTAGATCTTGTCTTACAATGACATAGTCTAGGAGGTGCCACTGTTTTGAGCGGGGGTGTTGCCAAGTTGTTTTTTACTTGTTGCTTTGTGTGACGATTGTATTTGTGATCACAAGGTTGTGCTCTGCACATTTGCTGGGTAGAAGGATGCCATTGGAATTGGTCTTGCCCACTCCTTCCTTCCCAGTTGTGCTACTCCATATGTTAGAATCTCGGCCAACTCTTGCATTAAAGTCCCCTAAAAGGATTATTTTATCTATTTTTTGAATATATGACAAAATTATATCAAGATCATTGTAGAAGGATTCTGTCTGTTCTTCTTCAGTGTCAAGAGTTGATGCATATGCACTGATGATAGTGGCAAATGACTTATTGACCAACTGAATGTGTAGGGTCATTGATGCCGATGTGGAGCTCAGTCAGGCAGTTAACTAGAAGGTTTTTGATTGCAAAGCCAAACACCATGTATTCGCCTGTCGCTTGCCGATTTTCCTTTCCAGAAGAATAATGGAGTAATAGAAATAGGATGAAATACAATAGTGAAAAGTGCAAGGTTATGCACTTAGGAATTAATAATAAGAATTTTGGATATACTTTGGGGGCGCATCAGTTGGAAGCGACAGAGGAGGAGAAGGACCTTGGGGTACTGGTTGATAGCAGGATGACTATGAGTCGCCAATGTGATACGGCTGTTAAAAAAGCAAATGCGATTTTGGGATGCATCAGGCGGGGTATTTCCTGCAAGGATAAGGAGGTGTTAGTACCGTTATACAAGGCATTGGTGAGACCACATCTGGAATACTGTGTGCAGTTCTGGTGTCCCATGTTCAAGAAGGATGAATTCAAACTGGAACAGGTTCAGAGACGGGCTACAAGGATGATCCGAGGAATGGAAAAACTGCCTTATGAAAGGAGACTCAAAGAGCTTGGCTTGTTTAGCCTGGCCAAAAGAAGACTGCGGGGGGATATGCTTGCTCTATATAAATATATCAGGGGGATTAACGTTAGGGAGGGAGAGGAATTATTTAAGTTTAGTACTAATGTAGGCACGAGGACAAATGGGTATAAACTGGATATTAGGAAGTTTAGACTTGAAATTAGACGAAGGTTTCTAACCATTAGGGGAGTGAAGTTCTGGAACAGCCTTCCGAGGGAAGTAGTGGGAGCAAAAGACTTTTCTGGCTTTAAGACAAAGCTTGATAAGTATATGGAGGGGATGTTATGATAGGATCGTTAATTTGGGCAATTGATCTTGGATTACCACCAGATAGGTCTGCTCAATGGTCTGTGGGGAGATGTTGGATGGAATGGGAACTGAGTTACTGCAGAGAATTCCTTCTTGGGTGCTGGCTGGTGACTCTTGCCCACATGCTCAGGGTTTAGCTGATCGCCATATTTGGGGTCGGGAAGGAATTTTCCTCCAGGGCGGATTGGCAGGGACCCTGGAGGTTTTTCGCCTTCCCCTGCAGCGTGGGGCATGGGTCGCTTGCTGGTGATTTCTCTGCAGCTTGAGGTCTTCAAACCAATTGTGAGGATTTCAATAACTCGGTCCTGGGATAGGGGGTGTTATAAAATTGGATGGGTGGGGTTCTGTGGCCTGCCTTGTGCAGGAGGTCAGACTAGATGATCAGATTGGTCCCTTCTGACCTATGAGTCTATGAGTCTATGAGAAAGTCTAAATATCACCCTTTCCTTAAGTGGCCTTCATCTGTATGTCTTATTTCACTGAGAGCAGTGATGTTGATGTTGTACCTCGAGAGTTCTTAGGCAACAACTGCTTTTCTGCATTTGGTCTTTCACTTATTGATTCATCTAGTAGGGCACGGACATTTCAAGTTGCAAGAAACATTTTTGGTTTTCAACCACATTAAGAGTGATCCCTCTGGACATAGTTATCCAGTCAGGTATGGTGGGATAGCCTATATTTGGGGCACCTTTTCTAACCTCCTCTCTGTATGGGGTGAACATAGGGGTTCCTAAAAAGGCCTGCTCAGTCATGACCGCTGCTGCCCAAAATGCCCCCTCTATTCCAGTCTGGGGCACATGAAGACCATCTTGTGGTCACCGCCTGCATGTGGTCTGTGACTAGGTGACTCCTGGTGATCATGTCACCTATTCCCATCGCCACTCACCCATTGCCACAAGATTTTTATGGGTAAGAGTGGAGAAAAAGTTCTTCTGTGAAAGAAGCCAACAGGTGAGCAGTTTAATGTGGGGGAGCAGATGGGCTCACAACTCTGCAGCCACACAAATCTTGGCGGAAGAGGCACCTGTGTCTGGTGGAAAGGAGGTCCAAGATGACTGGGGGCTTTTCCTCTGTTGCAGCCTTCATCCGCTTTTGCAGCTGATAAGAGGTGATGCTGCTTCATCCGCCTGTTAGGCTGTTGAGGTCTTATATTGGATTGTGCTGTGCTGGGCTGCACTTTGTCTGATACCTGGCTTTCGATGTTACTGCCATGGGTGACCCTACCAGGAGTACAGGACTCCAGATGGCATTGCTCTTAGGGTCTTAAGTATACGCAAGCTTCTCCACCATGTCAAGATGGCAGCCCAAGGAGAAGTCTGCTGAGTACCTTGTGACTGTTAGAATAACTCAACTCAGGCACAATGAAGACTTGCTGGGTAATTTAAAATAGTATTTCTTGGACTTTTCAAAGCTAAACACAACTTTTGTTTCCATTATCTCTGTATTATAAAAACCACTTCTATGCTGGAAGTTAAAATTATGCATTAGACCATACACATCTATCAATGACTGTAAAAGCACGAGCAACAATTGCAAACTTTCCATAGTTCTCATTAGCTAAATACATCCTAACTGACTGCGAAGCTTTAGGTTAGCTATTGACTAGACACGCTTGCAGGTTGTACCTCGGCAATGCAGGTGCCATGTATTACTGCTACTTACTGGATACTGTACATTTTAAAACAAAATCAAGATAGGGTCCCTGTCAATTTGTTGTGCTGTTTTGGCTATGTTAATAATTGAACATACATGCTACGATATTAACTCCTTTACAGTTGGGTTTGAAGAACAGTTCCAAAGTATGGGACACTAATATTTGGGGCCAGACTGTGGCTAGCCTCCCTGTGTAGGTCCCAAGGAACTTTTCTCCCACTTTTGCCCCTAGCACAGGGTACAGCTCAGGGACACTAGGCGAAGAGAACAGGGATGTACAATGAGGAGGAGGGAGAGTCCTGTTTGGATACAGAGGCAAGGGTACACTGCACTTTATTAAGGGCTCACCCACAGATTGCACTGAGCCTGATCCCCAAGGTGCTCCTGGAGTCCCCATGCACAATGGTTCATGGAGCAACCCCTGAAGTGATCAATATGGGCTGGTGTATAATAGGCACAATTTTGCCCTTAAAACAATATTTTGTGTGACAAGTGGGAAATGGTTGGATACAGAGCATGAAAATAAAGAATACTATTAAGTCTTAATGCCACATAATCACACTTCATAGAAGACTACTCCCTTGAAAGAAAAATCTTTATTTTTCACTGTAGGGTTGAACAGCTGTGAGAAGACAAATTTATAATTCTCAGTCAATATTTCAAAAATATTCATATGCCTTTATAGTTAAATCTCCCCAGTGAGGGGAAAGCAGGACATTTATTACAGTGAGTGAATGTGGTACAGAAACTGAATTATATTGCACAGTCAAGCTATCCCCAAACAATCATCTCTCTCACAACTGATTTTATTTGTTGTTTCAGTGCAACTTAAAACTGAGAAACATGAAATCACACCATCACTGCCACTCAGCTCAGAGTTCAACATACTTCTTTTATAGTATTTACACAGCTAGCCTACTGCTCACAAATTAATAGACACTCCTTCTTTGCTGAAATACCAGTACAACCTCATACTAGCTTTTAGAGAGTCATTTAAGTGCTTTGAAATACTTTATACAGTCACCTTTTAAATTCTTCTCAAGAGTCTTTTAACTCAGTCTGCTCTCAGGTGTGCAGGCACGTACCATACTGCCACATACAGGATCATGAAAATCAAAATCCACTATTATACTGGAGCAAACATCTAGTAAAGGATTTTTCAAGAGTGTGCAGCTCTGTGCATTGGAGAGTATGATTCAGTTCCACAGGGTCTGGTTTGGTTCTTCAGATTGATTTAGGATTGAGAATTACGTCCTAGACTTCAGTGTGAACAGATTTTAAAGTACAATAAAACACGGAAATTAAAAGAATCTTTTGGAAGCTATATGGGAACTATGGGGCAATATCCTAGGGCCACATGAGCTACTTTGTGCTGCTGTGCATTCTAGGAATACAAACCAGACTTGAGGCTGGGAGAAGTGCAGGGTGACCAGATGAGAGGAAGAACATATCGGGACACATGGGGGGTAGGGGTTGCTGGCAGAGCAAAAAAAAACAAAAACAAAAAAACCAAGTGCCGCCAGTGGAGCAAAAAAAAACAACTACAAAATATTGAGACAAATTGTGTCCCGATCAAACATGGGTTGGGACGTGGGTAAGGACGCCTAAATATTGGGACAGTCTCGATTTTATCGGGACTTCTGGTCACTTTAGCGAAGTGCAGAGCTGATGTAGCTGGCACCACACCCTTGCCTGCCCCATCCCACAATTAATGGTGTGTGTGTGTGTGGGGGGAGGTTACTGTAAAAAAGGGATTATGGTTGGAGCATTAGTGGTGTTTCTGCCTACTCAGTTGTTCCCTTGGGAGACAGGTACAGCAGACAAACCCTGCCTTCAAAGGCTCCTCCAGACTGAACTAGTGGCCCAAGAATCAGGAAGACACAAAGGCCTCTTAGGTAGAGCCCTCTGCATAGAGTGCAACAGTTAGTCCTAAGTATCTGCACCTATGTGCTTTATTCTATATATTTTAAACTTACAAACAATATGATAAGCACAATATATGAATTTATTATTAAAATAATGAGGAGACCAGCAACCTTAATAAGAGGTGATGCTATGAACCCTGCCTATAATACTGAATTCATGATGTTGAGGGACCTGAGAAAGAAGCCAGAATAGAAAAGAGACAAGAAAGAAATGGTCCAAAATACAATGGGACTAAAATACCTTTAAAAAAATCCTAGTTCCTGAGAAAATTTAAACAAAGAAACACCTTCCATTTATCAATACTTATTATCAACATTAAAACAATTCTGTATTGGAACTCCTGAACAGAGTTCAAGCTCTAAAGCAGGGGTCTCAAACATGCAGCCTGCTGAGTTATTTGGGGCGAGGGATAGCTCAGTGGTTTGAGCATTGGCCTGCTAAACCCAGGGTTGTAAATTCAATCCTTAAGGGGGCCATTTGGGGAACTGGGGTAAAAATCTGGGGATTGGTCCTACTTTGAGCAGGGGGTGGACTTGATGACCTCCTGAGGTCCTGTCCAACCCTGAGATTCTATGATTTCCTGCTGCCTGCCATAGGCATCGACTCCACTGGCAACCATGTTCCCCTCTCCTCCAAGCACGCTGCATCCCCACTCCTCCGCCTACCTCCCAGCATTTCCTGTTGACAAACAGCTGTTTGGTGGCACTTAGGACTTTCCAGGAGGGAGGGGAGAGAAGCAGGGACATGGCATGCTCAGGGGAGGAGGTGGAGAAGAGGTGGGGCCATGGCAGGGATTTGGAGAAGAGATTGGAATAGGGGCAGGGAGGGGGTGGAGACTTTGGGGAAGGGGTTGGAATAGGAGTGGGAAAGGGGTGGGAAGAGACAGGGCAGGGTGAGACCTCATGGAAGGGATGGGGCAGGGGGGCTTTAACCAAAATAATTCTATTATTTTGTCATTTGAGTGAGATGTATTAGCGAGTGTTTATGTTTAATTAAAACCCCTGTTCACATTACAGTTTATAAAAAGTGAATACATTGACTTTTAATAGCATACTATATTACTCTTCATTTTATCCATTTTTGACTATACTTTTGTATCGTTGTATGGAAAGGTTTCAGTGATGCGGCCCTTGGGCCAATGTACTAGTCCTCATGTGGCCCTCGTGATGATTTGAGTTTGAGATCCTTGCTCTAAAGACTAACAAAGCTCCAGTATCTGATGACTCCTATGCTAAGTTTTATTTTGAAAATAACCCAAAACAATTGCTTAGCCACTTGCACTCCTTTTACACTGTCTTATATCAGAAAATGCAAGCTCCCTTCTCAGGAGAAAACATTACATGCATAACTGGCAACATGGTTATAAGTGGAGGCAAAAAACAACTGAGTCGTTGAGGCTGCCTTGCTGGTGGAACGGAGTGAGGAAGGGATTGTAACTAAATTCCAGGTCAGTAAGGTAAGCCAGAGGAAAGGAACCTGAGTGCAAGAAGAACAAGTCTGAACTTAATACCCAGGGAAATGGGGAGCCAATGAAGGAAGTTAGGGCCTGATCCAAAGCTCATTGAATGGGAGTCTATTTACTTCAAAGGGTTTTCAGATCAGGACTTTACAGAGTGGAGCGGCATGGATCTTAACGTCCAAGGAGGATGAATTTAGCAACAACATTTTGGAGAGGCTGGATGGGGACAAGATGGATGTCAATAACTCCGGTAAAGAGCAGTTACAATAGTCACAGAAGGATAAATGGGACATGGAACACTGATCTTGCAAAATGTGATTTTAGACAACAGCTGTATGCATTCTTTTCTTGAATTATCTGCAAGCAAACAATAGCTGCTCTACTTAAGATCCAACAGGAGTGAGGTGTGAACAGCCATTTAATCAAGTCCATAGAACAATTCAAAAATTAATAAAACTCCATTCTTAATGTTACCCTTTTACAGGTGTGTGACATGCTGTCGCTCAAAATAGCACCTGTAACCCCCATATTCATCATTTGTATATTGTTGAAATGTTTCATACAAAGCATGCCTTGTAAGGTACCATATGAAAAGTCATGATCTGCTGAAACTCACTGTTCTCTCAAAATATAGGTATCATCATTGTATATGGAATTATGATATTCTGCTACACGGTTGTTATTGATATATATTTTGTGAGTTTGGGAAATGCCCAACTGCTAGCTTTCCAGTGACAACAAAGGTGCCAACCCACACTCTGTTTAAGCAACCATCGTGAGCCACTGACCAGCAGGGGAATTGTAAACAAGAGATTTACAGTTCTGTAAGAGACCGTTGCACAAGTACCACACAATGAGGATTGCTCAAATCTGTGACTCAGCAAGATCCACCAGGACATACTTGCATCAGTATCTTCCCTGGGACATGAATTGAGAGTATAAAATAAGGGACAGTGGCACCAGGAGATCACTCCTCTCCCTCCCCCACCTACTTGGAAGGCAACAAGAATGCTGGGAAGACAAAGACTTTGAACTGAGGAGATTGGCTGAGAAGGAAATTCAGCCTATGTATTAAGAACTGTAACCTGCCCACAATGTCCAGTGGGGTGAGAAAAGCCATTTGATTCAAATCTTGCTTAGTCTGAAAGTTAGGATTTAGAATGCATGTTTAGTTTGATTTTCTTAACTTTCTCTGACCTTTATGCCTACCACTTAAAATCACTAAAATTTATATTTCTGTAGTTAAACTTATTTTAATGTGTTATCCTTGTCTAAAGTGCTTGGGGGGATCTGCTGAGATTACAAAGACTGGTGCATGTCCACTATCCTTGATGAAGTGGCGAAGTAATTAATGAGCTTGCATTGTTCAAGAGGTCTTGAGCAGTGTAAGGTGATACAAAGCTGGGGGCTGTGGGGATTTGCTAGTGTTTCCCTATGTATAGTTCATGAGTGGCTCAGAGAGCATAAATGCAGTCTAGCTGGGTGTGAGGTGGCTGAGTGATAACAGCACCTGCAGGGATTTGCTGCTTGTCACTAGCAAAGCATCGTGAGAGACAGCCCATGGAGAGTTAAGGGGACACAATGACAGTTCCTGGGGACTCCTTAACAGGGAGCTATTGTCATTACCGATGCAGACTTATCCTCCGACACTGACAGAGCCCAGACAGAGAAAGCTGGCTATTTTAGCCAAAGTAATAGAAAGGCTTACTAGTTTGATTCATCCATCCTACATATTTCCTACCTGTATTTCCTCAAAAGGGCAAATGGGAATTGAGAATTATGGGGGAGTTGAGGATTAGGATGAAACAAAGTGGGGTCATCAGTGCTTAATTTGTGCCGGGCTCCTCTAGGCTTATCAGTTCATAGTTCTAGCACCTCTCGGCTTGCTGTGGCAGTTATGAATGTAAAAAAATTGCCAGAGCCCCAGCACCTCTTTCATTACAAATTATTTTCTAAAATTGCTTTAAACAGATTGCTAGGGTCATGATGAATCATTGAAGTGAAAGGGGGAAGAGGTCTGTTTATATCAGAACCACTAACAGAGACAGAATCTTTCTTTCACACTTGTAAATCTCTCATTTTCTTAGAATTCTTGTCTCTTATTAAATAAACAGAAGAATGCGAGTTCTCTCTGGATTTTGTGCCTGTTTTCAAAAATGCCTGATTTTCAGATGATGAGTCTTCGGCACTTTCTGAAAATGAGTCCCCTTTAAAATTCAAACTTGAGATTCAAAAATGTAATCATCTAGAATCACTAGTCACTTTTGAAGATTTAGTCCTTAGTACATAGAGGGAAAAAAGTATTTATTGGACTTCACTGGTATCTAATCACAGCTCCACAAACCTTCTAAAATTTGCACAAACATTTACTTTAGCTAAAATTTGCAGTACAACAGTTCAGTTAGTCAGATTTTCCAGTTATAATTTTTCCAATTAATAGATTACTCTACAAGAACGAATACTACTCTATCTATATATACAAAGATACTCCTCCTATATCTTCCTCTAGACTGTCCTCTGATGCCTTTCCAACCTCCCTAAATGCCTTGGGAAAAGATGGGCCTTACAGCAATCCCAAATGGTTAAAGTAATAATTTCTGTTGCTTCCTTACAATTTCTAAATGCACTCTGCTATCTCAAAGAAAAGCAGCAGTGAGTTCAGTACTGTTTTAGATTACCACATAATGTCACACTTCATCAGACTGATTTAAACAAGGAAATTACAAAGAAGTAGTTACAAATATGTTAACATCTCCTTGACATGAAACAAATGGCAGACTAAGGGTATGTCTAGACTACCTGCTGGATCGGTGGGCAGCAATTGATCCAGCGGGGGTTAATTTATCAGGTCTAGTCTATACACGACAAATCGACCCCCAAGCACTCTCCCATCGACTCCTGTACTCCACCACTGCGAGAGGTGCAGGCAGAGTTGATGGGGGAGCGGTAGCAGTTGACTCACTGCAGTGAGTAGATCTAAGTACGTCGACTTCAGCTACATTATTCACACAGCTGAAGTTGCATAACTTAGATCAATCCCCCCCCCACACACACACACCAGTGTAGACTAGGCCTAAGGGAATCATCTTGCCCCATTGAAGTCAATGAGGGTTTTGCAACTGGCTTTATTGGAAACATGATCAGGACCCAATATCTGCGGGCTGCCATTTTAACAGCAATTCCTACAGGATGACAAGACAAGTTGGGAAGCTCAGAGGTGTAGCCAGAAACACAAGTAACAGATGAAGATTTCCATATTTTTGGGGGGTAAAAATTATAAATTTGACATGGATACACACACAGAACTGAAAACATCTCAGAGAGATACAGCACTCAGTTCCCCTCATGTAGGTGATGACAAGATAGCCAGCTGTACTAGCTGCTTCAAATTTCATTATTTTATATTAAAACTTTTTATTAATAGCATCTTTTACAGAAATAATTATTTGGGGCCTAATCCATGCTTTCACTGGAGTCAACATGAGTTTAGTCACTTGTTTATATGGAAGCTGGAGAAGACCCTTCATTGTGACTCTGTCATAAACAGATAGCTAAGGGTTAATGTCTCTTTCACCTGAAGCACCTGACCAGAGGACCAATCAGGTTATGACAGACTCACACTGGAATAAGTGAGTAGAAGCCATTTTATAATCCATTGCAGTTTTCTTTCAAGTCAGGGTCCTTAAGAATTCAATATATTGAAGAATTCTTACTGAAGAATTACACTCTTTGGAGCAGGGACAGTTTGTACAACACCTAGAATAATGGGGCAAAACCCAGTTATGACCATTAGACATTAGCACAACCTGAATGTTAAATATATTAATAATATTAGCTGGATTTTCAATATTTTCCCCAGCCTTCCCAAATTCCCTGTGTTCAGTGGTATAATGGGGCATGGCTCTGCTCCTGTCTTCTTCCCCACTGAAACTGCACTGATTACGTGAGGTGTGCACTCAGTGACCTTTTATTTCAAGTTCTCTCCATCATTACTACTACAGACCCAATACCGCAGTCTATTTACAATATTTACAAAGCTACTGGTCCTCTCCTCAGAACCAGAGGGGAACAGAGGTCTCCCTTTTCTGAGGTGTCTGTTTAACTGGGCTGAGCTAGTCCTGTTCTTTCCCTCCAACTTCCTTCCTGTGCCTCTTTATCAGATTTGGGCTGATGGGCTAATTGAACCTTTATCCCACATAGCCTGCCAACTTGATTAGCCAATTACTCCAATCAGCTTCCTCTGGTGAACTAATTAGCATCTAAATCAGTGATACTCAGATTGAGGCTCCTGA
Organism: Gopherus evgoodei; assembly: GCF_007399415.2. Lineage (NCBI taxonomy): Eukaryota > Metazoa > Chordata > Testudines > Testudinidae > Gopherus > Gopherus evgoodei. The sequence goes on from NC_044323.1 coordinate 38,110,611, forward strand.
AATGCAAGTGTGTCCTGCAGCTCTTTGCCGCATATGATATTAAAACATTGTGATTTTAATTAACCAATCTAAGTTATTAACCACTCAGGGTGCTTTTAATATGTTGTAGTTTATCAATTCTAGTTGATAAAATAATAATATTTGGTCAATCATTTTGCTGTGAGAATATCTATCGGTCTATCTAGAGTAAATGAAACAATGAATTCACACTACTGTGGCTCTTTTGGGTAATGTTAAACACTAATTTGGCTCCTGAACTGCAGAGGTCTAAGTATGACTGATCTAAGTGATCAGAGTGCATGCTCACCTGTTCACTCCCTGCAGTCTGTCTCAAGAGGTTATGTGAATTTTTCCAGATCTATTTGACCCATTTCCAGTCAGACTGATTTTATATTATGAAACAGAATAGTAGGGCACAAACACTGATTTTAAAATACATCTTATAGTTCCTGTAGATATTAGAAAGTTGAAGGGCCTGAACAGGTTTTACTAGGTCTATGCTATCTATAGTAAGGAATCATTACTGTGAAATACAATGTTACTGGGGCGGGGGAGGGGGAAGGGGAAGCTTGTTTTTCTACTCATTATCAGAAACTTCCTTTTTTAATTAAACATACTATCCACTTTTCTCATCAATTTTCATTTGTCTGGTTTGTTAGGTTTGGAAATGATTTTTTTCCAGCTAGTAAATGACTTTTAGAAAAGCTGTACTTCACAATCCCTGATCGATCTATTAAATTGAGAACTGAGGCTCATATATTGTGGTAAGAGCACAGAAAACACACAAAAAATGTGAGACTGGATAGACTGGATGTCCACAGTGAATTTCACAGTCACTCACCATGAAGGCAGAACAGAGTTAAAGCTTACTCCTGAACTCATAAATAACCTTACGGCTCACCGTACAAACAACACACTGTGTATAAGATTTAGAAACCACCACCTCAAAACCCTAGTAGCACACAACACTGGACTTAAGTGTTATTTACTGTACAGTTAAAGTACAGTATGAAAGAATTCAAGAATTAGTAAAAATGTTTACAGTGCTACTAAACTAAAAACCAGAATGCACAAATGTATGTTCAAGTAGTAAACGCTACATACATAATGACACATTAGGGATGAGTCAGAGTACATACAGCCAGTCCCTGGAGGTACGCGTATAACCTACCACATAGAATGAAGTAAACCAGTTGTAGGCCATCCCATTTTAATGATCCAAAAAGGAGTACTGACCCCATCACTGGACAAGTTATTTTATTATTAAATATTAAGGATCTGATCCTGCAAAGTACTTAAGCACTTGCTTGACTTTAAGTACGTGAGCAGTTCTACTGGCTAGTTGTACGGGGTGGGATCCACAAAGGTACTCTGGCACTTAAACCCCAGACTTAGGTGCCTGAGTTACCAGTCCTGCTGGACACTTCAGTGTAACTGCCCACATGTTTAAAATCCAGCAAGTGTTTAAGTGCTTTGGTGAATCAAAGCCATAATGATGTAGATGTATATAGATCTTGATAGAAAAGGCCCTTAGGATCTCCTGATGAAGTTTGTACAGATAAGACATGAGTTGGAGCAGAAAGAGTTGTAAGGTTCAGTGATGGAATGCAAATGGAAATAAGAGGGTTCTCAGGGGAAGCGTCACTTTCTTTAAGGAGAGAACCAGGCTAGTCCAAGAATAAAGGGACAGCGTGAAAAGAAGCAGACATGAGCATAGGAGTAGCAGACAAAGGGAGCTTTATGGAGAAGGGATTTTCTCATCAGCTCCTCCATAATACGAAGTACAAAACATACATATCAATGGTGATAAGCAGAATCACCATGTGATGGTATTTACTAGTCAATGGCCAGTTCTCCACAGTTATTACTGCCAATTCCTCTTAGCTGTTAAATGGTGACCTGTCCCTTGGCAATCATGATCCTGTGAAACAGACACACTCTAGAAAGAGTCCCTTTCAGATTCTCCCGCACGAACAGGGAGAGGATTTTGACTAGAAATAAGTGTGATGGACTCAGTATCATAATGTCACCAGTGCCATCTAATATCTGCTGCTAGTTCTCTAATTTTTGCTAGAAAATTCACTTTTCATTAAGTGATGAATGAGTCTCATGGGTGGAAGAGCCCAAAGTAGCAGGCATGGCATATAAAGCACTATCTCAGTGTTTCAGAGTGGCTCTGGTGATATGCATTAATACTGTCACCAAGGTAAGCTTGCTCCACCTCTTCATCTATGGCAACAGGTTTGAGAAAGTGGTAGCTCTGCTTTATGAGAGGTGCTGAGGAAATTTGTCCAGAAGCAGAGGCTCCTCTGCTTCCCTAGTGTTTATTATGATTGGAAACCTCAGTGTAAGAGTTCCAGTAGCTTTGACTCACCCCAAGTCCTTTTTTATACTCAGAACTGTACTGCTGCTTTCTCTCCACTTAGCACTAGCCAGGTGGACACAGTTCTCTCCTCCCCAGCTCCACCAACTTCTAGCTCCACACTCCCTACCCTTCTTCCCCCAATAACGTTTCCTCTACCTATGTAAAGGCTCACTATTATTTGTTATCTGGATCCCCAACAGCCTCCTAGATCTCCCTGCTATCCCTCTCCACTTCAAGCCACATCCACTGGCCTGTGGTCTTGACCTCATGCATCATCATGTGCCTTGTACCAATCCTTCCCCAGTTCATTTCCCTCACCGTTGTTAGACTTACCACACAAGCTCAGCATTCTCTCTCCTCCGTACAAACCCAATTCAGACTATCTCAACTCCTACCTCCCATTCTGTCAGCCTCTTCTCCACTTCAGCACTCCTTTTCCCTATACCCCCATCCCCTGAGCTTCATAGACTACAACTGGTCAAAACACCCAAATCTCAAAACCTCCTGAGTGCCAGCCTTCCCGTTCCCCACATCTCCTCTCCTCCTAGCTTCCCCCTTTGGACTTTAAAATCAATGGGAATTTGCTTGGACAAGGACTAAGAAAAACCAATCATGGGCTTCAGGATTGGGGCCATAGAGTAGGTTTCTCCAATCACTCTGATGCAATTAATTGACCCTACATTTTAAGGGCTTGCTATTCAAGGAGTTACTATAACTGTTTCTTTTTAATGAATAAAACTTAATTTAATTAATTATATAAAATAGCCATGACAAATATCATCTCAATTAACTGACTTGAATTTATGTTAGAGAAACATACTTCAAGTCTACAATCACAATCAGTATGCAGAGGACTCCATTATTTATACTGTGCAAAGCAAACACTAGTTTTCATAACTAAGTATGGTATTCAGAAGGCTACTTAAAGTGAAGAAAACCTGTGAGAAAGGAGTGTCTGGGTTTAGCACAAAAAGGGCAGACTGTGAATTGTAACCTGGAGACCAAAGAAAACCTACTTGGAGCAGATTTTCAAAACTTTTAAATAATACAATAAAACAAAACCCAAACTGAAACTTCCAAGACTGCCAAATCAGGAAAAAAAGTGGGAGTTTTAAAGGAAGTCTCTGTATCTCTGTTTTTTATTTTAAAGAGGAGTCTGGAAAGTTTGGCTCACTCGAAGGTCACATTGACCCTAGCATGATGATCCAATTGTTTTGAAGCCTCTAAATATTGACCTGCCAGGAAAACAGTAACAAAGGAAGCAATTAGATAAACTATTAAAAGAGGGAAAGCTTCTCTCCTGTTTATGTTCCATGAGTAAGGTTGCGATTAAGCCTTGGAGGTCACGGAAGTCACGGAATCTGTGACTTCCAAAGACCTCCATGACTTCAGCCAGCATCAGGGTCCCCTGCCGTCGGCGGAGGCAGGGAGTTGTGGTGTACCTCCCCCCCACCCCCACACACAGCTCCTGGCCACCATGCGTGGCAGGCAGACCCCCGCAGCTCCCGGTCATCGCAGACAGCAACAATTTATGAATTTACCCTGTATAAGCTTTATACAGAGTAAAATGGATTGATTTGGGGTTTGGATCCCATTGAGAACTGGGTGTCTGGGTGCTGGAGTTAGGTGACTTGCTGAGCAGTTTTTGGTTAAAGTCTGCAGCTTTGGGGGTGTGGACCAGACCTGGGTCTGTGTTGCAGAAGTCTGGCTCAACAAGGCAGGGTTCTAGAGTCCCAAGCTATCAGTGGAAAACGGGCTCAGAGGTATTTCCAGCACGTCAGGTGACAGTCCTAAGGGGGTCTCTGTGACCGAACTCGTCATAGTAATAATGTATTTCACATTTAGGTCCAACATGCAATTTTTCTAAGTGTGAGTGCCAAAACCCCAACATTCTTGGGTACCATTTCCACATGAAACTAAAGCGCATGCTTGATGGAAGAAATGATGCTGGTATAAGTATTCAGATTCATTTTTCCAAGACCACAATGAAGGACATGCTGGAAATTCTTGTTCCTATAATCCCATAGTTGTGTATCCCTGGTATTACTGATGTTAAAACTTCAAAAATGGGTAAAAAAAAAGCTCTGTTACGATTGCTAACTCTAGCTAAAAACCAGTGTTCATGGCATGGCCTGTAAGATTCAGCTTGATCAGAATAAACCCATAACTGAGCAAGTATCAGCAAGAGCAATACACAACTCAGAACAGTTCAAAAGAAAATAAGGATTTATAATAAATTATTTCAACATAGTATAGTCCACTGTATGTCTTTGTATTGATCAGATATTACTTTATAAGTATAGTGCCACCCTCTCAGTGGTTCTCAACCTTTCCAGACTACTGCACCCCTTTCAGGGGTCTGATTTTTCTTGCGCATTCCAAGTTTCACCTCACTTAAAAACTACTTGCTTACAAAATGAGACATAAAAAGGCAAAAAAGTGTCACAGCACACTAGTACTGAAAAATTGCTTATGTTTTCATTCTTACCATACAGTTATAAAATAAATGGATTGGAAAATAAATATTGCACTTACATTTCAGTGTACAGTATATAGAGCAGTATAAACAAGTCATTGTATGTGTGAAATTTTAATTTGTGCTGACTTTGCTAGTGGTTTTTATGTAGTCTGTTGTAAAACTAGGCAAATATCTAGATGAGTTCATGTAACCCCTAGAAGACCTCTCTATACCCCAAGGGGTACGCGTACCACCTAGTTGAAAATCACAGTTTTAGATTCATGGGTGTTAATGAAAGAGAAAAAAAAGTATGTGCATATTCTTGTAATTTAAAAAATGAAAATGCTTGAAAAAATTGTGAATTGTCATACTGGGTAAGATCTCTGTCATCCATTTAGTTCAGTATTCTGTGTCTGATAGTGGCCAGTACCAGATGCTTGAGAGGAAAGTGCAATAAGCTGCAGTGTGGAGAGGAGGGAAATCACCTTAGGGAAATCACCTCAATCCTAATAATTACAGAGTAACGTAAACCTGGATGCATGAGAGTTTGTATCCCTTCCAAAACACCTTCACATCCTCAAGTCTTTACTTTTATAATTCTGGAATTTCTTGTTAAGTCTTATATATGTCCCATTCCTCTTTGAACCCTGATATGGTTTTAGTCCCAACAACCTCTTGTGGCAATGAGTTCCACAGTCTAATTATGTGTTGCATGAAAAAGATTATTTTTTTAAATTCTGATAAAAAGAATGAATTAATCATATCTTGACAGAGTCCATAATTAAAATATAAAAATATGTCCATATATAATGTGGTACATTTTCTCACTAATAAACTACTCTAACAATCTTAATTGTTCCTTTATGGTTCTGAAGAAAGTTTCATAATCAAAAATCATTTTCACTTCACATGCACAACCTTCTCTTTATTACCAACTAGCTGTGTTAAAACTGGAAACAGGTGACTTTCCCATGGTCCTCAAGCTACACATTGACTTTAGCAAAATTCTTCATTTACAGAATACATTTTTATAGCAGTATCTTTTTGTTCCATGGAACAACCGGAGAGAAACATCACTTTATGATCCTAAGGGTAGTGATCCTTAGAAAACTCAAAAACCTCATTAGAGCCTAGTAATCAACATAAGACTTGGGGGCAAACATATGAATTACCAGAGGCTGTATTTCCTGCCACACTGCATAACTATGCTAACACAGCACTGGATATTATTGAAGATAACTGCTCTGTTATTGGCCAGATGCGGGAATAGGAAAAGAGTCTGCTAAGTAACTTACACTAGATGACACAGGTCTCCGCTTGGAAAGGTAGAGCAATGAATAACAAAGTTAGCCACATACAGAGGGAAAACAGTGAAGAGCTATTAGTGCCATTAGCATGGAAAATTAATACAACTAAAAATAAAAGACATTGTGTTGAGGGGGATTAGAAGCTCTCAAACCCCGGGACAACTTTGGGAAGGACTGGGTCTCTTGGCAGAATTCCTCCCAGAGCTCCACAGGGAGCATGCGCCCTGCTGTTCAGCCAGCTAGATCTGCTAGTTGGCATTGGGGAGTAGAAGGAAGAAAGGCTCCTTGTGCTTAGCTCCCTCCTGTCTATGCACAGGACAGGTCACAGTTCATCCCACAGTTCACGTAGGTTTAGAATGAAAATATCAAAAACCTGACAAAGGAATAAAAAACCTGTTGGCCTGTAAACCATAAGTTCAAGGAAATTTCACAGTCAACTGACACTGAGCAACTTATTATGATACCTTCTATTATTAAAGACCTGAAGCCCTGCAGAAGTATTCAGAGAACATTAATAAATAATCTGAATTAACATATACAGGAATCACGTGACAGATGTTGACTTCTCTAAGAGCTGTACATGATGAATTATGCTAACAACACTTTAAACAGTTTTACCTCCTAGTCATAAATTAAGTAACCTTGTTGAAATGGAAATTGATGACAATGACACATTAAATCCCCAAACCAATCATTTCATTCCCATTTCTCTGTTCAGCCAAACACAACTTCTCATCAAGACTACTCAGAAGCAGCAACTAATTTTAGTTTAACAGATGAAACTGAAAGGTCTATATCTATGCAATGTCTTTAACAGCCAACTTTGACGCCAGGGTGGATTTGATTTAAATCAATTTGATTTAAATCAGGATTTAAATCACTAGCCAGGAAGACTCGATTTAATCATGGATTTCTACACAGAAATGCATTCTTGTTGATTGTTATAACCTTAATACATTCTCTTCACAGTTCAGAGATAGATGTAGGTTTCATTTTTAGAAGGTACACACTATACATTTTTAAAGTGATTTATTTTGAAAAAAATTCAGATTAATTGTACAGCTACATCAGAAAATGAATGAGTGTTTGGTTATTTCATTTCCCAAAGGGAATTGAAGCCAATATTTATGAAGTCATTGGGAGGTGAACTATCTCCAGTTCTTTAGGTTAATCATTAATATTTGGAGGATTTTCTTGCCATGCTATATTAGGAGGAGAACATCACCGGATAGATAAATTGTTTTATTTAACTAAAACAACAATGTTATGTATTCTGGATTTTTTTCTTCAACAGCAAACACATAATATTTTTACAAAACAAGCATATGAACTTTTGAATTTAGTTAAACATTCAAGTTTTTTTAAATCAGGTTTGTTTTTGTTAAAATTGTTTTTAATTCAAATAGTTAAATGAAATTTTAAAAAAATAAAATAATAAATCGACTACATCAGTCAGGTCAACATGAGAAACTTAAAATATTGGCTTCTCCAACTAACTCGGTCATCTTCACCTTCATTTTCCTGTTTGTTCGTAATCTGGAAAAGAAAAAACAAACTTTCCTGCTTTTTCAGGTCCCAAATGATTTCTCAATTTGGAATGAATCAGTCCAAAGGAAGAAAATATTCTTTCTACACTGGCAGAAGAAGCTACTGCTGTTAACAGTGATATTATCACTTCAACAGTCTCTGAATTCAAGTGCTTAAGTGACATCCCCCAGTTCACTGGTGTGACTTTCTTTAAAACGTCATCAGCAAACATATATTTCTTGAATGGTTCTTATTCCCAAACTGGGTCTCTTTTATGGCCTGTTGCCATTACAGGTTTTCCGTTCTAGTTGGAGAATGGTATGGTAGATCTCAAATCAATGAAGGATACAGTCAGAAAGACCTCAAGACTTCTGGAATATGGTGCTCAAACAGTTTCACTTTTGTTTCTACTGCCTATCCCTCCCTTCTCACATTTATCTCCAGACTTCTTCCCCTTGTCCAGATCTATTCTGCCCCCAACAATCTTCTATTCATTGAACTTTTTGAAATTTTGCACTTTTAGAGAGACATAAGGGATTGACCCTGTGTATACAAATTTGCAGAGGGACAATAGGATTGAGGTCTGTTATTTCTCACCTCTATATATTATTTATTTATTTTAAAACATTTTTTGCAGTTAACAAGCATGTTATCTCTGGAGACACAAATTCACAGTTTGACAACTGCAAAACTAAGCATCTCTGATGGTACATTCTAGACTGCACACTGAGTCCCATTGGGTAGATAGAAAGAGTAACCTAAATAATTTATACAGAAGCCCCTGGAGCCCCATAAGATTGGGTCCCTAATCCATGAACTATTGGAACTCATTTACAAAACTTTTCTTAAACATTACATGAATATATCATCTCATACTATAGAATTACAATTTATAATCCCTATTCCATGATGAGATATCTTTGAGCTATAATGTATCTTAATTAGAAGTTATCGTTAGACAGGTTTTTTCCTCAAAAAACATTTTATCAAAAAATCTGATTTAAATAAAAAAATCTGATATTTTTTTTATTTAAAAAAAAAATCATTGATTTTTATCCACCCTGGCTGAAGCAGTGATTTTCCTATGGTGAAACAGGTGAAAAGCTGTTTGGCAGACAGGGCATCCACAAAATTTCATCATCATGAGGATTTAATGTGCCATTGGCCCCAACTTATCTTTTAACAAGGTTATTTAATTAATGACTGGCATATACAACAGTTTCTAGTGTTTTTATTAACATAATTAATCATGTCCTGTTCAGGGCCACCCAGAGGATTCAGGGGGACTGGGGCAAAGCAATTTCAGGGGCCCCTTCCATAAAAAAAATTGCAATATTATATTCTCATGGGGGCCCCTGCGGGGCCCGGGCAAATTGCTTCACTTGCTCTCCCCCAAGGGCGACCCTGGGAAAAAGAAACCTTCCGCATCTTGGCACAAACCAATTTTCAGAAAACTTCTTTACAAGGTATCACTGGTTCTCAGACAGCTAGTGCTAAAAGGCACTAAAGCTCATTAAAAGGGTTGGACAAATATTTTCCATCAAAACTTTTTTTGGATCGAAAACTAGGGGTTTTTAAAAAGCAGGAAAAAATCACGGACAATGTCTTCTTTCCTTCAACATTTGTTGTGGTTTTTTTAATTGAAAAGCTGAAATTAATCTGCCAAAACCTGAATATGGTTTGGGGTTTCAGAAGTGTGTGGCTAAATATTTGCTGCTTGCTGTGTTTGATTTTTTAAAGAAACAATAAAAAATTCTGCTTTAAAAAATCCAAAACTTTTGAACTACCTCAGCTTGTGATCAAACGTCTGAGCCCATCCAGTCAGAGATATTTCCAGGTTTCTGATACTCTGCTGGCTTCCTTGACTCATATCTGTCTCCATAACTTTGGGTTCATTTAGGTTAGAACATAAGAACAGCCATAGTGGGTCAAACCAAAGGTCCATCCAGCCCAGTATCCTATCTACCGACAATGGCCAATGCCGAGTGCCCCAGAGGGAGTGAACCTAACAGGTAACGATCAAGTGATCTCTCCCCTGCCATCCATCTCTACCCTCTGACAAACAGAGCCTAGGGACACCATTCCTTACCCATCTTGGCGAACAGCCATTAGTGGACTTAACTTCCATTCATTTATCTGTTTGCTAGAGACTGGCTTCATGGGGTCCCTCACAAACTGGGTTTGTCTTTAGTATAGCTTACATACATAAGCCATGAACTGAGCATTTGAGATTGTTCCAGATTCTAGGATGAGCCTATGTTGTGAAAACTGACATGCTCAAAATAGCACATGCACGTGAATGGACACAGGGTGTTAAAATTAAATTAACCCAGGGGTTCTCAAGCTGGGGGTCGGGACCCCTGAGGGGGTCACAAGATTATTATTGGGGGTCGCGAGCGCTCAGCCTCCACCTCAAACCCCGTTTTGCCGCCAGCATTTATAACAGTGTTAAATATATAAAAAAGTGTTTTCAATTTATAATGGGGGGGTCACACTCAGAGGTTTGCTATGTGAAAGGGGTCGCCAGGACAAAAATTTGAGAACCACCGAATTAACCCCTCTGAAGCCTCAGGGAATGCAGGGGAGGGGTGAGAGGTCTCCCTTGGTAGGGTCAGGAAGAAGGTAGGTGGTGTAGGATATTGCTCTTCTCATGTGATCCCTTCCCCAGTGGCTAATTTTAAATGAAGCTACCCTCCGCTGACATGAATCTCCCTATGGCACTGAAATTAAATATAGATTACAATTTGACATTTGAGAAGTGAAAGGCATGGTAGCCCCAATGGAAAAGCTAACAGTTTGGCTCTTCTGCAAGCCTCAAACTGCAGAGTGAGCTTTAGGGTAGGGAAGGCTGTGCCTCCCAAATAGCCTGGCCCTGGCCCTGCCCCCTAGCCGACTCCCACCCATTTCCTGCCCCCCAACTGCCTGCCTCCCTCAGAATCCCTGACACATCCTGCTCCTTGCCCTCTCGCTGTCCCCCAGAGACCCACCACCATCACCCTGGGACCCCACCCCTGCTCCCTGTCCCCTGACTGCCTCAACCCCTATCCACCTCCTCGCTGAGTCCTGATAGACCCCCAGAACGCTCATGATCCAACCCTCCCATTCCCTGTCCCCTGACTGCCCCCCCAACCTCTGACCCCTCCCTGTCCCCAGGACTCCCTGCCCCTTTTCCAACCCCCCCCCGGCCCCTTACCCCCAGTTCCCCCTCTTCTGGATCCTCAGCGCATCGTATTCAGCAGCGTCCCTGAACAACAGTGCAGCGTGGCTCCGGTGGGGCCTGAGCTCCTCCCCACTCAGAGCCGCGTGGTAAGGGGGTGGAGTACGAGCTACAGCAGGGCCTGAGCTCCCAGCCTGGCCTCCTTACCATGCGGCTCTGAGCAGGGAGGAGCTCAGGGCGCGCTGGAGTCACGCTGCACTGCTGTTCAGGGACGCTCCTGGATGCGCTGAGGCTCTGGGAGAGGGGCGGAGGCGGGGCTGGGACGGGAGCCTCACCTGTTTTCTTGGGGGCCCCTGCGGAGCCTGGGGTCTGGGGCAAATTGCCCCACTTGCCCCACCCCCCGGGCAGCCCTGGTCCTGTTCTTTGGGAAGTGGACATGCTTATGTTAAATTGGTCATTCTTTTGATCTCAGGATAACGTGGGGAGGTCTTCCAGTTCTCTAACAACAGAAAGTACCATAGCAGAGTGTTGAATACTGAGTAGTGCTAGCCCAACAGCATCAAAACATATGAGCCCTGTCCACACTACAGCTTTCAATGCTGATAACAGTAGTATAGCTACATAATTTGCAAGTGTAGTCAAAGCCCACAGTTAGGACCAACTCTTCCTTTTCCTGCTAAAAATGCTAATTTTGAATCTCAGAATTCTCTTACAATTGCAGAAGGATGAAGTAACATGATGTCAGATAGTCACTTTCATCTTTACCAAAATGATGTTTTAAAAACTAATATTGACTAAAGATTATTGGTTCACAATAAGAGCAAAGACAGTAAAACTGCTATACATGGTGGTAACAAAGCTAGAATTAATAATGTACTAATGTTAGTGACCTTGTAGCAGCTTTGTTAAATACATGTTTAGCTTAACTGACAAAATATTCCTCATGTATATTTGGTACAATATGTTGTTTTTAAAAATAAGGTATCAAAATTGGAGTAAATAAAAAGAGAAGCAAAATAATCATTCAGTGGTCCACTATCTCAAGAATACCCCTGTGAAAAGTACAGTAAAACAAAGGAAGCCTGCATCAAATATCTGGGTACTTTCCTTTCAAATTGCCTTTCCTAACAAGTGTAAAAAGCATCACTTTCCTAGAAATAACTATTGATGATGAGTGAATCTTAAAGATTTGAATACTTACCCAAGCTCAACTTCACAAATTTCCTATTCGTGTCTGATTACTTATCCACATTTTCTTTGGCTCCCACTGCTTCCTGCTCAGTGACCAATAGCCCTCATTGCACAATACTAAAGTAGTGTTCCCCAAAATTTTGCAGTTTGGTGAAACTGAAAATCTTTGTAGAGTCTGGCATAGTTCCCCCAACCCCTATTCCATTGGCTATTTCCACAACTTCATCAAACATTCATTTTCAAAAGTAATTAGTTTTAAAGGATTCTCCTTGTGCCTCAGCAACCCAGAGCTGAAGTCTTTACTCAGGCAAAACTCTCACAGAAGTCATTAGGAGTTTTGTCTGAGAAACCTCCTCCACTTGTGACCACCAAAGGCCCTGATTTCAGTGGAAACGATAAAGCCATTTGCTGTATAGGAGTGGAAAAGATTTAGAGAGGCTCCATGAAGGGAGATTTGATGGCAAGGGAGGCATCAGCTGTAACCACATAAGAAGAGTTGCAGGGGGGAGAGAAGGAATTGAATTGAAATGCACAAGTTCTAGGGCACTACTGAGAGGGACACTTACAGAATAGTAAAACATCAGGGTTATGGAGAACATATGTCCCCCAACTCCACAATGGGGGTTACACAAGGAGGGAAGGATGGAATCTGTGGACCCAGAGGGTCAGTGACCTTTGAGGAGGAAGAATGTAGCAGTCATGGGGCGAATGCCATCTTCCAGCTGCAGCAGGTGCTTGGGGAGTGTAGAGGGAGATTATTTCCCTCCGAGGCTCTAACCAGGGGGTTTGGTACTGGGTTGAGCTTTACTTGGGTTTGGTACTGGGTTGAGGATCTGCCTGTGAGCAAGCACTACAGGAATGAGCACCTGATATCTGGCACTTAGATGTAAATATAAGGCCAAGTGGAATGGAAAACAAAGGAGAAATCCCTGCAGATATTCAGTAGGTTCAGAATAATGGAGGCCAGCTCCCTCCCAGAGTTTGGTGCTAAGAAAGAGAAAATCTTGATAATGAAGATCATCACACAAGTCTGTATTCTTTTTATTGTGCCTCACTGTAACCAAACCTTAAACACGCAGAAGAAAAAACTAACACCAACCTTTATTCAATATTACCACTTGTTCACACCAGCCCACACTAGAGCAAATTGCCTCAAGAAACACCAGCTACAATATTTTAACCCTGAGATTGAAAGTGCTGCCAGTTAGCACTGCTTTGAAACAACAACTATTACCCCAGTGGCTGCTTGTTCTAGTGCCTTCTTCCCTCTTTACAATTTGTGAATTTAAAGACCATGTTAGTATTTAACTTTCCAGCAACAATGATCAGAGCTCATTGAAATACTAAGTGAAAAATCTTGTGAAAAAACTCAATGACAGCAACTATAAAGGAAACAGAAAACTCTATAAAACAACTATGTTGAAAAGAGATTAAGATCGGTTAAGCAATGCAAACCCTTAAGAACAAGGAAATACCCAGTTCTGGGACACACAGCACATTTCCAATGGCAGTTAAAGAGTTCTGTCTCTTTTCAAGGAGCCTTCCGCCACAGAGGCGGAACCCGTCTTCTGAGGAGAGATTCATCTCCCACATGTTGATTATAACCTTAGGAAGTATTCAAAGTTGATACATGCACATAGGTTAAGTGTGCAATGTGTTATGTGTTCCCAGAGGAAGCATAAGATCACAGTTACATTACACTGCAAGGTAGATTATTGTGCAGAACTATTCACAGGATTGGGCCATAAGCACACACAGAGTAAGTATATGGTAAAGGGAAAAAATCCCCATACTCTGAGACTATACAGTGAATCAAAATTTGAACCTGAACACACAGCCCTTTCTACGAGCTCAACCAGCACACATAAGAATTATGTTGCATCTGGAGGAAGACTAAGTATGTCTCATCCATGGTACTGAGCCTTCATCTGCATAATGGAAAAGGGGAAGTCAGCAGCTACTGACTTGGGAAACTGGTACTCTTGGCAACAAGCAAGTACCACACTGCTGTGACAGTCTGTACCCCTATGTTCACCCTTTTTACAAGACTCCGATAAATTTTATACAAAGTATGTGTTGTGAGGTTGTGATGGGTTACCCGGGGTTCAACCTGGAACTGGGGTACTGCTGAGTCCTCTGTCTTACCAACCTGAGCTCCCTCTCACACTGTGATGCTTTGACAAGTTGCAAACCTCTCCAGGTCCTGAACTTACACAGACATCCACAGGCAGGGACCCTCCCAGCTGAGTTACATGAATGCTTCTCCTAGCCACTCATGAACCAACAACAGAAAGGCTCCAGACAATTCCCCACAGCTCCTCAGCCTGGGACCCCAGAACTGTACCATCGTGCCCTGGTCAGAAGCGTGGCCAGTGTAAATTTATTACCCAGTCCGCCCCTCCCTCAATGTGGAGAGGACATGCACCAGCTCTTGTTCCTGAGCAGGTTACCCATGCAGTTCAAGATAGTTACCTAGGAAATAAACGTAAAATCACAATCTGAGTTCTATAAACTAGACAGGATTTGAATCAAGCAGTTTCTTAGCTGATGGTAGCCTAATACACAAGCTGAGATTCTTCTTTCTAGCCTGGGACCACTTTCTCTGCTCAAAGTCTTTGTTCTCCAGACATGTTTCCAGGTGTTGAGTGGTGAGGGGAGTGAGGACAAATGATGATGTCACGTCCCCTCCTTTACAGGTTCCTACAGCTTGCTGGAAAGATCTTTTGCTATGTTGTGAGTCAAGCAGTCTCCACTGTCTATAAGCTCTCTCTGAGAGGTCTCCATTGTATACAGTTTTTGGGGTAGTGCTTGTGAGTGTGTAGTCCCCTTAATGGGCCTGAGTTTTTCCAACTTCATAACATATTTCAGGAACCTACACATAACAAAACTTTGTAACTCCACATACAATGATAGTATATACAATTCAACAGGATATTAATGTTCAACAGATTAAGACTTATTAAAATGATACCTTACAAGGCATTCTTTGTACAAAACATATCATAATTATATAAGCATTTTAAATATGGGAGTGCCAGGGTGCTGCTTTGGGGTACAGAGTGTCACAGAGGTATCATCTGAAAACTCAATCTGCTGAACATTGTCTGGTAAATATGCATGGTGACATTGTATGTAAAGTTATAACATTCTACTGTATAACATATGTTCCAAGTCTGGGGCAACAACCAATTCCCCAGAGACAAAGGGCTAGCCAACACCTCAGCCAGGTGCCAAGAAAATAAAATGTACTATCACTTTGTTAAGTGGCCATTCTTTGGCAGGAAGAAGGATGTGAATGAGACATTTATATACTGACAAAAAAACAACAAAACAACAACAACAACAACAACACAGCTGGAGGTTCCCATCCCCATCTCCTGAATCCCACATAGAGATGATCTTCAAAGGGAAAAGACAACTATAAAAAATGGGAAGAGATGCCCCAAATCATCTCTCTCTTCTTCTCTACTCACAGCGTCAACACTTGAAAGGCAAAGGAAGCATCATAGGACTGGGGAGGGATTCTTTCTGAAAGATTCAGCCAGTAACACTGCTTGAACATGTGGTGAGAGAGATCTTTTTGCTTTAAATTCACTTAGCTTGTTAAGATATTAATTTGTGTTTTACTTTTTATTTTTTGTAACCAATTCAGACTTTTATGTTTCATTACTTGTAATCACTTAAAATCTACCTTTCTATAGTTAATAGAATTGTTTTATAGTTTTATCTAAACCAGTGTGTTTGGACTGACATGTTTGGGAACCTCCATTTGAGATCACAGGGTCCATGCATATCATTTTCTATTATTGAAATGATGGACTTTCTATGAACTTGTATTGTCCACAAGGAAAGGGCTGAGCAGTACATGACACAAATTTCTGAAGGAGAGTCTGGGACTGGAAGTTGGCTGGTGTCACCCTGTGATATAATTCAGGAGTGACTGGCAAAGCACTCTCATAACTCAGCTGGGAGTGATTTTGCATGCTAGAAACTATGTGTAACCAAAACAGGAGTGGTTGTTCTCACAGTGAAGCAACGTAAAAGACTGGAGAACGGAGGGGACACAGCTGTTCAACAGTGCAGATTATACTCTGGGCAATGTCACAACCGCTTACCACCAACCTCCACAGTGAGTCCAGTGCTCCACTGAGCTGTGCCACTCTCTCATCTCACTAGTAGCTTTCCTAACACATTTTCTCACCTGCACTGAACCTTCTAGTTGGATAATCTGCCTCAGAAATTGTAAATCTGTTAACAGAAATTGACCTATGCTGTGATGTTCAGATCCAAATCCAAGTTTTCCCAAAGTTTTGAGTCAGGCCCGTTATACAGAAAAACCCAAGCCAGAAAGTTTGGATCTGCATAAAATCTTCCCCAGAATTGGGGGATGGGTCTTGGAATAGGGGATGTAGTTCAGGCTCTTCTTTACTTTTTACAGAGGTCAGCAAAAGAAAAAAAAATCTGGAATTGAAAAAAGTCATTTCATTTCTCCCCTGCTTAAGTTTTCCCTCCTTTATGGCTTCTGACCAATTTCCACAACCAGCATTACAGCCCTGATCACACAAGGAAGTAAAAACAAATGGAGAATGGGGAAATACTTAAACAGAAAATTATTCAGACTATTTGTTTTTCTGCTGAAAACACTTTTAGATCAGTTTCACTTGAGCAGCTGGAGGTTTTTCAACATGACAATTATTCTGTTATGTGCTTTCTGTGGAAAGGAACATTTCCCAAATAAATACTACATTTCACCTCTTGACATCTGAAGAAAACAGCTGCAGCAAACTCATGTCAGATTCCTTAAAGTGAAAGGGTAGAAAGCCACTTACCCCCAGTTGCCACAGTAATTTCATGTAGAAAATGTCCATAAAATGGAAAATCAAAGGACAGATTCACTCTCTGCAAGGAACAACACCAAAAAAGAAAAATCAATAATGTTAATAGAAAGAGTAAAATGAAGAGCCCTCCACTTCAAAGTGTGATTAACCCATTTACTCCTGCCATTTTTAAAGCAGCCTTGCCATCCCTCATTTGGAATCCCCAGTGGTTCAATTGGGGGAAAAAATGTGTACGAGCTAAAGGCCTGAAAGCACATCACATGGAAAGATAGGATCTACACTACTGATTAAAAAAACATACAGCTCCGCGAAATAGATTATTCTGTTCTGTGATGGGTAATCATCATGTTTGGGAAGGGTTTCTACTAAGCAAGGTTATTTCTGCCTTTTTTCTTAGGATGACAACCATCATTATTTCAAGGCTAGAATAGTATCTGAATATTACAACATACCCTAATATCTGTCCACTCCATCAATTGCAGGCAATAGTCTGTATTTAAAATATTCTTCAAATGTATTTTTCTAAGCCTACTTCTGTCTTGTTTTTAATTTGTATACTACCTTTGGATTGAATTTGGCTCCATTGCAAAAGGATTAGTTTCTCCAGCCATCAGAGATTTTTAATGACTTATTTGGCATGAAATTAATCACTGAAGATTACAGTGACTTGAAATTAGATTTTCTTTCTTCTTAAATGGAAACCAGAATTTTGAAGGGATTTGTTATTACTTTTTTTATTTACAGCTGGAACAGCAAAATGCATTTTCATTGTACTAACTGCACTATGTAATCTCTCTCTATATATATACATAAACTGAACACTTCAAATCAAGATAGCACATCTAATGACAGTATGTGAACTAACAAACTAAGTGTCCAATGAGCCTTTCCAAATTATAGCTTTGCAAAATTACCTTTCTAGTTCATTATGACTTCAATCTCCAAACAGTTTACAAGTTGATATAATAATGTTCAAGCTTTATTACATCTGTTCAGAACCCCTAAATTACAAAATGCATTAACACTGCGCTTTTAAGTAAATCTGAATCCTTGTTCTCCTGTACTAAAGAATGATGCTTAAGATGTCATCAGCATCTAAATTACTAAGTCTCGGCAAGAGGTGTGAATTGACCTTTCATTGAGTAACGAAGAAGTTTCATCTCTGCACAAGGAGATGAGAGATGTTTCTGCCCAGCTCCAGCTAGACCACCCATTTGGTAT
Source organism: Gopherus evgoodei (assembly GCF_007399415.2). NCBI lineage: Eukaryota > Metazoa > Chordata > Testudines > Testudinidae > Gopherus > Gopherus evgoodei. Next base: position 38,128,675 of record NC_044323.1, read on the forward strand.
TTTTAACACTATACTAGTTTCATGGTTTCTTATTTTTTCAAAAGTCATCACAGTGATCATTTGTAAGGAAGCATAAAGCTATGAATTGGTGTCAAACACAACTACAGCTCACATTCCTTTTTTCTAGATGCAAAATTAGAATTTTGACCTAACTATAATCAGTCTTTTAGAATTACTATTTTTTACCCTTTGAACTAAAAGTCTTGGTCCCTGGGCTAGCAGAAAGCCAAGTGAAGTATGAAAGCAATATTAAAAGCATAATTCATTAAAAAGGCTCTTAGTGTAAAGAGTCTTTTTTTAAAATTTTCCTGTAAAAAAAACTATGCAGGAGCCAGTTTGTAGAATGTGTCCAGTTCCAGACTATCATTCCAGGCCAACTGAGTCATGTAGCATATGTGGGTGTTGTTTGATCAAACATGCAAATACAAATCAATTACACACAGAGAAATAAAACCTTACCGGTAGATTCATTGGTACCTATCCATCTTTAAGAAAGGACATAAAACAGAGGTCTTGAGAGAAGTCTTAAAAACAATAGCAAAATCTATGCCTGGATTTTTATGTCTATAATTGAATTTTGTGGGCAAACATCAGTACTTACATTTCTATCTATTATGGACACAAACCAGGTGGATTCACAGTTACTCTATGAGGTGAATATGAAATGGATTAGTTAAACTACATTACATTCCTGTGTGGATGCTATTAATCAGAATTAAAGGGACCTTAATTTGGTTTAGTTTATAAAATAAATATGGTTTAACTAATTCACTTCAAATTCACATCTTCAGTTAATTTGGATTAATTCTCCTGGCTATTCACCATGTAGACAAGCTCTTACGGGCATGAGGAATATACATCCCTGAGAGACCTAGCTATGATGACCTAATCCCTGGTGTGGACAGCACTAGGTTGACAGAAGAATTCTTCTGTCGACCTAGTTACCGCTTCTCGGGGAATGGATTACCTACACCAATCCAAAAACCCCTCTTGTTGGTGTAAGTAGTGTCTACACTGAAACACTATAGCAGCACAGCTGCTTCACTGCAGTTGTGCTGCTGTAGCAGTTTAAGTGTAGACATACACTTAGGCCTGCTCTACACTAGGCAATTAGGTCAGTATAACTATGTTGCTCAGGGATGTGGAAAATCCACCCCCCTGAGTGACAAAGTTAAACCAACCTAACCCTCAGTGTAGACAGCACTAGGCCAATGGGAGATTTCTCTCACTGATCTAGCTACTGCCTCTCATGGAGGTGGAGTACCTACGCTGAAGGGAGAACCCCTCCTGCCGGCATAGGCAGTGTCTTCACTGAAACACTACAGTATGGTGCAGCTTTGCCACTGCAGCTTTTTAAGAGTTAGTCCATTCTAAACCTCTGGATTCACTCCCTCACAACTTTCACAAAATTTTGCTCTTGGACTGAAATTTCTCATGCTTAGCCACAATGGTCCAAGTTGAAACAAGTGTGCTTACAAGTTAACATGTGCATTCAGAGAAAAAATTAATGCCAGGTGAAGGCTGCCAAACAATATTATGTAACATTTCTAATTTGAATTTAACCCTAGATTTAGGGCCCCAGCTATTGCCAGAGTGTTTCTTGTTAGGAAATATTTAACTCTGGAAAAAACATTGTTAGTTCTTTTGTACAAAGTTTGCATTTTTTCAGTTTTTTTTCCCAACTCAGGTGAAGCGAGTGCTCATGAGAAGAAGCCTCCAGCAGAGTAGCAAAACCATGAAAGATTCTTATTTGTGGCACACTCCCCCCCACCTCCCTCCCCAACTGACTTAGAATGTGTGCAGAAGTCACAGATAATTGATACAGAACTTTATTAAATCCATCCCAAAGATAGGGAAGTCTGAACCTCTTTTTTCCATTATTCCCAGCCCCTTATAGACTTTTTAGCTATACCTCTACCCCGATATAAAGCGACCTGATATAACATGAATTTAAATATAATGCGGTAAAATTGTGCTGGGGGGGGCAGCTGTGCACTCCAACTGATCAAAGCAAGTTCGATATAACGCGGTTTCACCTATAACACAGTAAGATTTTTTGGCTCCCAAAGACAGCATTATATTGGGGTAGAGTTGTATTTATTTTCACCTTTTGGCTAGGCAAAACATTGCCTGAATGCTGTCATCTGTCACCCTAAATCTACTGGATGTATTATCTTCCTTGGTTTTTGAACTCTGAACTAAATCCCACAGCGATTCTTCTATCTCCTGCTTCCCTCTGAGCTTGTCACCTCGCTGGTGGGTTTATTGGTTATGGGAAATAATATGACAGAATTCAGTGGAGAAAAGAATTTTAGCTTTGTTTTTGTTCTCTCAGCCTCCAAAGACTCCTCTTGCATGTTTAAGAACACTGAGCTATCAAGCAAAGCCACCACTTGGAGATTTTTCAACTGTCAGAACCTCATCTCATTGTTGCAACTAACTGGGTGGTAGATGAAGCAAGAACTCTGAGTCACAACACAGAATCTTAATTTTCCTTATTTAATTAACGCCAATATTGACTCTTCTGTTCAGGAAGTTTCCAGTAGTTGGTCAGACATGGGAATACAACTTGCAAATCATGCAGCATCCAATTATAATTGTATGGTAGCTGCTTATTTTAGTACTCATGGTACAGGACAGTGTGATTGGAATTAGTCAAGGCAGAGTTCTAATCTAGAAATGGAATTACATCTGCCCTTTAGCTATCATCAGTTGACAAAAAAAGTTTAAATAATAGTATTCTGGCAAGAATTTAGGAGTTCTCAAAAGGAAAAGGTGGCTAGCACTTCATACAAATTTAAAGTGTAAACTGAAGTCTACTCCCTGTTGGGGTTAAACACAGGAGTTAAGCAATTTAATCTTGAGCCTAATCCTGATGTCAGTGAAGCCAGGGGCAAAATTCCCACTTACTTCAACAGCAGCGGGATTGCTTTGTGCATCACAGTTTTTGATCTAACCTTGAACAAAACTAAGGTGAATTTTCAGTTCATCTGGAAAAAGTTCCTTGAGGAAAATATCCCCTGAGGGACACTTGCAGCAGATGCACTAAAGCAACATGGATTCTTTTTATCACAGCATTGCACAGACATCCAGAGCTCTGAGCTATAACTGCAGAGGTGAACTGCCTTTAGTAGAAGTTGTCCTAGATAATTATTGATGTGTCAGTCATAGGAAAAAAATATCAATACCAGTCAAAGAGGGAGAGTATCAATGTATAGCAAATCCCTTACTGCTGCTTGCCGATGGGTATTGGACAGAATCCCGTGGATCTTCACTTTGTCTTTTTCCATTTGGTCTATGTTCACCCACAAATCCCGGCTGATAGAATCAAATGGGCCGTATGTCCTGGAAGTATAATAATTATGATCTGTATCCTCCTGTGCGGGGGGAAACACACAAACAAAACCAAGTATAGATTAAAATGGAAAATGTCTCCCAAACATTGCTAAATTTTGTCTTTGAAATACTAATTTTTATTGTTCCTTAAAGCAACAAATAAGACCAAACTGTTTCTAGGGCAAGTAAACTAATAAGGAAAAGGTACAAACCTTAAATCTAGTATAGTGTGTGTACATATATCTATATCTATATCTATATATATATAAAAATAAATAAAATAGGAGGCAAGTATTTGCCTTGCATGTATAATCTTATCTTACAAATGAAATTTTAGTCATTCCCAAAACTCAGATACATAGCTGCTGTAAAGGCCTTACTGAAATCTGTGGGAAAATGAATGCTGACTTCCAAGTGAGTGATGGCCAGTAAAACCCCTGTAACAACTTCTCCACTTTAATAACAGCAACGAGCAGTACTACTTTCAGCTAATGGCTTTAAAATAATGGAATTTTTAATGTGTTTTCCTTTTATTGACCTGCTTTTTATTAGAATGCCCATTATTGATAATAAAAATTGGTTTTTGGTATGTGTCAGACTACTCTATTATTTCATCTTAAATTATCATGAGATTATTATTTTTTGTACGTGTTCCACTCAAGACGGAGATCTAACTACTTAATGGATTCTGCTGTACCAAAGCCAGAATGTCCATCTCTCTAGTGCATGTTTATTAGAGGAATGAACTAGAGCTGTATGAATAACTGATATTTTGGTTTGCTGGAAGTTCTGAAAAACTTCTTCCAGTTGACCAGAATCAAAGTTTGTGTGTGCGTGTCTGTCTGACAAATCTGAAAAGTTGGAAACAACTTTGGGGGTCAAATTAAATATTTTGTTCAACTAGAAAATGAAACTTTTCATTTTGAGTATTTTAAAAAAAGTGAAGGAAATGAGAGGCTACATTCACAAAAAAAAAACCACAAAACCCAAACCAAATTAAAAAAACCCAGAGAGGAGGCGGTGTCCCTTATAACCTTTAACCTAGTGCTTAGGGCACTCAGCTGCGCTGTAGGAGATTCATGTCTGAATCCCTGCTCTGGAGCAAGAACTGTAACCCAGGTCCTCCAAAGCCCAGGTGAATACTCTAATCAGCAGGCAATGGAATCATTCTCACTCTCTTTCTGGCCAATGACTATTCTACTGTTTTATTCAAAGTAGAACAGCTGCAAGAAGAGATTGAGAGGTACCTTCCCAGAATACCTTATAATTGCTTCTTTATGAATGGTGGCAAACTTCCTTTGTGAATCTAGACTGAAAATATGAAATGTTTTGTTTTGATGAAATAAATCATTTCAATTTTTGTTTTTCGTTTACTCCAAAACAATTTGCCAAAATTGACACCAATTCAGAAGTATGTTTCAGTTGACCTGAATCTGCATTTTGGGGGGAAAAATGTTTCACTGAAAAAATTCACCCAGTTCTAGGCTCTACCCCTATAAAATCGTAACTGTTCAGGGTAGTAAATTACCATACATATATTTTGAACTAAAATTCCCAGTTCTGCGGTTTCTAAACTGACAGTACTTAATGATCATGCTTAAAACATCCCCAGAAGCAAAGTCAAAGGTAAAATATGTGAGGACTGAATTTGCTATAAATGGATCATACCATTAAGTGCACCAAGTTCTGCAGCTGCTTAAAACAGTGACAACTTTGTGATGTTTCAGAAGAAGTTCAGTGTCTATGTCCACTTCTGCAATGCTATCTATGGTGCACATGATGGCCAAGACACTCAAAAGTGACAAGTTATTTTGAATGGCCAAGTTGAGCATCCACCACTCTGAAGTTCAAGCCTTTTTCAAAGCATCTCAAGCTGAGCACCTAAAATCTGAGGCACTCAAATTCACTAGTCAATTTTGAAAATCTTGGCCAGTGAGCATAATAAAACAACTAGCCCAATAGTACTCCAGTAAGTAAAGTCATTTATGTTTCTAAACTGCTTTGAGATCTTTGGATGGAAGCCTCAACACAAGGATTAAGTATTGGTAGTATAACATGCAGAAAAATGTAACACTCTACTCTGTGGCAATCAGCTTATGCTCAATAGCACAAAATTGTTACCTTTCTTCAGCACACAAAAGATGTTGAAATTTGACATTTTTATGTGTGTGTGCACGTGCATGCGTACACACACACACACACACACACACACTTTGTATAATAATAGTGTTCAAAAGCCCCAGCCAGGATCAGGATCCCATTGTGCTGAGTGCTGTAGCATGGATTAAAACATAGCCCTCGTCCTGAAGAGTTTTCCATCTGCTTTAAGATAACATACAACAAGTGGGTTTAACAATCAATTGGAAAGGAAAGATAGGATGGAGGTAACATGGATAGGAACAATGGGATAGAAGCAATGATAAAAATAGATCCATAATAATAATTAGCTCTTATATAGCACTTTAGAGAGGAGGTCAGTATTATTCCCTTCCCACACTCCCACATTTTTGCAGGTGAGGAAACAGAGGTACAGAGAGGGGAACTCTCTTGCCCAAATCATACAGCAGGTCTGTTACAAAGCCAGGAATAGAAGCTAGCCCTCCTGCATGCCATGCCAATGCTCCAGCCACTATACCACTAGCCATGCAACAACAACAAGTAGACTTCAAGATAATTGTATTTAAAAATAAATTTTTCAGACATAATTCTGGTGCTGTTGGCCAAATGGAGCTTAGGTTTAGAAGGGTCTTAAGGCGAGGATAAGAAGCTTGCATTCAGTGGAGTGGAGAAGCGAGGAGCTCAAAAAGTGGAGGAATGACATGACCGTGGGCCAGGAATACAATCTTAGCAGTCATGTTTTGCATGCAAAGGAGGTGTGTGTCAGGAAAGCTATACAGGAGGCTAGAATATTCAAAACAGGAGATAAGGGCCTGGGTGAGAGTTTTCGCAGCATGTACAGCAAGAAAAGATCAGGTCTTAGAAACATTGTGGAGAAAGAAATGGAAAGATTTGGAAATGGCCTGGATGTACAGGTCTAGAGAAACGTTAAAGGGAAAACCCAAATTATGTGCTCAAGGGACTGAAAGATGGCGGGACTATCAATGACTTTATGGAGCTGGCTTCCAGCATTTTCCTTTCTAGCTTCACATTTTCTCCCCTTTACAAAGGAACTTGAGTTGTGATCCAAAGATTTTACAATCTGCACATCTACTTGTGGATCTGCAACATCCACTGCAGCTGGATATCCATATTTACAGCTGAAACTAAAGAACTTTACAATTGCTGATAACTGCGTGGCATCTGCAGAAGAATGGAAACCAGTGGACTTGGGGATCTAACTGGATTAGATAGTCCTGCTAATATTATGTAATAATAATACAAGCTGGTAGCTTGTAGGATGCCTAAAAGGAAGAGGATCAGAGGGATGGAAAACAAAGGTGCTTAAGTGACAGCCAGAGACTGAACTTATCTAATGTTCCTGTTTCTTTTTCTTTCTCTTTCTCTTTAATTGTTTTCCTTTGTCACAAATCGTTGTAACTGTCAGAAATAATTTAAATGAAAGTGGTTTATAGTCTACTTCTAGTTGTGACAGGATCACACACTTATTGCCTCAATGGCAGCAAGAAATAGCGTGACAGGATTACATACTTCTGTTTCTAGTTTTCTTCACCAAGCAAAGTAATTGAATCTTACTATTGAAATATGCTAGATTTAGAGTTAATTAAAACCATTACCATTAATTTCAAACTTTCTCTAGTCAAAGGACAGCCTGGAGTAGATCAAAAGCAAGTGCTTTTGAGGATAGGATTAAAATTCAAAATGATCTGGACAAACTAGAGAAATGGTCTGAAGTAAATAGGATGCAATTCAATAACGACAAATGTGAAGTACTCCACTTGAGAAGGAACAGTCAGTTGCACACATACAAAATGGGAAATGACTGCCTAGGAAGGAGTATTGTGGTAAGGGATCTGAGGGTCACAGTACATCAGAAGCTAAATATGAAGTCAACAGTGTAACACTGTTGTAAAAAAAGCAAACATCATTCTGGGATGTATTAGCAAGAGTATTGTAAGCAAGACAGGAGAAGTAATTCTTCTGCTCTACTCTGCGCTGATGAGGCCTCAGCTGAAGTATTGTGTCAAGTTCTGGGCACCATATTTCAGGAAAGATGTGGACAAATTGGAGAAAGTCCAGAGAAGAGCAACAAAAATGATTAAAGGTCTAGAAAACATGACTTATCAGCTATTTGTCATTGTGTTATGTGGTGTTGTGGTCAATTCATATGCTATTTCATATATAATCAATGTATGTTAAATAGATTTAAATTGTAGGTCTATAGAAATATAAGGATGACAAGTATTTAGGAGTGATGAGTGTTTATTAGGTATATAAGTAAAGCACTGCTGGAAAGCAAAGCCTACAGGCTCAGATCTGTACGATTTTAGCTTAGCCAGACTAGGCCATAGGCTTAAGAATGCTTGACATGAATGAGCGACCAAGGAATAACTATCCAAGGAAGGTCACAAGATTACTGTAAAAAAATGTGCCAATAGGTGATGTTATGGAACAGTAGATTGCAATAGATCGCAATATATTGTCCAAGACCACAAGACACCTGATTGTAACATCTTTGAATGTTCTGTCCTGACTACAGGTTGCCAAGGACACATGTTGTGCATAGATTCTAATGACAATAAGAGGAACTAAGAACAACCTGTGAAAAATGGGATACCCCGATATTCATGGGGGATGGAAGTACAGATAAGCAAAAGAGGGTTGAAACTCTCATGCATATACATATGGTGTTAGGTGTGGTCATAACAACAAGATAAGAGAGGTTCCCTGGTTGGGTAAAAGTGGGAAGACCCCAAAGGATGACCCATGAGAAACCCTAGTAGGAACAATCCCTCTTCTGATGATCATCTATTGAGAGATCCATCGGACTCTGCAATATCTTTGAGGATGTGAGTATAACTACAGTCTTAGTCACTGCATGCTTTTTTGTAGGATTTAAATATGCACAGGTAATTGTAACATTACTTACTGCTTTAATAAAACTTGTAGTACTGTTAAGACTTTGTACTTGTGTCTGTTTCTGTGGTCACTATCTTTGGACTTCCAGTGTTCCTAGAGCCTTCAAATTTGAGAAAATCACCAGAGGTAGTTTTCACTCTGTTGAGCTTGTAACTGTAGCAACAGGAGCTGAACCCATGGTAGTTTAATACAAAATTACTAAATTCAATTTAAATAAATAAAAAGGCTAAAGGGAAATATACTGACCATAAGTTTTGCTTTATTTGGAAATGACAACTTATTAGCAGTTGTTACTGATGCACTTCACTCACAGCTGTTGCAGATGGAGGTACTTTATGGTTATCTTCTGATGTACCCTATATGCCAAAGTGCATTATCTTCAGTGATGACATTTAATAAGCAATTTCTAATATCCTCAAAAGCTCCAGATTTGTAATAAAAGTAAACATAAGTAAAACCATACTATCAGAAAGTACTTTTCTTTCCGAGTGGTTAGAGTCAAGAGTTATTACTGTTCTGGTAGATGATTTAAAAAAGGGACAGTAAATTTAAAGCTTCCAAGTCTAATTCATCATTCAGATGACATAATTTTTCCACGGAAGGTAAAATTTAGGTTAATAGCATCATAGAGACCGAAGGAAGAGTTCAATTCCAGAGATAAACAAGGATAAGGGATTACAAAATAACTATAGCATTATTTATCTTAAGCAAAGCTAATTTGCAGTTAAAGCGCCACAAGGACTTTATTTATTGACAGTTTCTAATAACTGATCAAAACTATTCCATTTACTGTCTCTAGCAACCAAATGACTACATAGTTCCCCCCGCCCCGCCCGCCAAGGCTGTAATATTAAGGGCAAATAACTGCTTTATAAGAGTATTTTAAATGGTACCTTGATCCATGCTAAAAGGAGAATCTTTTAACGTCTTGCAATCAAACATTAATTATAGCCTTCAGCTCAACAACCAAGTCAATGTGTATAGAATAACTGATGTATAAGTAGCTATTAAGTTTTGTGTAAAAAAAACTAGTCTTATGCACTGCCGTAATTCAGATACATGAACTTCATGTATTTCTAAAGAAAAAATAAAATTGTTTCAACAGGGATGATGTAAGGAAACCAGCATCTGCCCTTTCAACAAAGGGTCTAAATTCATTCTAAACATCTTTCTCACAGACAACACACTGTGACTACACTGTTAAATGCCCTTTTATTGTAATCCCCATTTCTACTATTTGTAAATCATACAATGGCTGGACTTGAGCAGCTGAAAAAGAATGGTGTAGGTAGCCTAACATTAGTTCTGGTAGAACTCCAGCGCCCCTTTTATTTTTTTTATTTTTGGTAAATTAGAGAATTCCGGTTCTATTCCACGTTCCTACATCACATAATTTGGTACATATACTTCCAGTAAAGAAATCAACACAATGATTGCTGGCCTTAATACAGTGCCCAGCTAACGAATAATGTTTTATTTGTATCAACAAGCATCTATGGCTTATCATTTTTATTCTCTGATTTATGGTTCTCTGTCAATAGTATATCTTTTTTGTAATACATTCTATTAATAGAGTCTAGTTATATAAGAACATTAAAAAGCACTATACTAGAATTGATGCTAGTGTTGGGTTCAGACATTGTATTTTTAAAAATTTATTATTATTTATTTCCTTAGCTTTCTGAGACATGAGTATGTAAGTCTGCAGACCTTGTAAAAATCAGTGATGGCAGTATAAAAGCAATGTAGCTATTAAGGAATCAGAGCAAACTTTAAAAATATTTCAAATGCAGTAAAAGCTTGACAGAAAATAAACAACATGCAGAGAAAGATGCCAACTCTTGTTTCATCTAATTTCGTGTAGGAGCAAAAAATGGAATATTTCTAGCGAGCTAGATGTTTGAACACTATTTTCGGAGGTACTTTTTGTTGTCCACCTCATCTAGAGCAGTAGCCTTGTCCATAAATATGCTGTAAGAGGTAGCTTCCCCAGATTTTTGAATACAGCTTTTACTGAAATGATTTCCCCAGACTTTTTCAGTTTGGTTAGTGGGATTATTGCATTAACCATCTTTCAACTGGTGTGATATATAAAGGGGATGCCGAACAGAAACTTCCATCATATTTCTTCCCTGCTTCATGAACAACTTATTTGTCACCACTGCTAATTATGTAAATCATTAACAACTCATCTTTGTTGGAGTTGGACTCCTCCTACTGTGTGTAAACAAAAAAACCAAAAAACACATAAAATTTAATTTCACACTGTTTTGACCAGTGAAGTTGCATGGTGACCTATACAATTCTAGTAGTCTTACTGGGTCTGATTTATTCAGAAGGGTTGAACACCTGTAATTCCCATTGCAGTGAATGAGTGTTCAGTTCCATTGCAGATCATACTTGTCCTGTATTTGTCAAATTAAATAATAGAACACACAGACCATATGGTGCATGTACAAATGCATCAGAATATAATCTAAATTCCACAAAACCATTTTCCTGTTCCAGCAAAAAATTAGTCTCCTTTCACAGATTAAGATTTCCAATGTGTGGCAGAGAATTAGGTGAGCTTATTGGACAAAACAAACAGTCCACACCCAATTATTAAGCTTACTCAGTGTAATGTTTTTTTAAGAAAAAATTGAGGGCAATATATCATCACCTTATTCAAATATGAAGTATAAGTAAAATAGAGCAGGATAGGCTAGTGATCAGTTACCCAGTCCTGGGGTGCAGTTAGGCTGTTTCTGTTATCAGGTCCATACTCATTTGGCTGTTTGATCCTGCATTGTTCCCTCTGGGTGAGTAATTAACACTCTTTTATCCCTTATACACCTACATAACTCATACGTCACACACGAGCCATCCTTGTTCTTGCATGTATTACCTAACTGATCACTCATCACCCTTATCCATACTTGGTATATTTCAAGTTATATACAGCCTGCATTTTCATAATCACAGACAACACTTTTCCTGACTGGGTTACACTTTCTTAGCATACCTTGGTCATGCACCCCTCCACTCATATTATCTAGATAGCTTATTTCATTGCGCCAGGTGTTTTCCTGTTTTTCTCCAATTTAACTATTCTTGTGGCTTTGTCCTTATTACCACTTCGGGTGTGGTGTAATGGTCCTTGGCACCAAGACTATCAATCATTGTAGCAAGTTTACTTATATAACTTCTGTTTAGTTATTAACTGTATATGACCTTCCAACACTTTGATTTTTTAAAAAGCTGTTACAACTAACCATGCATGATGTTCATATCTGTAATATTTCAATGTAATAACCACTTAATGGCTCCAAAATATATTCAGATTGCTAGTTAGGTCTCTGGCCAAGGAAGCAAGTGAAATGAGAAACTAGTTAACCTGTAAATTATCAGCAAATAGGACAGAAAAGCAACTTCCATTTGGATGTACAGACACCATGAGCTGGTTACAATATAATCACTTGTGACTTGGTAGGAAGAGTCAGAGCATGTGCAGATACAGAAATCATCTGAGAATTCTTTAATTAAGAAACTATCACTCAGTATTGATTGTTCCTTTAACTCTTTTCCCTTGATTAATTATTATTATTATTAGTTTAGTTTAATTTTTTGAAGTGAACTTGTCTTTTTAAAGGTGCCTTACTGACAGCCGTGGAGATCGGAATTATCTGTTTATCCTCAGGACAGATAATTCATGGGAAATATTGATGCTGCCCTGCCAATTTGCCTCTTGTCAGAATTGAAGGAACCACCCTTTAGGAATGAGAGGATAAGTCTCACTATCTCCCTTAGAAACTGATCCACAGCATACTGAAATCAACAGGAAACTTGAGAGTACTTGCTCTCTCTGTGCTGAGTATAGAAATTGGTGCCAATTAGTGACAATGCAGGGATAGTTTCTGTGATGTGGAGACTTATACACAAGAACCTAGACTAAGCATACTAACTATACTTTTCAAACTCATAAGGTATTAACCCAACATGAGGTAACTATTTTAGACCTCATTGAGGTGGTTAAAGATTAATTAATCCAGAAGTTAGTGGTTGCCTAGCGAACAGGTGATCATGACCTGATTATATTCAATATAGGCAAACAGAGGATGGTACCAGCCAGAAACATGAATACTTGGTGGTTCCGAAGGTCTAATTTTTCAAAGTTGTGGAAAATTATGAGTGAAATTGAGTAGGAGGAAAAAATTTAGACAAAAAATTTTAAATGAAAATTGAGAGGTCTTTAAGAAGAGTTTCAGATGGCCAAAAGGCCACAAATCCACAATCAAGAAAGAGAACAGCTTTTGGTTGAGTGGCAAAGTGAAGACAGCAATTAGACATAAAAAAGACAATCTATAACAAATGGAAAAAATGAGGAAGAGATAGCAATCAATATAAATTAGATGTTATAATGTGCAGAAAATTGATAAGGAAAGCTAAAGACAGGGGAAAGTCTTTGGCTTGCAAGCCTAAGGACAATGAAAGATTATTTTTTAAACATATATTAGGAACAAAAGAATTTTTAGCAATGGTATAAGTCGATTACTACATGGAGCATGTAAAATTGTTAATAAAGATCCAGAAAAAGCAGAAGTGCTAAATAAATAATTTTGTTTTATATTTGAAAGGGAGGAGGGGAAGGAGAATGTGCTTGTATCAGAGTGCAGTGAATTATTTTCCACTAGAAACCCTGTTTACCCACATTCTGCCATTATTTCATGCAATCTTGGATGACCCAGCACATGTTCTTCATTTTAAGAACACTTTCACTGAAAATCTGACAAAATGCAAAGACCCAAGATTTAAGAATCTGAAGTGCCTTCCAAAATCTGAAAGGGATGAGGTGTGGAACATGCTTTCAGATGTCTTAAAAGAGCAACATTCTGATGCAGAAACTACAGAACCCAAACCATCAAAAAATAAAATCAACCTTCTGCTGGTGGCATCTGACTCAGATGCTGAAAATGAACATGAATTGGTCCTCACTGCTTTGGATCGCTATTGAACAGAACCCATTTGTCAGCATGGATGCATGTCCTCTAGAACAATGGCTGAAGCATGAAGAGGCATATGAATCTTTAGCGCATCTGGCATGTAAATATCTTGTGACACCAGCTACAACAGTGCCATGCAAATGCCTGGTTTGCAGGTGACATTGTAAACAAGAAGCGGGCAGCATTATCATCTGAAAATGTAAACAAACTTGTTTGTCTCAGTGATTGGCTGAACAAGGAGTATGACCTATTGGACTTGTGGGCTCTAAAGTTTTAGATTGTTTTATTTTTGAATGCAGGAGTTTTTTCATACATAATTCTATATTTGTAAGTTCAACTTTCATGATAAAGGGATTGCACTACAGTACTTGTATTAGGTGAATTGAAAAATACTATTTCTTTTGTTTTTTTACAGTGAAAATACTTGTAATCAAAAATATAAAGTGAGCACTGTACACTTTGTGTTCTGTGTTGTAATTGAAATCAATCTATTTGAAAATGTAGAAAACATCAAAAATATTTAAATAAATGGTATTCTATTATTGTTGAGCAGTGCAATTAATCACGATTAAATTTTTTAATCTCTTGACAGCCCTAATTTTAATACAGCAAAGTTATACATCTAGAAATAAGAAATGTAGACCATAACTATAGAATGGGGAGATGTATTCTGAAAAACAGTGACTCTGAGAAGGATTTAGAGGTCATAGTAGAGATCCAAATGAATATGAGCTCTCATTGTGACGTTATGGCAAAACAAGTATATTCATGCTCATGGAATGTGCCCTCCAGTACAGCCTGAAGGGTAGAACTCTAGCTAGTAGTAGCCGTTGGAGCCCTCTCGTGCCTCCGTAGCCTCTCTCCTCCATGAATGACAAATATTCCAGAGAGGAAGTATAAAAGGTGTGTGGTTGCTCCAGCTGCCCCATTTCCTTCTGCCCCGTGACTCCAAGCCCTTTGGTAAGTAGGACTCCGAGGTAGCGGGAAAAGGCAGGCAAGGAGTGTGAATATGAAGAATCCATCTTGAAGAACCTCAGTTACATGTAAATAACCTTAATTTCTTCAACTGTTCTCCACAGAGTCCCACTCAAGGACAGATTAATAAACAGTACTCTGATCACGGCCATTGGGATCCTGGAGTCCTAACTGAATAAGGACTATAAGACTTTGTTGCCAAAACTAGCATCAAATCTGACCTCAAATCTAAGCAATAGTATTAGTAAAGTGAACAGAAGTCCATGTTACTGCTGTACTTATTTTTATTAGAGTTATATGTCTAGAAAAAGCCATAGAGTCTGCCTTTGATCTAGTAGAATGTGTTCTGTTTCCCTGAGGAACAGATAAACTCTTTGGTTCATAAGTTTCATTAACACAAATTCTAACTCAACTTGAAAGTGTTTGTATAGAAATAGTTTTACCCTTTACCTGTATCTCTCTCTTCAATAAACGAGCTTGGAGCCTGTCTAAGTGGCTTAGTCCTGTCTAAATAAAAAGCTAAAGCTCTTCTAATATACAACATGTAATTTAGCTTCCCTTTCTGAGCATGAAGCTTGGGGAAAAAAGCACTAGTGAAGTTGCATATTGTCTTATGTGAAAATCTGAGACCTCCGTCGGCAGAAATGTTGGGTGAATATGAAGAATGATTTTATCTTTTTGAAAGACAGTTAATAGTGGATCAGCCACTAATGCATATAATTTCTTATACACCTTGAAGCAATTATCTTAACAGACAGATGAAACAAAGCACAACTGCCCAAAAGGTTCAAAGAGAGGTCTCATCAATTGCTAAAGCACTAAGTTCAAATCGCAAGATGGAACATGGTGTCTTATTAAGACCTTTTAAAAAACATTTTGACTACATCGTTAGTGAAAACTGTGTTACCAGTTCCAGGAGCATGCTATTCTGACATAGCTGAAAGGATAACTTCACAGAAGATAGTGAAAGAGCTGTTTTTTTAAGATACAATAAATATTCTCATATATAACTAATTGGTACTGTGTACGGGTTTATACCATACATGGAAATCCACAACATTTTCCACTTATGACTATAAGACTTTCATGTGGACTTTTTTCTGGAATGTAATCATACATTTTGCACTTTTAATGAATAACATTTTTCTAACAACCTGAGTGTTCTATTCTCCATGTTGTTAGATGAAGAGACTGAAGATCCAGATGTTAAACCATCCCGTGTTGTTGCGACAACAAGTCAGGTACTTATGGTAGAGGCTCTACTAGTCCTCTTGATAGGCAGATTAAGTCTGGGGATCATTGCTGTATGGTCTATGGTTTCACATTTTTTCCCCAACTGTGGACCCTAAGATAAACATTTATAGAGATGCTCATAAAAGCTCTTCTCTTCACAATGATCCCTCATATAAGTTATTCTCACATAGGGGCAGGGAATGCTTTATATACGGACTTACAGGGCCGTTTTTCCCCCACCACTACAGAAATGAAAGATATGTGAATAGTCTGTGCCTGTGTACAGCAAGAGGAACAGTATGTGTTTTCACTCTCCAGAACCCCTATTTAGGGCATGGGAAAAACACCAAGAGTAGGGGAAGAAGGGGCAGGCTGCTCCAGGATCTTTCTGTAGGCCTAAGGAGACTCCAGTGGCCCCAACTCAATGCCTGAATCTGCTGCTCTCTGTTTTACTCTGCCGATGGAAGCAAAGTGGAGCACTTAGAGTCCAAGTCATAAATTTGAAAAAGAAATTAACACTAAAAATCAATGACATCTCACAAGAGTTTCTTCACATTTCATGTGTAGGAGAAGTGTACAGAAATCTGTGAAAGATGTGGCTAAGAGACAGTTGGTTACTGACTAGTGTCTCCAAAAGCAAAAATGGTATTGTGTATCTAAACTTCTTTCATATATTTGCTCTAAAAAAAACATGTGTGCACTGTTTAACGAGACAGGATTTATAAAAGGCCATAACTTCACTCTATGGTTACATTAGCAAAAACCACTGCAAGCCTGATCTAATTCCCACTGGAATCAACAAAAAGCTTTTCACCATCTTCAGTAAAGTTAGATCAGAGCCCAAGTGCTGAAGTTTATTTACTACTAGTCATTTGAGCACAACTTAATAAGGCATCAGCAGAAACCCTTCAAAAACTAAACATTTTTAGTCCATTTTTTGGTAATTTTTTACAGAAATGCACATGATCTTTCTACAATATCACGTTCACCTAGTAGAAGTAGATAAACCCAGACCTCTGGTTTTTACAGAGCCTATCAGTAATAATTACGCATTCATATATGTATCTAAACCACCACAGTGTCTGTTGTATAAATCAAAGCAGTAGAAATCTAGTAAGAATGGCTGTTCTCATGTGATTTCCAGCATTACCAGTCACTCATGGAAGTGGAGGCTGGCTAGTCCTCATCACATCTGTTAGAAGACAGAGGGCATCACAGGATGAGGCCTAGATAGGTTTTATTGTGGATGCAACTGCATCAAGGGTTCTACTTTCAAACATTGATCTGACTGAATCCAAGAGGGATATGAATCTGATATTTTCAATCCACACTCCCTTGGTTTCATTTTAAAAAATGTTTGTATCCAAACTATAAAGTCTTTTGTTACCTAAGGACACTTTGGTAATTTATGTGAGGGGAACTGGCAATCCTACAGCACTCCTACCAGAGAAATTACAAATGGCAACCTTGTTGGCAGTCCCATCAGAGAAGTGTCGGATTGAATTACTTTCTCACTCTTAGAACTAGTTCCTCAAGCTCAGAGTTGAGCTATACCCATTCACTGGATAATGTAGAAGAATTCATACCATTGTCTGTACTGTCTCAACAGAAGGACAACTTTTTGGGAGGAGTTGGGGGGGGGGAGTAGGGAGTAAAATGGCGGCGGGGGAAGAGTCACACAAAACAAACCATTTTAAGTGGGACATCCAGACAGAAAATTATTAGATTTTGGTGGTTCTGACTTTGCTCTTCTCTTTAGGCCAGTCTTACCCTCTATGACTCTCAATCTAGCACTGCGTTCACTTTAATTTTAAAGAACCATTTGTGACATGATGAATCAAAGAATGAAAAATTCAAGGCTCTTAAATTTCAAATATCAGTAAGCAAGCTTCACAAATACAAAAATGATTGCCTGCCAGAATAAAAGACACAATTAAACTGCACCTAACGAGATAGTGTCCAAAGAAAAGGGAGCTATTTATAGAAATTGTACTGTATGACTAACCTTGAAACAAAAGGATGAAGAAAATTTTACGTAATCAAGGAAATGGAGTTGGACATTAATAGGTATTTCATCCTCTCACTGTAAACTGAACTACTGGGGTCTGAGTTTTAACAAATACATGATCATCAAAACATTGCTATGGGAACATCAAACTCACAGCCCAATTGTATTTGTGAATGAACTGAAGATACTGCTTGTATACACATAGAAAAAATAGCACATATTACATCCAACTGGATGGCAAGTGATAAGAACAAAACATACTAAGCCAACTTAATTTCTTTCAACAAGATTACTGGCCAAGTGGAGGGGAGAAAGCAGTCGGCGTTATATATCTTGATTTTAGTAAGGTTTTTTGAAACAGTCCCACATGACATTTTCATAAGCAAACTAGGAAAATGTGGTCAAGATGACATTACTCTAAAGTGAGTGCACAACTGGTTGAAAGATTGTACTTAGAGTAATAAGCAATGGTTCCCTGTCAAAGTAGGAGGGTGTGTCTAGAGGGGTTCTGCAAGGGTGAGTCCCAGTTCAAGTACTATTTAACATTTTCATTAATGAGTTAGAAAACAGGGTGACAATATGCTCATAAAATTTACAGATGACACCAAACTTAGAAGTGTTGCAAATAACTTGAAAAATTGGAGAATGGGTCTGAAATCAACAAGATGTAAATTCAGTAAAGAAAAGTGCAAAGTACTACCTTCAGGAAGGAAAAAATCAAATGCACAACTACAAAAGGGGAAATAACTGACCATGTAGTTGTACTGCTGAAAAGCATTTGGGGACTATAGTGGATCATAAATTGACTATGAGTCAACAATGTGATGCAGTTGCAAACAAGGCTAATATCATTCTGGGGTGTGTTACAAGGAGTCTTCTATGGAACACATGGGAGGTAACTGTCCCACTCTAATTGGCACTGGTGAGGCCTCAACTTTAGGAAAAATGTGGATAAATTAGAAAGAGTTCAGAGGAAAGAAACAAAAATGCTAAAAGGTTTAGAAAACCTAATCTATGAAGATAGGTTACAAAAATTGAGCATGGTCACAGTCTTCAAATATGTAAAGGGCTATTATAAAGAGGATGGTGATCAGCTGTTCTCCATGTCCACTGAAGGTAGAACAAGATGTAATGGACTTAATCTTAAGTGAGGGAGATTTAAGTTAGATATTAGGAAAAACTTTCTAACTTTAAGGGCTGGTAAGCTCTGAAACAGACTTCCAGGAGAGGTTTTAGAATCCCCATCACTGGAGATTTTTAAGAACAAGTTGGACAAACACCAGTCAGGCATGGTCCAAGTTTACGTGGTCCTACCTTAGCACAGAGGGCTGGACTTGATGACATCTCAAGGTCCCTTCCAGTTCTACATTTCTATGATTCTACTAGTTTTCTCCCACACCTCCTTTCTTATAAAATGTATTAGACAGAGGTTTTCAAACTGTGATCCATGGACCACCAGTGTGGTCTGTGACCTCCATTCAGGTGTCCGCAAATGCATGCCTGGATGGCCGGACACAAGAGAATGAAGTGCCATGCACCTAAATTAGCAGAGCCATGCTAATTAGGTGCCTGGACCCTGGAGAAGATGCACATGCAAGGTGATGTGGTGGCTTTGGCGGAAATAGTGGGTAGGTGGGAAAGGGCAGTGGGGTGAGAAGAGAGGGGGATTTGGGACTTTCAGAGCTGAGGCAACCAGAGAAAAAAAGGTGAGTTTCCCCAGCTCCAGGATTGCGGCTGCCAAGGAGAGACCCCGCCTTCTTCCCAGCCCCAGCTTGGGGGCTGCCACGGTAGGGGAGACCCCGCTCCTTCCCAGCCCCAACTTGGGAGCTGCCGCGGTGGGGAGAGAATGTTGGGGGGGTGCGGGAGAAAGAGAGAGATATAACTGCAAAATTTATCATAAAGAGAAACAAAATTGTAGAAAATTAAATTAAGGAATGAATCTTCGATTCTGAATTAGATATGGACATTTACAGATGAGCAGTTTATACATCAGTTATGTTTTCCTCAACCTATATTTGCAAAACAAAATGGCAAAACTAGGAGGAAAGGCAGGCAAATTATATATAAGACAGGTCATATTTCAGAAAGAGTAGACGTAGATAATGATAAAAAATGGTTTTGGAAATTTAGAAATAGGAAATTACCAAAATACAATAAATGACATTTTAGAATAACAGCAATTAAAAATCTTTCCCTACTGCAGAAGAGTACTTTGCGTATACTCTTCATTTTCACTTCACAGAGAAAAAAGTACTGCTATCAAAATGACACAGCAAGGCAGCGTGGTCCAGCACTGGATACCAGAAACAGGAATCACAAAACTTAGGTTCCTTTCCCAGCTTTACTACTGACTCATGTGACCTTGAGCAAGTTACTCAAAATCTCAGCCCCAATTACCCCCATATATAAAATGTGGGTAAAAATGTTTTGTCAAAAACACTTCCAGGTCTGTGGATAAAAAGCACTGAGTATTATTATCCAGACAAAAAAGAGCAACAAGATGAAGAAAAAACAACAACAAAAAGACAATTAATGTGACTTCACCATCAACAGTGTTGCAGCTGCTTACAAGTCCTTTCAGTCACTGCCCCTGGACTTGCAGGAAGAAGATCACAAGCATGTGCAGTGGTACCAGGCAGGGGAACGGCCTGTTTGCTGCACTGCTGATTAAGCCTCTGATTTATGTACATTTTCAATATTTTTAAAATTAGACCCAGGAAGGAATCCATGCCGTTGTGGGGAGTGTCAGGTGCACATCCAACCACCATTAGGAAAGGAGGTTGTGTGTGAGAGATTCTGTGTGCATACGAGTTCAGATCCATGCTGGGATGTGTTCACAGTGGATAACTGGATGGGAAGAAAATTGGATAGCTCTAGTAAGAGTTGCAGTGCAGCTTCCTCATGAAATTGTGCTTTAGTAATCAGAAAAGACTGCTAGCACAGAACTCCCTTTAATTATAATCAAAGCATAATAGTAAATAATGTTATTTTGCACATTATACACAAGGACCTTTGAATATGACTTATTTAGAACAAGCATTTCAAAAATGTGAAAAGATTAATTACAGTGGATAATTTTAATATAAAGAAATATATTTTAAAAAATCAGTTTCCTATACTACAAAGTAAATATTCAGAATATATATTTAACTTAACTGCAACTGCTTTATGTTTTACCTTAATAGGTAGGAACCACTGGAGCTACTCTTGGCTGCCTTAAAAACAGATGAGACACTACAGAATCATTTGGTTTGGAAACTAGTTCTAATGAGTCTTATACTCTGTTCCTCTGTATCATGGAAGTATTGATTTAATTATCCACCCATAACAGGTCGATGTCTTTTCTAGCATTGAATACCACTAGCCCAATCATTCTGCAGTCTCCCTTACCAGCTTTTCTATTGCCTACCCGTAGACAGAGTTACAAAGCTTTCTCTAAATGTTAAACTAAGGCCTGGTCTACACTACGCGTTTAAACCGATTTTAGCAGCGTTAAACCAATTTAACACTGTACCCGTCCACACAATGAGGCCCTTTATATCGATATAAAGGGCTCTTTAAATCGGTTTCTGTACTCCTCTCCAATGAGAGGAGTAGCGCTAAAATCGGTATTACCATATCGGATTAGGGTTAGTGTGGCCGCAAATCGATGGTATTGGCCTCTGGGCGGTATCCCACAGTGCACCATTGTGACCGCTCTGGACAGCAATCGAATTCAGATGCAGTGGCCAGGTATACAGGAAAAGCCGCACAAACTTTTGAATTTCATTTCCTGTTTGCTCAGCGTGGAGCTCTGATCAGCACGGGTGGCGATGCAGTCCCAAATCCAAAAAGAGCTCCAGCGCGGACCATACGGGAGATACGGCATCTGATCACTGTATGGGGAGACAAATCTGTTCTAGAGCTCTGTCACAAAAGATGAAATGCCAAAGCATTTGAAAAAAATCTCCAGGCTATGATACAGAGTCCACAGCACAGTGCTGCGTGACAAGCGTAACTCAAAGCCAAGAATCAAATGGACGCTCATGGAGGGAGGGAGGAGGTACTGAGGACTCCAGCTATCCCACAGTCCCCAGCAGTTTCCGAAAAGTATTTGCATTCTTGGCTAAGCTCCCAGTGCCTGTAGGGTCAAACACATTGTCCGGGGTGGTTCAGGGTATAGCTCGTCAATTTACCCTTCCCCCCATGAAAGAAAAGGGAAAAAAATCGTTTCTTGACTTCTTACAACGTCACCCTATGTCTACTGAATGCTGCTGGTAGATGTGATGCTGCGGCAGTGAAGAGCAGTATCCACTCCACTCTCCTCTCCGGTGGCAGACGGTACAATATGAATGCTATCCGTCGTCATCATCAGCCTGTGAGTGCTCCTGGCTGGCCTCAGGTGAGGCTGGCCGGGGGTGCCTGGGTAAAAATAGGAATGATTCCCGGTCATTCCCAGTAGATGGTACAGAACAGCTGGTAACCATCTTCATCATAGCAACTGGGGGCTGAGCTCCATCAGCCCCCTCCCTTTCATGTGCAAAGAAAAGATTCTGTACTGCCTGGATTATCATAGCAGCGAGATGCTGGGCTCCTCTCCCCCACACCGCTTAATGTCCTGCCTGGACTAATAGCAGCTGGAGGCTGCCTCCCCCTTATTTTATCTCACTAACAAGTCAGTGTTTCTTATTCCTGCATTCTTTATTACTTTATCACACAAATGGGGGGACAGTGCAACGGTAGCCCAGGAGGGTTGGGGAGCAGGGAAGCAATGGGTGCGGTTGTTGCAGGGGCACCCCCTAGAATGGCATGTAGTTCATCATTTCTGTGGGATCTGACATGGAGCAGCTGTGCTCTCTGGTTCTCTAGTACACTTGCCCCATATTCTAGGCAGGACTGACTCTGTTTTTAGATACAACATAAAGAAGGGAATGACTCGGGGAGTCATTCCCATTTTTATCTTTGCGCCCTTGGCCGACCTCAGCTGGGGGCACCCGTGACAGCAGCAGACAGTACAGAACGACAGATAACCGTCATCTCATTGCCAATTTACAATGGCACAGCAGACGGTACAGAACAACCGATAACCGTCTCTGCTATCATGCAAAGGCCAATGAATGTTGCTGTGTAGCACTGCAGTACCACCTCTGTCAGCGGCATCCAGTACACATATGGTGACAGTGACAAAAGGCAAAACAGGCTCCATGGTTGCCATGCTATGGCGTCTGCCAGGGCAATCCAGGGAAAAAGGGTGTGAAATGATTGTCTGCCGTTGCTTTCCTGGAGGAAGGAATGAGTGACGACATTTACCCAGAGCCACCCGCGACAATGATTTTTGCCCCATCAGGCACTGGGATCTTAACCCAGAATTCTAAGGGGCGGAGGAGACTGTGGGAACTATGGGATAGCTACGGAATACCTACCCACAGTGCTATGCTCCAGAAATCGACGCTAGCCTCGGACCATGGACGCACACAGCCGAATTAATGTGCTTAGTGTGGCCGCGTGCACTCAACTTTATACAATCTCTTGTACAAAACCGGTTTATGTAAAATTGGAATAATCCCGTAGTGTAGACGTACTCAAAGATTTCCTTGAAGTTGCCCAAGTCACATTATTATTTATCAACAAGGACAGAAAAATCAGTAAATTGTCCAGGCATCTTTAATATCCCTTCACATTTCTGAGGACGGTGACCCCCTACAACTCAAAATCATGCTTCCTTTCCAAACTGAACAGGCACAAGCTCTCAAACATGCCTCATGGTTCTTATTTTCCAAACCTATTACTATTTGTCAATATTTTTTCAAAATATGGTGCTCAAAAGCCAATTGCAATATTCCAAATGAGACATAACCAGTCTGCATAGTGAAGTAATTGTTTTGCCGGTTTACTTGTGTTAGCCTATGAGAAAAATCTGGACTTTAAAAATTGCTTAAAATCTGAATTTTAGAGAATTAAAGCTAAAGTTTACCAGCTGTAATGCGGAAGGTTTTTTCTATGAATACTTAATGAACATCTTTAATTTTGGGGGCTGAATCCTGAATTAAGTTGTTTACCATCCAAATGAATTTTAAAATAATAATGCTTTAATATTCATGTAGAAAAGGAACTTTTTTGTTTATGTACTATGACTATTAGCCTTTAAGCATGTGTACACATACATAAAATAAATTCTTACAATATACTGACTCAATGTCAACTCAAGGAATTAACAGTATCCCACACAAAAATACCTCAAATTTTATTCCACGCCATCTGCTGTGGGAAAAGCCTGTGCAAGTACTGTGTATAGGCCTTAAAGTTTGGTCAGGTGAAGGAGACAATGAGAAAACTTGCTTTTTTTTGCCAATAGGAGAGTGAGCTATAGAGCCACACAACTCACTGAGTAATGAATACAATCCCACAGATTTACACCTGGAGGAGGTTGTTAATTCAAGCACCTGAAATACTGAGATAGAACAAGGACTGTGTGAGAGAGCTGGGAACTCAACCATATAAATGTGTGGCTTTATAGATTAGTCCTAACATCTTGAATTTTAATTAGGTTTTATACTGCACTCTCTTATCTGAGTGCCTCACAGCTCCTATAATGCAGGGTAACAGGCTTTGTCTACACTACACAACTTTTAGTGACACGGCCATGCCGACACAGCTGTGTCGCTAAAAATTGGAGAGTGTAAATGCTGTTTGTCAACACCTTTGCTGACAAAATACTTCCACTCCATACAAGCGAGATTCATGTTGTCAATAGGAGAGCGCTCCTGCCGACAACGAGCCATTTATACTGCCAACTGCCACTTACTGCGGCAAAACTTTTGTCTCGGGGGGTGGGGGGAAAGAGTTCTTTAAGCACCTGTGAACAACAAAAGTTTTGTCATTCAGTTGGCATTGTAGACAAAGCCACAGTCACTGACAGGCAGACTGGAGGTGAAAGGCTCCATAAACCTATTATTAATTCAATAAGCCATTCACTCTTTCAGGCAATGCAAAGAATCAACTTGGTGCCACTGTTTTTTTATTAAACCACATGAAGCCAGCAGCAGAAGGAAGCTTATCTCTAGGAGACTTCTTCAGTATTGTTATCATTTTAGGGTTCATTCTAATGCTCCCTTAAGGGTGCTTGGATTATTTTATCTTGAGAAACTTATACGGAAAGAGTGAAAGGCAACATTCAAACACCCTTAAGTTTAGAAGGGAGGGACAGATTGGGTCTGTACAGATTTTAATTTTACACCAAGCCACTCGAGAATGAATACAATAAAGAACTGTTACACAGCTTTGTTTCTGATTTACTGATGCAGGATTCTAAAAAATAAAACATTCTCAGAATATAAATTTGTCAACTTTGAATGTAGCATTCTCAGATCAAAGCAAAGATAATGGAAACTATCACAATACAATTACTATGCAAATATCTGGCAAGGATTCTATTTTGGTATAATTTTGAAACATTGTATTAAAGATAATTAAGTCCAATTAAGAGTTACAAAGGGATCTCACAAAACTGGACAACAGGGCAACAAAATGGCAGATTGAAATTCAGTGTTGATAAATGCAAAGTCATGTACATTGGAAAACATAATCCCAGCTACACATACAAAATTATGGGGTTTAAATTAGTTGTTACCACTCATGAAAGAGATCCTGGAGTCATTGTGGCTAGTTCTCTGAAAATAACAGCTCAATGTGCAGCAGCAGCAGTCAAAAAAGCTAACAGCGTTAGGAATCATTAAGAAAGGGATATATAATAAGACAGAAATATCATAATACCACTGCATAGTACACCCACACCTTGAATACTGCATGCAGTTCCGGTCACTTCATCTAAAAATATATAGTAGAATTGGAAAAGGAACAGAGAAGGGCAATAAACACTGAGAGTGGAACAGTTTCTGTATGAGGAGAGTTAAAAAAAGACTGGGACTTTTCAGGTTGGAAAAGAGATGACTAAGAGGGGATGTGACAGATGTCTATAAAATCATAACTGGTGTGGAGAACATGAATAGGGAAGTGTTATTTACTCCTTCGCATAACACAAGAACCTGGGGTCACTCAATGAAATTAATGGGCAGCTGATTTAAAACAAACAAAAGGAAGTCACTTCTTCACACAACACATAGTCAACCTGTGGAACTCATTGTCAGGGGATGTTGTAAAGGCCACAGCTATAATGGGGTTCAAAAAAAGAACTGAATAGTTCATGGAGGACAGATCCATCAATGACTATTAGCCCAGGTTGTCAGAGATGTAACTCCATGCTCCGGGGTTACATCCCTAGCACATTGCACATTGTATAAGTCCAAGAACTGTAATAACTAACAACAGATTACAATTCAAGAATAAAGAATTCCTGGACTTTGCTAAAATGTTAGACTTTCATCATGAGACATCTAGTGCCAGATATCCTCAAGCAAATGGATTAACTGAATGTGGAATATGTATAGTGAAGAACCTGCTAAAAGGTTCTAGCATCTATCCCTAGCAGTGTCCCTAGCTCTGATTGCCAGAAGCTGGCAGTGGACAACAGGGGATGGCTCACTCGATGACTGCCTGTTCTGTCCATTTCTTCTGAAGCACATGGCATTGGCCACTGTCAAACACAGAATAGTGGGCTAAATGGACCATTGCTGACCCAGTATGGCTACCCTTATATTCTTAATGTTAATGGTCTACTTGCTGGGCTAGATGGACCACTGGTCGGACCCAATATGGCCATTCTTACGTTATTTTCTTATGTGTTTTTCCTCTGTTATTAAATTTTTACTAGTAAATGCTATGTCTTACTGATGAGCAGATGGTGCCAAGATAAACCCTATGTTATGAACTGGAACTATATAGAGAAATAAGGTAAACTTTCTACTACTCCATGTAGCCGCAGCCTGTGACTGCCCTGTCCTGGGCTTCTTTTTTCTGTCCTAGCAGGAAGTATTTCCCTGGAAACCAAAGACTGCCTCTGGAGTGTACAGGAAGTATGGCATCCCAATACTGCTTGGAGGACTTTCTTTATAACATCTCTTCCCTTTTTTAGATGCCTTTCAAAATTTCTTTACTGGAATTAAATATTATTAAATTAAACAAAAAATGTTAAAATAAATAAATAAATAATTTAATAACCCTTCAGGTTTCTTTAACACAATTTTAACATGTCTTAATGAGTCTCTTACGGTGTTTCAGCAATCTCCCCAACCTGCTGTATTGAAAATCCTCTGAAGGAAAGTCCTTGTCTATAACAGGCTGTTCAGTCTCATGGTCAATAACAGGGTCAGCTTGAGAATTGTTTTCACCTTGTACGTCTGCTCTCACTTCATTTGTCTAAGCCAAGTTGTCAGGTACCTTGATCAGATGCTTACAATATGTTCTTAAAATTTTGCCTTTGTCTGTGATCACTGAGTATGAATGAAGTGACTCCTCTTTGATCATTGTAACTTTGACAGGCCAATACATCTTGCTAAATTCTGTGACAGCTAAGAGCAAATATCCCCAACAGCCTGAGGGCTTGGCTACACTGGAGAGTTGCAGCACTGGTGGTGGCTTTACTGAGCTGCAACTCACTCACCGATCACACTTGCAAGGCACTAAAGCGCTGTATCTCCCTGGCTACAGCACTGGCTATACTCCACCTCAGCCTGGGGAATAACGACTGCAGCGCTGGTGATGCAGCGCTGCTCTGCCAGTGTGGCCACCAAAAGAGCTGTTACTGGCCTTCAAAGGTATCCCAGAATGCCTGTTCAGCCACTCTGCTCATCAGTTCGAATTCTACTGCCCTGGCCTCAGGTGACCCGCCCTTTAAATGCCCTGGGAATTTTAAAAATCCCCTTCCTGTTTGCTCAGCCAGGTGTGGAGTGCAATCAATCAGTGAATCTTTCCAGGTGACCATGCCTCCAAGCACCAAACAAGCCCCAGCATGGAGCAACGGCGAGTTGCTGGACCTCATCAGTGTTTGGGGGGAGGAAGCTGTGCAGTCACAGCTGCACTCCAGCCATAGGAATTATGATACCTATGGGCAGATATCAAGGGCCATGCTGGAAAGGGGCCATGACCAGGATGCGCTGCAGTGCAGGATTAAAGTGAACGAGCTGCAGAGTGCCTATTGCAAAGCCCGTGAGGGAAACTGCCGCTCTGGTGCTGCCCCGACCTGCTGTTTTTGCAAAGAGCTGGATGTGATACTTGGGGGTGACCCCATCGCCAATACAAGGACCACAATGGACACTTCAGAGTGCGGGGGGGGAAGGAGCAGGAGGGGGAGGAGGAGGAAACCGAGAGTGAAGGTACTGGGGTGGAAGGGAGACACCTCGGAGTTCCTGGAGGCATGCAGCCTGGAGCTCTTCTCAAGCCAGGAGGATGGTAGCCAGTCGCAGCAGCCGGTACTTGGTGGAGGACAAACAGAGGAGTGGGTTCTCGGTAAGTGGCTTTTATTTTCAAAATGGAAATTTTTTGGGAGAGGAGGGAGGGTTAGGGCTGCATGCATGCATGTCTAGATGTGGAATAGCACATTGATGTGGTCTATCACGTCGCAGTAATCGGCCTCGGTAATCTCTTCAAAAGTTTCAGCCAGAGTGTGGGCAATGTGCTTGCGCAAGTTTATTGAGAGAGCCACTGTGATCCTTGTCCCAGTCAGGCTAATGCATCCGTGCCGCTCTGCCGCGAGGGGGCAGGGGACCATTGCAAGACACAGGTAAGCTGCATAGGGGCCAGGGCAGAATCCGAACTGCTGTAGAAGACCCACCCACTCTTTCCAGGTGACCTGCAGCAGCGAGATATCTTCCAGGATCAACTCCTGTGGAAAATGTTGGGAGAATGTTCAGTGCAGGTGCCCCCTGCAGCTGTTTGCTTTCCCCAACGCACAGAAACCCTGAGGACAGTACAGCCCTGAAGCAATCAGTCCTCCTTACTCACCATTTCGGGGCTCCTGTGGGTTATGTGTGCCCTCTTTGGTATGGGAAAATTATGTTATTGCGAAGACTGTAAACTTCTTCACTGTGTGGGAATAACTGTCTGATATAAACAATGCTGCCTCTGTTAAGTATTGCCTTTTTTGCCTTTCCATAAGCAACCTTGAGATCTTGGCTGCCCGTGTTATCAGCAGCTCAAAGACTCCAAAACCTCCAGAAGAAGCGCTGAAAAAGCAAAGACGACATGCTGCAAGCAGTTATGGATCACTCTGTCACAGAGAATCAAAAACTGCATGACTGGAGGGAAAGGGAAAGCAGGATCTGCCAGAAAAACGCAGCGGCCAGGAAGAAAAGCAAAAAGCAGCTGATAAGCATCCTGGTGCGCCAAGCGGACTCTATCCAGGCGCTCGTAGCCATGCAGGCAGAGCACTATCGTACCGCCCCCCACGCTGTCCCAAAGCTCTTTCCCTTGTGCCCCAATGTCAGCTCCAAACCCCCTTCCCCAGCATCCAGGTTCTTACCACCACCAGCTGCCTCCAACACTTGTACGTTCATCAACCAGCCCTGAGAACTACGACCATTACCCACTGCACTCAACCCCATCACCATGCAGTATAGCCACCCTTAAGTGCAGCAGTCATTGCACAACACTCCAGACAGGACATATTCAAACCTGTGACTGTACAGTTCCCCACCACACCCCCCTGCCCTTTTAGGTTCCCAAAATGTTGTGTGTCTGTCAATAAAGTTACTTTCTTTTCAATAAATGAATTCTTGGCTTTGAAAACAGTCTTTATTATTGCAGAAAGTCAAAGATACCTTAGCCCAGGAAAGAAACATGCACTGCAAATCAGATTAGGAAACACAGATTCCTACTAACATTGTAACCACTGCACTTCACTACTGTGCAAGACACCGAACGTTACTGTTGGTTTTCAGCCTCAAATTCCTCCCTCAAGGCATCCCTAGTCCTTGCAGCCCTCTGCTGGGCCTCTCTAGCAGCCCTGCTCTCGGGCTGTGCAAATTCAGCCTCCAGGTGTTGAACCTCAGAGGTCCATGCCTGACTGAATCTTTCACCTTTCCCTTCACAAATATTATGGAGGGTACAGCACGTGGATATAACAGCAGGGATGCTGCTTTCCACCAAGTCTAGCTTCCCATACAGAGATTGTCAGCGCTCCTTTAAACGGCCAAAAGCACACTCCATAGTCATTCAGCACCGGCTCAGCCTGTAGTTGAACCGGTCCTTGCTCCTGTCAAGCTTCCCTGTATACGGTTTCATGAGCCAAGGCATTAACGGGTAAGAGGGGTCTCCAAGGATCACAATGGGCATTTCAACGTCCCCTACTGTGATCTTCCGGTCTGGGAAAAAAGTTCCTGTCTGCAGCTTCCTGAACAGGCCAGTGTTCCGAAAGATGCGTGCATCAGGCACCTTTCCAGACCAGCCTGTGTTAATGTCAATGAAACGCCCACGGTGATCCACAAGTGCCTGGAGAACCACAGAGAAATACCCCTTCCCATTAAAGTACTCGGATGCTAGGTGGGGTGGTGCCAGAATAGGAATATGCGTCCTATCTATCGCCCCTCCACAGTTAGGGAAACCCATTTGTGCAAAGCCATCCACAATGTCCTGCACATTTCCCAGAGTCATGGTTCTTCTTAGCAGGATGCAATTAATGGCCCTGCAAACTTGCATCAAGACGATTCCAACAGTCGACTTTCCCACTCCAAACTGGTTCCCGACCGATCGGTAACTGTCTGGAGTTGCCAGCTTCCAGATTGCAATAGCCACCTGCTTCTCCACTGGCAGGGCAGCTCTGAATCTAGTGTCCTCGCGTTGCAGGGTGGGGGCGAGCTCCTCACACAGTCCCATGGAAGTGGTTTTTCTCATCCGAAAGTTCTGCAGCCACTGCTTGTCATCCCAGACTTCCGTGACGATGTGATCCCACCACTCAGTTCTTGTCTCCTGAGCCCAAAAGCGGCGTTCCACGGTGCTGAGCATTTCCGTGAATGCCAGAAGCAATTTAGTGTCATACGTGTCAGGCGACTCACTGTCATCGTCGGACTCCTCATCACTTTGGATCTTAAGGAATAGCTCAACTGCCAAACGTGATGTGCTGGCGAGACTCGTCAGCATACTCCTCAGCAGTTCGGGCTCCATTTCCCACAGAAATCGTGCTGCACAGATACCGTTGAGAGAGTCAAGATGGCGCCAAATGTGGACAGAAAAACAGGGATTGCTGGGATTTGAAGCGATGCATCACGGGACGTTGGGACAGGAAGCAGAATGACCCGCACCCTCCGCCCCCTTCCCACAACCCACGGCACCAAAATGGGACGAGGTGCTCTGTGAGATAGCTGCCCATAATGCACCACTCCCAACACCACTGCAAATGCGGCCACACTGCAGCGCTTTCCCTACACAGCTGTACAAAGACAGCTGTAACTCCCAGCGCTGCACACCTGAAAGTGTAACCAAACCCTGAGATGGGACGCTAGATGGGGAGGGCTCTGAGTTACTAAAGAGAGTTCTATCCCAAGTGTCTGGCTGGCATAGGTGCTGGAACAAGGGGCATGGGGGTGCTGCAGCACCCCCTGGCTTGAAGTGGTTTCTATTATATACAGGGTTTACGGTTTGATTCAATGGCTCTCAGCATCCCCACTATAAAAATTGTTCCAGCACCCCTTCTCACTGGTGGGCCTTGCCAACATGCTCAAGATCTAACTGATCGCCATATTGGGAGTGGGAAGGAATTTTCTCCCAGGTCAGATTGGCAGAGACCCTGAAGGGTTTTTGCCTTCTTCTGCAGCATGGGACACGGGTCACTTGCTGGTTTAAACTTAAGTAAATGATTGATTCTCTGTAACTTGAAGTCTTTAAATCATGATTTGAGGGCTTCAGTAACTCAGCCAGAGATTATGGGTCTATTACAAGAATGAGTGAGTGAGTTTCTGTAGCCTGTGATGTGCAGGAACACAGATGATCACAATGGTTCCTTCTGACCATAAAATCTGAGTCTATTTTCAAAAGTAGTTGCAATATCCCAGGTGATGCTTCTCCAACCTCTCTTTTCTGTATTGCAATCAGTGATGTGCAATGAGTTTCTGCTTTGAAGCTATGACCATAGAGAAAGTCGTGACATCTTGTACATCCATACACAAGATCTAGAGGATTTTTTTTTCAATTTGTGTGTACTTCATCTATAGGGCTGGTTCAGCTGAGATGAATGCAAAACTAGCAACCAATCAATTCCATGACACTTTAATAGTACAGCTCTCAGCCTTCCTTTGGAGGCATCTGTAGAGTTTTATATCTTTTAAAGGGTAAAAAAAAAATTGCAGCACTAGAGTTGATGTCAGAATGTGCTTTAAATCACTGAACTCTTTTGTGCTCTGAGATTCACGCCTATTCACTGACCTGGTGGAGATGTCTTAAGTGAGTTGTATGAGCTGTACAGTTAGGTATGAACTTGCTGACACAATTCAACATGCCTAGTAGCCTTTGAATTCCCTTGTTATCTTCAGGTCTCGGAATGTTCAGTATTGCCTGAATCTTTGATTAATCAGGCAAGATTCCTCCTCCGATATGTTATTTGCATCACATGATTATTCCCCTTATGAGAAGTTTAAATTATCTATTCTAACTTTACATCCACTTAATAACCCACAAAACAGGCAGCCCTCTGTTCCGATCAGCTTTCAGAGCCCTGTAACCCTATGTGAAAGGGTAACCAACTGGATTTTTCCAGCCATATCTAACATCTTGACATAACAACCAACAGCTACTCCACATGACTATGTTATGTGAATTAAAAAAAACAGGAGAAATGTTGATAAATTGGAAAAGGTCATTTGCTTCTCTTTTTAAAAAAATTGTTGCTGGTGTAGAATGGTTGCTACTTCTGCCCTGGAGAGAGATGCATTTTTGTGGCAGGGGGGTGAACCCTACATGAACAGTTTTGTCACAAAGTGTGTTCTCCCTTCTCAATATCCACATAAAACAAAAGAAACCACAAAGTGTAAAAGAAACCTTCTACATCTTACCTTGTGTGGGGCACAACACATGGTTCAACAAATAAATACATACATCCTTCCTTTCTTTCTTGACTTCAAGGACAGCAACCCCCATCATACCCTGCCAGCCTGCCATTGCCTGTTTCCTTCTCCTTTTGTACTGAGAACCCGGTACTGATCAGTTATGGAAACCATATGCAGTTGCTCCACACCATTTAGCCCTTCGCTGTCTGTAGAGCCAACAGAGAAAACAGAGAACATGCCAAGAGGATCTGAGGCCCAGCCACCCAGAAGACACAGAAGAATCAAATGGATAGTACAGTCTGTCATAAGCAGGATGAAAGGTTTTACAGCAGGGATTTGGCACATGGCCCACCAAGGTAAACACCCTGGCGGGCCAGGCCGGTTTGTTTACCTGCTGCGTCTGCAGGTTCAGCCGATCGTGGCTCCCAATGGTCACGGTTTGCCATTCCAAACCAATGGGGGCAGCGGGAAGTGGCGGCCAGCACATCCCTCAGCCCACACTTGGCCTGAAGCGGCGAACCGCAGCTGCGTGCCAAAGGTTGACGATCCCTGTATTACAGTAACACAAGATTATTACTAGTAGTAGTAGTAGTAGTAGTAGTAGTAGTAGTACTTTCCAGTTGATGAGGACTTTAGTTAGGACAGCACCGGAAACTGCCTTCACAAGTACTCATGTGTGCTGAACTTCTTCAGTTGTTAATATAATGTTTCACTGATTTATCAGGGCTTACAGTGGAAACTTCAAAGCAATCAGTTGTAAAAACATGCATTGCTGACATTAAGGTTGATACAGGCTGGAGTATGGCTTAGATAAAACACTAGCTTCTTACTGGAGGGGATGAAGTCTAATCTGAGGCTTTCAAATAAAGGTTTACTATATTTAACCCATTGAGTAGCAGGCCATATCCAAGCAATGCTATTTAACTTAGCCCAGTGGCAATAAAATAGTGACAAAGTAGAACACTGTGCTGTATATGTAGCAGAATTATTATTTCTGGTTTAGGCTATGTGCATACACGGATGCCAGTGACCCTTTTTTACTAGACTAACATGTAAGACTGTGCAAAGCACATAGCTAACATTCAGAATTTCAAAATTACTTCTAAAGTCTTTCAGGAGAAAAAGGCTTTGCTAACTAAACTGGTTAGGTTGCTGCTGTGAGTTCTCTTACTCCTTAGAACATTTTTCTTTACTAAAAGTTGTTTAAGTTATGTACTTTGTTATGGAAATCCAAATGGGTACTTTTTGATTCATCAGCAAACATCAGAATCCGTATAGGAATACCAAAGAGAAAACTCTGTGGGATAAGAGATTTAATCAGACTATTCTTGCAACCAGGGACTCCAAAGGACGTGTCATAAACAGATGGTTAAGGGTTAATGTCTCTTTTACTTGTAAAGGGTTAAGAAGCTCAGTGAACCTGGCAGACACCACACCAGAGGACCAATAGGAGGACAAGATACTTTCAAATCTTGGTGGAAGGAAGTCTTTGTTTGTACTGTTTGTTTTCTTCATTGGTCACTCTTGGGGCTAAGAGGGACCAGACGTACACCCAGGTTTTCCCAATCTTTCTGAATCAGTCTTTCATGTTTCCAAATAGTAAGTAATAGCAGGCAAGGTAGATTAGTCTTATGTTTGTTTTCTCAACTGGTAAATGTGTCTTTTTGCTGGAAGGATTTTTACCTCTGTTTGCTGTAACTTTGAAACTCAGGCTGGGGGGTGGGAGTCCCTCTAGTCTATATGAATCTGAGTACCCTGTAAAGCATTTTCCATCCTGATTTTACAGAGAATTTTTACCTTTTCTTTCTTTAATTAAAAGTTTTCTTTTTAAGAACCTGATTGATTTTTTTCCTTGTTTTAGAATCCAAGGGCTTGAGTCTAAACTCATCAGGGATTGGTGGGGGGAAAGGAAGGGGGAAGGTTAATTCCTCTTTCTTGTAAGATCCAAGGAGTTTGGATCTGTGTAGCCTCTCAGGGCAACTCAGGGAAGGGAGTGTCTGAGGGGGAAAAAGAGGGGGATGGTTAATTTCTCCTTGTTTTACGACCCAAGGGGTTTGGGTCTTGGATTCCCCAGGGAAGGTTTGGGGGGAACAGAAGTGTGCCAGACACAGACTTCTGGCTGGTGGCAGTGTACCAAATTTAAGCTGGTAATTAAGCTTAAAAGTGATCATGCAGGTCTCCACTTTTTGGACGCTAAAGTTCAAAGTGGGGGAAAAAACGTTGACAACATGTTTATGGAAACATTTTCTTAACTGACATTATAGTGATATTGCACAAAACATCCCTTGAGAACAACAATAGTAAGACATAGTAGTTAACCCAAACACTTAATAAGGCACTTGCTAGTTAGTCATTCCAAAGGCACTCAATATGCATAATATTAGGTACTGAAAAAGCATTCAGAAAACTCTATATTGTTACTGTTTTCCCCAGGGTCTCTGAAGACTCTGCAGTTATTCTGACACAGTGAATATCCTTCTTTCTGATGAGTCTGAAAATCACTAGGCTACTCTATCTTATTTCAGTGGACTTCCCTAGTACACACTAGGTTTAGGATTATAGGTGTGCATAAGTGGTTTAAAGCCAACTTGGTCCCACCCCAAAGTTATACTGTGAACCTTTTGGCCGCAGACAATCAGGGCCGGTATATTTAAACTAGACTACTATAAAATGTAAATTCCCTTAAATATTCTTAAAAACATATTCATGACAGTGACTATTTCTGACCATATTTTAAATGTCATTTTGGCTTCTCTGTGTAAATTCTAATGTTGTGCTGTCTTTACCAAATCTCTCTTTTTTGTATCACTCCACTTTTAAAATTGTATTTGCTTTTGATCTTTTTGCTCTGATAAAGGACAGAGCACCAGAATGTAATTCTTACTTTTATAGGAGTTCTATTTGCAATTTCAAGCTAATTAATTAAGATATGAAAGAAGGATCTACGGGGAAGACAAAACACTATGAAGAAGTTGTTCTGCACAAAGAATTTTAAAATGCAGATAGTTCCCAAGAAAAATGTTTATTTGATTTTGCAGTCTTTTTAGCTCTTTGGATCCTGTAATCGTATGTATATATTGTGGAATCTGTAATATATACGGAGGCAGACACATACACGCATACCCTCTGTAGCGAGGGGG
The DNA here is from genome assembly GCF_007399415.2 of Gopherus evgoodei. NCBI lineage: Eukaryota > Metazoa > Chordata > Testudines > Testudinidae > Gopherus > Gopherus evgoodei. Next base: position 38,164,298 of record NC_044323.1, read on the forward strand.
CCCCACTCCCCCACGCTCCTGAGGAGAACAGGCCAGAAAGGGCACGGCCGTGGGTGAAGCCCCCGCCACCTGTCCCCGCCCCCCGGAAGTCAAGGGGCGGGACAGGAAGTCCAAGGCCACCGCCGCTTGTCCCTGCCCACCGGAAGTCAAGGGGCGGGGCAGGAAGTACAAAAGCCCGGCCCCAGGGCTCAGTTACAAGGAGGCGGCCAGAGAGAGCAGATGCTAGGGCCCGAGCTCCCGCTGGGCCTGGCCTACCCCGTGCCCGGTACCCGGAGGGGTACTGGCCTGACCTCCACTGGGGCCAGCACTCAGAGGAGCCAACTGAGCGGTCCGACGCTCAGCCTGTGGAGGAGCTGCCTGGACCTCCCGACGCCCGGTACCCCGAGGAGTGGATCAGACCTCCCGACGCCCGGTACCCCGAGGAGTGGATCAGACCTCCCGATGCCCGGTACCCCGAGGAGTGGACTGGACCTCCCGACGCCCGGTACCCCGAGGAGTGGATCAGACCTCCCGACGCCCGGTACCCCGAGGAGTGGATCAGACCTCCCGAACCCCAGTACCCAAGGAGTGGATCAGACCTCCCGAACCCCAGTACCCGAGGAGTGGATCAGACCTCCCGAACCCCAGTACCCCGAGGAGTGGACTGGACCTCCCGACGCCGGACACCCTGAGGAACCCATGATCTGGGACACCCCAGATGACGCTGGCAGAGGGCAGGTACCCAGCGTGGGGGAGGTTGGAAGTTGCCCGGGGGCAGCCGACCCCAGTCAGGCTGCAGGCTCACCTGAACCAATGGCAGTGTGTTTTGGTCAGGATCCCCCACTGATTGTCAGCAGCGTTAACTGCTGCTAGGGCCCCAGGCCGGAACGCAGTGGAGTGGGAGGGCCTGCGTTCCCCCTGCCACCCCTCCAAGGGTGGCAGACTCCCCCCTCCCCTGACCTGAGGAGGCCGTCTCCGCTCTCTTGTTGCTCAGCCCCTGCTGAAAGGCCTGAGCACAGACTGTGTGCTGCCCCGCCCTGCCTAAGGGCCTGGGCTTATATATATACTGTTATCTTGTTGCTCAGCCCCTGCTGAAAGGCCTGAGCATAGACTGTGTGCTGCCCTGCCCCACCCAAGGGCCGGGGTGTACTTATATACTGTTCTCTCGTGCTCAACCCCGCAGCCTATGTGGGGCCCGAGGCAGAAGGAGTGAGGCGAGCCCGTGTGGCTCCCCTCCCCCTCAAGGAGGGTCGAGCCCCGGCACCACTCTACTACACCCTCCTAAGCATTTTAACAAGGTAAAAGATGGAGAGAGAAAAAATTAATTAATCCATTGTGTCTTTCATACTGTTATTGACACATATGGCAACCTGTAATCATTGTAATTTACCAGGCAAAATAGTCTAAGGATGTATGTATTTGGTCAAATTCAATTGATTTGCCTATCTGATGAGATGCTAAGTAGATAATTTTTAGAGATAATTGATAACTGGCTATGTTACTGTAACACTAAGGGAGAACTTTTTAAAATAATGCATAGTGATATAGCCATCTAGCTCCCATCAATGTCACTGGAATTCATAAAGATTTGAAAAAATCTATCCCTGTGGATCTGATTTATTTAAACTAGAATTATGTGAATTAATGTAACAATTGTCTATCTACCCACCTGAATTCTGCTACAGTTACAGCTGGATAAAGTATTTCTCCTCACACTTCTTGCCCTGAACTGACCGTGCAGCGTTGCTTTTAAACATGGTAGGGCTGTTTGGTTCACACAGGTTTAAGAACAACAACCCTATACAATCTTTCTTGGAGGTTTTATGACTCAGTCCTCTCCCTCTAAGAAATCGCTCTCCTCTTCCCCACACTGGTGAACTCTCTTCCCGTCTCCCCACTCCCCACAAATTTTTGGTTTGTTTGTTTTTGTGCTTTTTGACTTTAGATATTTTTGTGGTGAAGCCATCCCATGGAGAGGTGGAAGGTAAAGGATAGCTGTTGAGGATCAGAAGACTGAGAGGAAAGAGAGAGGTTGGTTTACATTCAACCAGCTCTGCGAATTCAGTTCTTACCAGCTGAGCCTATAATCAGTGAACTTCTTGAGCACGTGCGGAGGAACACAAATGAATCAAACCTTGAATTCAGGGCTCATAACAAATGGGAATGAGGTCTGCTGTCAGTATTTCACACAGCTCCTTTCAGTGGTGGGTAGAGTGATTCCAGTATATTTGTAAGGCACTTTAAGAATCTTTGAGTAGAAAAGTGATATAGAAATGTAAAATATTATTGTAAAGAAAATTCAGATGCAGGTTCCATTACAATTTGAGCAACCCATCTTGATCCTTGCTGTTGCAGGCCTATCACAGGCTGGCTGGCCCATTTAAGGTAAACCGGGCTCAGCCTTTCCTATGACCTGGCAGCTAGGCCCCCACTGATGACAATATGCCAACTTAAGGGTAATCAGTGAACCCAGCAGTAAAAGGGTTAGGAAGAGAATATACAGAATGGAGAATTCAGTTGACGAGAGAGATTGCAGAGGAGGCAAGACTCTCCTGCAGATAGGAGCAGGGGTGAAAGTAATTTAAAGGACTTACTGGAATACTGGAGTCCTGAGCGGGGCGTGGCCTCAGCCAGAAGAGACGTGGCCTTTCACGATTTAAAGGCCCTGGGGCTCCGGCTGTGGCTGGGAGCCCCAGGGCCTTTAAATCACCCCGGAGCTACCAACTGCTGAGGCGGCTGGGAGCCCCTGGGTTTAGGGGTGAATTAAAGGGCCCCGGGCTCCCTGCAGCAGGGAGCCCGGGACCCTTTAAATCACCGCCGGAGCCTGGCTGCGGGGCCAGTGGCTCCAGCAGCCAGGCTCAGGTGAGGATTTAAAGGGCCCGGTGCTCCTGCTTGCTACCCCAGTGGCGGCAGGGCTCTGGCAGCGATATAAAGGGCTGGCCATTGTGGGGAGCCCTGGGCCTTTTAAAGTGCCACCAGAGCTCTGGCAGCACTTTAAATGGCCTGGGGCTCCCCACAGGGACCTTTAAATCCCCGCCTGAGCCCGGCTGCTAGAGCTTCGGTGCTGATTTAAAGGCCCGGGGCCCTTTAAATCACCGCAGGAGAAGGCAGTCCAGTCCTGCATGGCGTACCGGCTCTTGCCGGCACACCAGACTGGACCAGACTGGCTTACTTTCACCTCTGGACAGAAGACCCTACAGTGAGCATGCTCAGACTTCTGTGGGTGGGAGCCCTGTGATAGGGCTTAAAACAGGCAAGAAGTCAGGGAGGAGGACCCACAGGGAGCAAACACAAGCTTCTGTGGAGGAAGGTTCTGATCTAGGGCCTACACAGAGCAGGGAGATCCTCGGGGACTCTGGCAGCTTCCCCTAGGTAAGGGAGGCAGGAAGGAAAAACCTGCTAAAACCAGGAGCAACGGAGGAAGAACTCTGCAGGAGGAAGTTAGGATCCTGTGGGGGAGGTTCTGAGGTAGGGTCAGTAAAACACTTTAGTGGAGCTCAGGAAGGGTGGAAGACTTGTCAGACCAGCACAGAAAGGAGAAGCTGGGAGGACCTAGGGAGAAATTGGAGGTCTGGGAACCAAAGGGTGGCAGTGTTAAGTAAAGACTGCAGGGAAGCAGGCTTGGAGTGGGGAAGCAGCCGAGGGAAACAGCAGCACAACGAAAGAGGCAGACCTAACTGTGTAATACAGGGTCCCTGGGCTGGAACCCGGAGTAGAAGGTGGTCTGGGTTCCCCTACCAGCAGGAGGCACTGGACAAGGATCCCTTGCTGAATCTCACCCTGACACGAGGAGGAGTTACAGGTGGTGAGTATGCTACCTTACAAGGTCCTAGGATCAGCATGTTAAATTAAGTTTCCTGTGTGCTGAAATGTCTAGGTACCCTGAGTACTGTTGATGACAACTATGAATTTCCTTGCTTTGGTGAGCTTCTAAAAAAATAATATGCTGCTTTTCATATTAGGGTTGTTTTTAGAGCTGTCAAGCAATTAAAAAAAAGTTAATCGCGATCAATCGCACTGTTAAACAATAATAAATATGATTTATTTAAAGATTTTTGGATGTTTTCTACATTTTCAAATATATTGATTTCAAGTACAACACAGAATACAAAGTGTACAGTGCTCACTTTATATTATTTTTATTTCAAATATTTGCACTGTAAAAAACAAAAGAAATAGTATTTTTCGATTCACCTAATAGAAGTACTGCAGTGCAATCTCTTAATCATGAAAGTTGAACTTACAAATGTAGAATTGTGTAAAAAAAATGACTGCATTTGAAATAAAATAATGTAAAACTTTAGAGTCTACAAGTCCACTCAGTTCGACTTCAGCCAATCACTCACAAAAAACAAGTTTGGTTTCTATTTGCAGGCGATAATGCTGCCTGCTTCTTGTTTACAGTGTCACCTGAAAGTGACATGGCACTGTTGTAGCCAGCATCGCAAGATATTTATGTGCCACATGCGCCAAAGATTCCTACGTTCCTTCATGCTGCAATCACAGAGGACATACATCCATGCTGATGATGGGTTCTGCTCAATAGTGATCCAAAGCAGTGAGGACTGATGCATGTTCATTTTCATCATCTGAGTCAGATGCCACCAGCAGAAGGTTGATTTTCTTTTTTTGTGGTTTGAGTTCTGTAGTTTCCACATACGAGTGTTGCTCTTTTAAGACTTCTGAAAACATGTTCCACATCTCATCCCTCTCAGATTTTGGATGGCATTTCAGACTCTTAAACCATGGGATCAGTGCTGTAGCTATTTTTAGAAATCTCACATTGGTACCTTCTTTGTGTTTTCTCAAATCTATTGTGAAAGTGTTCTTAAAATGAACACGTGCTGAGTCATCATTCGAGACTGCTATAACATGAAATATATGGCAGAATGCAGGTAAAACTGAGCAGGGGACATACAATTCTCCCCCAAGGAGTTCAGTCATTAATTTATTTAATTCATAATTTTTTTAACGAGCATCATCTACATGGAAGCATGTCCTCTGGAATGGCAGCTGAAGCATGAAGGAGCATACGAATGTTTAGCATATCTGGCATGTAAATACCTTGCAACTCTGGCTACAAAAGTGCCATGCGAATGCGTGTTCTCACTTTCAGATGACGTTACAAATAAGAAGCAGGCAGCAAATGTAAACAAACTTGTTTCTCTTAGCAACTGGCTGAACAAAAAGTAGGATTGAGTGGACTTGTAGTCTCTAAAGTTTTACATTATTTTGGTTTTGAGTGCAGTTATGTAACCAAAAAAAATGTATATTTGTAAGTTATACTTTCACAATAAAGAGATTGTACTACAGTACTTGTATGAGGTGAACTGAAACACTCTTTTGTTTATCATGGTTTTACAGTGCAAATATTTGTAATAAAAATAATATAAAGTGAGCACTTTGTATTCTGTGTTGCAACAGAAATCAATATGTTTGAAAACAGATAAAAATATCCAAAAATATGTATTAAATTTCAATTGGCATTTTATTGTTTAACAGTGTGATTAATCGTGATTAATTTTTTAACCATGATTTTTTTTTTAGTTAATAACATGAGTTAACTGCGATTAAATCAGCAGCCCTAGTTGTTTTTATTTATTTATTTTTTTTAAGACTCCCCATCAGGCCCAGCCATTTTCATTTTCAGCTGTGATTGAATTGGTAGTGGTGGTATCAATCCCTGATTTTAGTGAGAATAATGGAATTGTTGATGGACCCTTTGCAACAACAGCTCTCACAGGACTTGCTATAATGAATTTACTCTACCTAAATAAGGTATTGAGATCTCCTATCCAGCACATGTATCAAGATTAACTTGATCTAAGTAAGCAATGAATAAATTCAAATTAAAAAGATATGATGCTTTTGTCTAGTTTACCATTTTGCAACGGCAAGCCAGGAAGAAAACAGAACAGTGATACATGGGTCCACAGGCTAGCTAGAAAGCATGACATCATTTGTGGAAAACTCAGCTGAATTAGAAGTGGAACAAAAGTGCATAAACTAATGACTATCCCAGATTCTGATTCCAGTGCAGGCTGACATACTATTTGCTTTGATTTGTTAGGGTAGGGGTAAAAGGGTAGGGTGTTTTATAGCTGAAATACGCTTCTAGACCAGTTCACTTTCTGGCACTTTTTTATAACCAGCACACCCACTCACAACAGCAACAAAAATCAATGGAGTACTGGAAAGAATGTCAATTACAGTAAATTACTATGCGCTTGTGATCATCATCTGAAAAAGCAGCTTCTTTTGAAAATGTTCAAATACGTCCCTTAACCTCATAGTAAGGATGCCAGAACCATTTGTTTCCTTGTCTCTGTCTGAACAAAGGAGATTTGATTATGCACAGAATAAATTACATTCTTCATCTAGTGGCAAGGTAATTTTCTGGAATAAATTCTTGAAAAGCTTGAATGAAAACACTTTGAAATAGCACCTCAATAACAGCAAAGTAATTTTCTATACAGAATAATAGAAATTTAGTTAAAGACTCTCTAGGATCTGTCCCTTCAGTTAGTAAATGATTTAACCATTCAATATCAAATTTTATCCCCCACACAGCATCATATCATACTCGATAATGATCCAAATTATTTGCTGAACAATAAGTTCCCTGGCAAGGCAAAAGATATACCCCCATAGTTTAAAGCAGGGGTCGGCAACCTTTCAGAAGTGGTATGCCAAGTCTTCATTTATTCCCTGCATGCCAGTAATACATTTTAATGTTTTTAGAAGGTCTCTTTCTATAAGTCTATAATATATAACTAAACTATTGTTGTGTGTAAAGTAAATAAGGTTTTTAAAATGCTTAAGAAGCTTCATTTAAAATTAAATTGAAATGCAGAGACCCCCAGACCACCGGCCAGGACCCGGGCAATGTGAGTGCCACTGAAAATCACGTGTACCATAGGTTGCCTACTCCTGATTTAAAGCATATAATCAACATTCTGAAGAGATCTCTCTTCTAGTACCTACTTATCTTATGCACAAACCTCTGTTACAAGCTTCTCTTCATGAAAAAGACAGTGCCTTGTATGGCATTGATAAAATGGCATTGGCTCAGATTTAATGTAATATGCTGCTGCTAATGACCTACAGAAGTGAGGACCAAGGTGGAATCATTAAGAATGTAATGGAACCTACCTCTGAGTTTTCTTGATAATTATTTTACATTTCTGTATCACTTTTCAATATTTCACTTGGCTGCAAGCTAAATCTCAGATTTGGATACAGCAATACGAGTTCAGCGAGGCTGGAAAACTTTTAGGCCCCATCTAAAGAAGGCGCAATGCATGTTTTCTGAACCGTTAGAAGAAATTAGGTTTAAATATGATTCCATGTGAAACGGACTAACACAACCTAAATTAGAACGTTGTCTAAAATGCTTTAAAACTTGATTCGACTCATCTTCAATGGCCAACTAATTGTAAAACAAGTTTTAAACTGGTTCAGTCTAGTTTGAGCTCTGCTGAAGTCTGTGGAAATTTGATAAGGATATTTACGGTGGGGAACTTTGAAAGGGAGTACAGAAGAGTACAGGCTGTGCGCCTGAAGACCATAAGAAATTCAGATGATGAGAAGTGATTTGCAAACCACAAGAGAGGTCCCAGTCTTCTTGCACCTCCTGGATGGATCTTTTACTTACAGAGATTGTGTTTTTGTATGTACTATATCAGCAGTTAGGAATTTTTAACTAAATATGTGTATCTATTTACTTATCCCACAGTATTTGAGCACCTTCCACACAAAATAAGTAGTAACCCTAGTGCAATTCATGAGAGTTTCTGGCTCTTATCCCTTTCCAGTGTAAAAACTCTGCTCCATAGACACATGGAGTATATGTGCTGGCTCCACCTTAGTCCCTCTCCCAGGACTGACAGTATAGCTAGCTTCTGACACTTCATCTGGAAGGATCTTACTGCTGTTCACTCTGGAGGGAGTTTAGTTGCTCACAACAATAACACATAGGATATACAACATTCTAAATTGTGACTGCTTTCAAGGGTAGTATGCTATATTTAGCTCAGCAACTGTTTCTGAACTCCAAGCACATCCCAACCTAGCAAGCAGTGCTGCCTTTTACTGGGTTGTGACTGAGGGCAGTGCTGCTGGTGGCTACACAATGCCATGGATACATACCACATAGCTTTTTTTCCCCTCTACACAACACCATATGCCATTTCCCTGATTTTTTTTTAATCCATTCTGCTCCCATCTGGTCATCAGTCAGAAGAGGAACCTATGATGAAGACCACTAAAGGCTGAATTCCTCATCAACAATTCTGAAGTGAAGGATGTCCTCTGCTTGACCCAGGGCATTCAACAGTTTTTTACCCAGGACAAGCAGTGTAGATGTGAAACATTTTCTCCGATATCCAACATCTCCAAACCCCAGAATGAAATAGCATAAGATAACGTACTGCAGATGCAGCTAGAGTTGTTTCTTTATTCTTTTGGGTTTCCTAAGAAGGTTTCATAAAAAAAGTTCTCTTGCTCTTGGTGACTATAAGTTACAGCACATGCTCTCCTACAAGATTCTTTTAAAGTATCAACTTATTCCATCAGTAAATCTATGTAATTGGAAAAGGAGCTGATTTTTCCAAATCACACCCAAAACATTTTAAAATGTGAGCCAAATTTTAACAATTTCCAAAACACTGAAATTATGTTTACATTATTCTGTCTGATATTTTATAATCCATATTTTAAAACACAATTGTTCATCAGAAGGGAAAAATCCCACCTCTAATTTGTGATGCAGACTAATAACAGCTCTAATTTTATTATTTAGAGTCTGCAAGTGAGAACATTGTCTATGGAACGCAGTTATTACAGTGAAAAGTGCCAAGTAAGTGGGAAAGCAAGATACTGAGAATGCAATTTAAAATAAAACCATCAAAATGTAAATAAAACCCCCAGCAAACTGAAAGACAGCTCTCTCTATATATATACTGAATTCATCTATGTTAATTTAGAAGCTATAGCATGGATAATAGTTTTTAAAATCCCCTTGGTCATAACTCAGGATGAAGGAAGAGATTAGAAGATGTGTTCAATAAAATTATGCGATAAAGACGGTTCTTTTTCTTGGCTACAGTATATGCTTCCAAACAGCCTGCAAAAAAAAGAACTTTTAAAAGTTCACAATATCTGCAATATTGTTTATTCAAAATCCTTCAGACACAATTGGTGAGCAAAGCAATGTGAAAGAAAAAAAAAAAAGAATTGGCCAAACAGCCAATATGTGACCATGACATTGTTTAGTCTTTGCTAGCGAGACAAGGACTTTTATAATTAAGCATGGCCAAGTTTTCTGTAATACTATTATGGAATAATTCCAGCAATGACTTATTAATTCCAATAATGTCTTCTTCATTCATCAAGCTCCGTGCAATTTAGTTGTAATCATTATTTTTGTTTCATAGCTCAGATTTGAAGTAAGAACAAGAGAGCGTGTACATTGAAGCCTTTTTATGCTGAAGCTGCTATCAGCCAATAGTGGAGAGTGATTGCTCTCAAATCCCAACAATTGAAAAACTCAGGCCCTGTTGTTTTTGTCAGCCCAAATCAGACATTCACTTTCATGAGTGACTGGAGTTAAAGAGAAAAATGTTTTGCCAGGGAACAACTCCAGAGAAACACAAAACAACAAGTGCAAAGTCCCTATTCCAGCAAAAACCCCACCAGGCTTGCCATCACTGGATCAAGACAACCTGCAGGTCTCAACTACAGGGGCTGCTGGAAAGTTATATTTCAGCAAACTTTTACAGGAATCAAAGGGGGTAAAAAAAACAAATAAGGAAAGGGAGTGAGGGGGAAGAGAGTCTTCAGCTGGTGACAACCCTACTTTGCTAACGAAAATAGTACACAGCAGGAGATGCCAAGCACCTCCGGAAGAATAAATATGTCACCTCACTACTGATTAATATATTTACTTTTCCCTGAGTTGGTACTAAATCCTGTAATTCACACAGGTACTATGGTAGGTGAGGAGAAGGTAAAATATACTGGAGTTTGGTTTGATTTAACATGTTGAACATGCAGTTTTTTACTTGGAACTGAATCTTTTCCTGACGTACTGTTGCAATAATTTATTATATCATAAATCTTTATTATTTTTCACATGCATTTCTCCCCTTCTTCAGAATGCTAAGCAATAAAACCATTCTGCTAGCATGTTTGATGCCAGTTCTTACTTGTCTATGCTTGGAGTTATTACTTTGTTTGGTTTTGTTCTGATATCTGAAATCAATGAAAACATCTAATTTTGATGTAGTATTTTTGAAGTGGCTGCAAATGCTATATTAATTCCCATCCCCGAAACCAGTTAAAGAGATATTCTGTTGACCTCAATCCAAAATACCATCTTGAAATGGCCTATTTTCAACCTTTTTAATTTTAACACTGTATTGCTTCCCTAGTATGCAGCTGGGACATTTTAGAGCATGCACAATGAATAGGAAAAAGAGATGGTTAAGTGAGAGGCCAATCAGATTCTAGTGACCTCTGGCAAAGGGTGCAGCAGGAGCTGATCTACCATTCTGTGCAGTAAATAGGACTTGGGACAGAGAAACAAAACTAGCAATGTAGGCTGAGATTCACCCATATGCAGAGGGCCTACAGAGGGTCCTGTACATCACTTACACCTCACCCATTAATAGTCATTATAATAAATAATATAATATTTTGTATAATGTACAAGGGGCTTTGCAGACATTCACTCTGATTCAGTAAGGTATCAGAGCAGGTGCCTTATGTTATACACTTGAGTTTTAGGATTGATCTCAATGGGAACACTTCTAGAAATTGTGGTTATTGCCTGGTAATGAAGGCAATTCAGTGCCCTAGGCACACACAGGGCTCTAGCTTCACTTGGAGTGGTGGTGGATCACCCTCTCCTACCCTCCCAGAATGGTAGGGTCAGCCAGAAGCTTTGGATGGCCTCTTCCCCTCCCACACCAGACTGGCACCAGCCTCTTTCCCTGCCCTTGGAAGCAGTAGGGGTGTCAGTAAGGGTTCTTCCCCCAGCCTCTGAGGTAGAGGAACCCCATCCCCTAGGACCTAACCCATCAGAAGGAGTGAAACTGATTAGGTGGGTGAGCTGGGCACACCATAGTCTTCTCTTCCTGCCAGGGCCACCCAGAGAGAAGGGGCAAGTGGGGCAATTTCTCCCAGGCCCCAGGCCCCGCAGGAGCCCCCATGAGAGTTTTTCGGGGCCCCTGGAGCTTCTTCCGCTCCGGGTCTTCGGTGGCAATTCAGCATCAGGAGGTCCTTCCGCTCTGGGACCCACGACTGAAGTGCCCCGAAGACCCATGGTGGGGAGTCCTTCTGCCCTGGATCCTGCCGCCAAAGTGCCGGGTCTTCGGCGGCAATTTGGCGGCGGGGGCACCCAGCTGCCTAAGACCCCAGGCCCCCTGAATCCTCTGGGCAGCCCTGCTTCCTGTTACACACAGTCTTCTGTGGGGATGGTGTTGGGAGGGCCCCCCAGAGCAGTGAAGTTAGCACTCTACAGAGATGCCTGGGGCAGTTCACACCGCTCAGAGCTATTGCTGCAGGCTCTCTGCAAGCTTGAGCACATATTGCTGTGCTTGTCACACTCAGTTCACGTTTTCAAGGTGTGTGGGTGTTTCTGGTTTTTTTCAACAATAAAGGCTAAACATCAACTGCTTTTTAAAATGAAAGATAAGATTATGATGTAATCATGTGACTCCAGCAGGTGCTCTAGGCCAATACAATCTATGTCTTAATCTGTCCCTACCAAAAATTAAATGGGTGAATCCACCAGGCTCTGAAGCTCTCTCTCTCTTCAACAGGGTCCACCTTCCTAAGGGCCCAATTCAAGAAAACATCCATATATAGGAAAACACTTGACCATGTGTTTTAGTTTAAGCAAGTGCTGAATGCTTTTTTGAATCTAGCCCCAGCAGGCAGAAAGGGAATTCTGGCCAGGAAGAGAATAAACATTCCCACTCTTGCCATAAATGTTGAAGGATCCTGAATGATGCTCGAGACCTCAGACTTATATTTCGTTCAAGAGACTGCACCTGCAGCAGTACAGCACATCTAATAATCTCAGACTGGTTCAACACTGAGGTCCTTGGCTTGGCCCTGATTTTGAAGAAACTGCAAACAGAATCACCCCACCACTACTTGGAGGCCTTCAGTCCACATAATCGACAAACTTAACCCTTCTTGACTTATGACAGACTGTGGGGCAGAGGAGTGTTGTGAGGTTTAGTTGATAGCTTCTAAAACATTCGGCTGTCCTCTGATGAAAATCTGTAAGTGAAAAGTTATTATTATAGTACTATAAAATACTAGGAAAAAAATCAATGGAGCTGCACCCACTTACCCCAGGCTCAATTTGTCTCTAGGAATTTTTTTTTTCCCCATAAGAAAGGTCAAATTTGACACTACACTTAGGAAATAGAATTTATGGCTTTTTTACAAAATAAGACAAACACCCATATTTCTTTCTTCTTGTTTATGTTTTTTGTTTGTTATACAGTTGATTTGAAACAAGACTCATCATGGTAAAGGAAGCTATGGGGACAGACTATACATCATCCTAAGGGTGTATGTCAAAACATCTTTGATATTTACAATGAAAGAGTATAACATAATTTAGACAAACAATATCTATTGTGAATGAATCTTGTAAGCTTTATTGTCATTAAATATGAATAAGAGACAACAATCAGTGGATATTCTTCAACAAGAACTACAATACACAAGGAAGAAGGGTTACTTAAAAAATCAGTATGCCTTACCAGAACTGCTGCTGATCTCCAAGGTGCAGGAGAGGAATGTGCTACATATTTGTTATACACTGCTCCTCTTCTATGAAGCTAGGCACCAAGGATTTTGTAAGGTGGTTGTGTGTTATAATGAGAATTTATAATGGAATCCAATACAGTTAAGAGCCACAATTCAGTTATTTTACCCTGTGCTTCAGCCTTTAGAAAAGGAGCACTATGAAGGGGTACTGCACCTGAATTTAATAAAGTAGGTTACTGTGAGTGAAGCTGTTAGTACACACTGTCAGTGCACTTTGCTTTCATCAATCACAACATAGTTAGGGAAGATGTGTGTGGAAAAATATCACCGCTACCCACATCTGCTTGCAAGTATTCTCTTCTAACTCGCACACCACCACATTTTAGTGTCACTCCTGGAATTACAGGCAGTTCAGATTATAAAATCTTAGAACAGCAACAGACGAGAGAAGCAAGGCAACACAGCATTACTCTCTAGAGATAAGCCATGAAAAGTTCAGCTACATGAATATATTTGTAGCTGGTTGTCTTACTTTATCCACCAAATAATCAGAAACAAGATCTGTGTCATGCCTGACTGACTAGTTACATATGTGCCCAAATGGGAGTACAGGAGGCAATAAACAATTTATAAATCAACATACAGGTCAAGAGTATCATTTACCAGCCAGTAACTTCCATGTTAATGCAAACAGAAGATGCAATTAGCATGTACATATTGTAAAATTGAAAAAACAAACAAACAATCTCCCCTTGCCTCCTGCCCAGAAAAGCCTCATCATTTTTGACTGAAACACCACTGTCTCCACAGATCGCTTAGTGTTCCTTGTATTTGTTGTTCTTTAGCCAAAATAATTATTAAATAATAAGAATAAATAATAAATTAAAATAGATGTGCCAGAAAAACTGAAAGTTGTTTTGTTAATTCTAGGAGAACTTATTCTTTATTTAAGATTTAAATGGTACTGTTATTCTGGAAGCAAAATATAAAGAGTAGAATTGTATAGCATTTAGAGTAAATAATTATTTATTCCAAAATATATTCTGCTTCAAGAATATAGAATATTTTTCAGCATTTAAGCCAACTACAAGAAGTAATTACTGTTTTAAAAAACATCAAGACAAACAGCACTGAAGTCTCTACTTACTGTCCATCTATAAGTACAAAATCTAATCAGATTAACATGGCTACCATTCTGAAACCTAATCAGAGAGCGGATTTCCAGATGACAACAGAAAAATAGCTCAACTCTAAAAAATACTCAGTTACTGGTCACCAACCAACCAGAGTGAAGAATCTCAAAAATACTTAGGGTCAAATTCTGCTTTCAGTTATACAGGTGTAATATGGGAGTAACTCCACTGATGTCAATAGAATTCATCTGGATTTACAAAGGGGAAAATCTGTCCCTTCAGGATCCTAAGCTTATAATCAAATTTAAGTATATATTCTAATATTCACACATTCAAACAACAGTCAGCTCTAAGGATTCATAGTCTACTGAGGTCAATGGAGAATCTTTCCATTGACTTCAATGTGCTATGAATCAAGTCCTAAATGTGAGAAAGTATGTCTCAGCATTTCCCATGCAAAGCTCCATATATTAATGTTTTGGGAGGGCACCTTTGTAGTAGGATTTGGGATTGGATGGAGGGGGAGCTGCTCATCTCCATATCTAACTTGGTGTTTCCCCAACTACTTGCCAATTTTCTTGAGCACTTACCTCTTTCACACCCAGGTTCTGAGTCACCAAAAGACCAGAGGATAAGGCACAAAACTAAGGCTTTTATGAAGAGTGGCCTTCATGCTTTCTCTCATGCTGTCCCTCACTGCTTGTAAAAATATCATCTCAGCATCCACAAAACTATCTAATTATCTTCCTTCAAAGCCCTCCTTAAAACTCTTTGTCAATTAACAATTAGGCTGCTGGTGCACTGAGACCTATCATGCCAACCAATATTGTCTCATTATTCCCTCACAGTCCCCATCAGGCTCTCTGTGTCAATCTGTTTTCTTTTGTTTTATACTTATATTCCAAGCTCTTTAGGGCAGGGACTCTTTTTGTTCTGTGTATGTACAGCACCAAGCACAATGGGGTCCTGGTCCGTGACTAGGACTCGTAGATACAATAGTAATACAAATAATTAATAATAAGTTGCTCCCTTTTTTATATACTATTCTCTTTTTCTTTTCAGGTCCTCCAGCAAGAACTCCTAATGATGCCAAAAAGCCTCCCTTGTCTTGTACAGCAAGGAGACAGTCTCCATCTTGAAATGACCAGTGCAATGGGAGAAAACATCTCTTTTCCCAAGAGTCACAAGTGTCACTCCCTCCCAGACTATCCAAGCCTAGCAACTGGAGAGCAGAAACTGGAGCCCACATGATAACATGTTACATAAACTGTTAGGCCATTAGGCTGGCCTCAGACATCAAAGTTTAAATGCACTGAACTCATCTCTTAGCTTTTAAAAACATTTTGTATGGTTCTGGGACTTTGATTCATGCCACCACTCATAGTGTAGTTCACAAACTGAATAAAGTTCACGTGGAACGAATCTCTACCTCAGTCTGTGTGGTGTTGTCATGTCCCTCGTCAAGTAGGAGGTCTGTGAAGCCCCCGGGTTCTGAGGAATCTTGCCCCATGCTGGCTCTGTTAGTATCAACTGATTTGAGAGACTCTGAGTGCCTTTTCCACCTGTGACTGTATAGGTGTGAATCCACTTGTACGTTTTCCTCCACTCGAGGGGCGCTCTGAACAACTTCATAAAACACACCTGTTTGAAAAAAGAAAAAAATAATAATAATGTAGGGGACAGATGATTATTTATCAGTTGGGATCCAAGCAGCTATTACAGCCAATCACTTTGTTTTATTGATCATAAAAGTAACAGTGCTAACAATTAAAAGGTCTGATTATTTCTTACAGAAGAGTCTTATAAAAATCAAATAAAAGTTGATAATCTTTCTATAGGTTCTTTAAACCATCCTGTTTAATTTAATACTATACTATATATCTGACATGAATTCTATAAAATGATTGGTAAAAATCTACAGAAAGAATATCATTTTATCAAATTCAAGAGATTTGAGCGATTTTTGTAGACCCCTACTAAATTCTACAGAGCACTGTTGTTTTCATCCCTGTCTATTTCATGGCTTAAGAAATGCCTTTCCATGACAGAAAGTTTGAAATTCTCCATGCTGATGCCTCCATCTACCTAAGTACCATCTCTTCTCAAACCAAACCAAAAATCTGAAACAAACAAAAACAACCACCCAATAAAAACATACCCCAGGCAGAGTTTTATTCACAAAAGGGAAGAGGAACCAGACATTCATGTCCACTAAGGGCTTCACTACGGCAATTGATTTTATGTGGAAGGCATTCAGATGCTATGGTGGCAATTTAAAAACCTTATGATAGATATTAAATACTGCAGACTTCCCCATAATACCTGTTTCAGCATAAAAAGCAAATATTGCTTGCTGTGATACTAGTGATATTAGTTAGTAGTGATAATGCTAATGACATATGAAGTGTATCGAGACTGACAATGCCATTAGCACAAATATGTAGTCTCATTAGATGCATTTTATCCCTGTCCTTTCGGGCTTTACAAGTAAATTTATTCTCTTGCTGTGTGAACAAAAACACCATCAAAAACCCTTAAGCAATTTCCACTTTGCTCAACCCAACAGACAATAAAAAATGCATTTGTTAATTCACAATAACTGTATTTAATTTATAACAATACTTAGCATTTATATTTTGCTGTATGTCTTCAAAGGCCTATCTGTATTGATATTAAGTAATTAATCTTTACAAAACCAATGTGAGGTAGGTAAGTAACATTATTCCCATTTTCTGGATGGAAGAACTGGCAAAGAATCTTTATGATTTATTAAAATACAACATAACAGTGCTGTTTAATTACATGGTACTTTACAAACATCAGTTAAGACACACTCCATGCCCAAAGAGAAGCTAGACTAGAATTCTGATTCCCAATCGCATGCTTAGTCCATTAGACGTTACTATCATATTAACACTACAAAGAAACAAAATATTTTCTCAATGCTGCAAAACTTCTCTTTTATGAATAAAGGATGACTCACCCAAGTAAGGCCTTGCAGAACTGGACCCAACATTTGGATTGCTTAAATAATAGTTGTATTTGCATGGCATTGCATAATTGACCAGATGCAATGTGGGGTGTTTTTTCATATTCCTCTGAAATATCTGATATAGTGGCAGGATTCATGAGGCTCAGGAGGCAGGATATAGGAGTAGGAGAATCACAGTCCCAGACACTTGGATCATATTTTATCTCTACACACCATCAGAAGCAACAGTTTCAGTATTCTGCATTGCCCTGCAGGAGATCAGATTTGGCCCTTATCCCCAGTATTGTCCCCCATGGAACATGCAGGTAGGAGTGCTGTGGATGCAATGTATCCAGCCTCCCAGGGAGACTAAAGGTCTCTGAATACTCAGTAGTGACCCTCCATCTGATTAAAGGGGCAGGATCCATAAGGGTCCTCAAGGGAAGAGGTACAGTAGAGATAAAGGTGGGGAAATAATTTTCGGATGCTGAAAAATAAGTTAGCCAAATAGTTTCTATCGCTCTTTTCCCATGCAGTAACTCTCTGAGTTAAGCAAAATGGCATTTCCAAAGCCCTAATAGGTAATCTTCCTGCTGACACTTTAGATAAAGTGAACAGAAAACTAGCATTCAAAAGGTTAAATGAGCAATAAGGAATTCCTGCATTTTGGCATGTAAGGAAATTGGGGATGGGGATGGGGATGGATCGACCAGCCATCACCCCTTGCAGAGCAGAGTCAGTTGCAATAGTGACAAATGCTATGACAGACTTCAGGCTGCTGTATAGGCTATTTTGGGACACTAGCCAATAAGATGCTAAGCTCCTCCTCCAACCTGTTTGATCACCCTCATCTCCCTGGAAATTAATGTGAGCTGAAGGTGGTCATCCCCTGAAATAATCTGGCCTTTAATGGCCATTCTAAAAGCAGAATAAATAGTCTCAGGCCCTAGCTGTCTCCAGAAACCAACTAATCCCATTGCTTTCTTTTAGGCACTGTGTTTCTTTTAGGCACTGTGTTTCTTTTAGGCACTGTGTTTTCTGAAAGCCCTAAAACACTCTTCAATAAACTGCTTCAGATTTCCTTGTTTTATCTAGCAATTGGCTGCCAGAGACAGAGGGACTGCTCAGTAGCTGAACTGACCCGTTTGCTCAGAAAGCTTTATCAACTGCCAGTCACAAATCCATTCAAAGCTACCATACCTGCTTCACCTAAGAGAAGCTCATCAGAATGTTAAGGGATAATAGAGCCTCAGGTCACACAGTGCTGACAAATATATCAGGTTCAATCAAAGATGTGTTTAGTGCCTGCAATACAAATCAGTGACAGTATGACTGAAAACACCAAGTTACTATATTTGTAAGCATCCTTATTTGATAACAGACACCTGGAGAGAAAAGCTGGGGTATGTACACACACAAACACCCATAATTACACTGTGTCAAAAATCACATTCAGTACAATTATATCAGATTATTAATATAACAATTGAACTTAGCATGGCCCTTTTTCACAGGCCAAATAATGAAGTGGGTAAATGTACAGTTTCCTATTTGAAAGTCCAGGTTCAAACATAAGTTAGGCCTGGTTTTCACTCTTTTTGTACAGATTTAATTATTTTGGTTAGGGCTATGATTTTCTACTTAAATAGTAAGTACTCCTAGCTCAGGGCTACACTACAGACTTCTGCCACCATAGCTGCGTCAGTCAGGGGTGTGAAAAGCTGTGATCCCTGACCAATGCAGTTATGCGAGTAGAAGCCCCTAGTGCAGACACGTTATATTGGTAAAGCTGCACTTTTACCAGTATAGCTTGTTTTGCTTGTGGAGGGTGGGTTTATTACATTGGTACTAGAAGTGCAATGGCAATACAGTATACTAGTATTTCTATACTGGTAAAGCACTCCTAGTGTACATACAGCCCTAGTGTGGACACAGTTATGATGACACAAAGGAGCCTTCCACAGGTATAGCTTATTCTTCCCTTCAATAATAAGCTATACAGGTATAAAGCCAACAGTACACATCAATATAACTGTGTCCAGTCTCTAGCTCTGACAGTATAGTTGAAGCACTACAATTGTGCATGTAGATATGACCTTAGGCATGAAGTCAGTCTTGTGATCTCTCAACTTCACCTGTAAAAGCTGTTTGTTCACATTACAAAACTACTGCAGAATTCAACAGGATTGATCCAGGATTGGCAGAATAGGGAAAATGCAGGTTAAGTCTGAGGTGAAATAGCAGAGCTATACTATGGAGTTTCTCAGCCCCTGCCTGTACTTATTACTGTTTCTAAATATTGTTATATCACATTTCTATATGTGATAAGTCCACCAAATTATTTCAATGTTTGTTCTAAAACAACAGCCAAAAATTAAGAAGGGCCCTTTCTAACCAAATCAGCAAAACAGTTTCCCCTTCATGAATCTCCAGTCTTGAGGAAATGACAAATACAGTATCACTTTCTTGAAGTCGGATGAACAGATTGTTTTCTGTCCACTATATGTAAATGTAAAGTTAATTAATCACTCATGGAAATCAATTAGATCAGTGACAGTGTCTTCTAACTTCTGAAGTCAGACAACTCAGAAAAAATAAACGTGCAGAGCCGCAGAAATGCAGCTCTTTCCCAGGTGAAAACTATTTCACTTTTCTTTGTGAACTCAGCCAATGAATCACTGATGCAAAGAACAGCGGTTTACAGGAAATGTAACAAAGTGTTTTACTGTTACCATTTAAATCTTGGTGTTTTCATCCAATTAGCCTGCAGAGGAATACGTAATTCAATTCAAATGGAACACTGGTGTCACACTGGCAAATTAGGTGCCAGCTCATGCCATGGTCACTGGCCCTTACTAACACTGACATGTGTAGCTGGAAGCCAGTCTGGCTTGCCTGTATGCTAGTAGTATCAAAATAGATATTAGAGTTATAAGTAGGGTTACCAGGTGTCTGGTTTTCAGCTGGAACGCCAGGACAAAAAGGGACCCTGGCAGCTCTGGTCAGCACAGCTGACTGGGCCACTAAAAGTCCAGTTGGTGGCTCAGCACGGCTAAAAGGAATGCTCCCTGCCGACTGTGGCTCTGCGTGGTTCCCAGAAGTGGCCCTGTCTGGTATGCACCCCTACTCTGAACCTTAGCGTCCAAAAGATGGGGTACCAGCATGAATTCCTCTAAGCTTAATTACTAGTTTAGATCTTGTAGCGCTGCCACCAACCCGGACTTGCAGTACCTCGTACACTCTGGTCCCCCCAAAATCTTCCCAGGGGACCCCAAAACCCAGACCCCCTGGATCTTAAAACAAGGAGGAACTGACTATCCCCCCCGCTTCCCCCCTTCCTTAGACTTTCCCTCCCTGGGTCGTCTGGAGAGGCTTCACCAAGTCACTGGTGAAACAAGATCCAAATTCCTTGAATCTTAACACAAGGGAAAATAAACCCTTCCCCCACCGTGTCCTCTCCCAGGCTTTCCCTCCCTGGGCTATCTGGAGAGAGAGACAGATTCAAGCTCCGTGAATCTAAAACAAAGGGAAATTCGCCTTCCCCCCCCGCCCGCTTTTCTTTCCCCCCACCACTCCCTGGTGAGTTTAGACTCAATTCCCTTGAGCCTTAACAAGGGGGAAAAAAATCAATCAGGTTTTTTTAAAAGAAAAGCTTTTAATAAAAGAAAGAGTAAAAATTGTTTCTATAAAATCAAGATGGAATTCTTTCAGCTTATAGACACCAGGGAGAATCCTCCCCCCAGCACAAATACAAGTTGCAACAGAGATACAATCCTTCCAGCAAAATACACATTTGCAAATAAAGAAAACAAAAGAAGACTAAATCGCCTTTCTAACTGGTACTTACTAAACTGAACAGAAGATTGGAGAGTCTGTATACCTGTCTGGTCCCTCTTAGATCCCTGAGAGAACAGAGAACAACGAAAGCAGCACAAAACAATGACTTCCCTCCACTATGATTTGAAAGTATCTTGTCTCCTGATTGGTCCTCTGGTCAGGTGTTAGCCAGGTTTACTGGACTTGTTAACCCTTTACTATCTGTTTATGACAGGCCCCTAAGAGCAGGGACAGTCACGCAGCTCCGTGCGCTGCCCCTGCCTGCAAGTGCCACCCCACAGCTCTCGTTGGCCATGGTTCATTTTGTGAAGAACCCACAGAGAAAGAAGACTGCAATGATTCTAGTTTAACCTTTGTTTACAAAAGAAAAGCTCCAATAAACTTAGTTACCATATCTGATAAAAACACACCACAGTGCCTTTCAGCTACTATTACTGATCATAGAATCATAAAATCAAAGAAATGAAGGGACCTTGATAGGTTACCTAGTACAGTCCCCAACACTGAGGCAGAACTAAGTATTATCTGGCCCAGCATTTCTCAAATGCATGTGGCCACCAGGGACTTTTCTTACGGCCACAGCCTCCTGGGTGGTGACTGGGGGCAGGAGGCAAAGCAGCAGCCCCATCCCCGCAGGGCCACCAGCAGTGGTTGGGCCTTGCCCACTTCTGGTGACCCAAAAGCTGGAGGAGCAGACAGTCAGTGAGTTCCCCACCTTCCCAGGACCAGTGGTCAGGCTTCAGCCCTTGTGTGGTGGGTGGCAGGTCTTAAAAAACCAAACAACCAAAAAAGCAAAAGACACAAGATAAAGGACAAGAATGTTCAAAACACCTTATTTGTGTTTCTATTCTGTTTAGGTCCAGCAAAGAATAGAGACAACTACAGAGTATTTTTATTATTGAGTCTACAAAAAAAAATTCCTACATAAATAAGTTATAATGACTGGGACATGTATATGTGCATATTTATTTTTTCCCCTAAAGTTAATCAAGTATTTTAGGAAAAATTGTCAGAGCAGTCACCAGCAAGAGTTTGTGGCCTCACTTTGAGGCCATCAAAAAATCTGTTGGGAGAACCACTGATCTAGATCGTCCCCGACAGGTGTTTGTCTAACCTGTTCTTAGAAATCTGAAATGAAGGGGATTCCACAATGTCCCTAGGCAATTTATTCCCATGATTAACTACCCTGACAGTTATGAAGTTTTTTCAAATATTGAACCTAAATCTCCCTTGGTGTAATATAAGCCCATTACCTGATACAGGAATGGGGCCACTAGTCTTAATACAAAACAATTAGTCAAAAGAAACATTCCAACAGAGAGGTTTACTCTTCCTTTGTTACAGATTTCATCTGTTTCAAACTGCTTTGAGTCTGTTATGTCCTCTTCTTCACTTCATAAATTATTGGTCTTTGGTGGCATGAAGGAAATTCTAAATACAACTGTATGATTCCTCGAACCTATTTCCCTGGACGAAAGAGTCCACCGTAAAAAAGAGAAAGACTAAAACAAATTCAGACAAAGTTTAAGAGAAAGAGAAGTAGTTAATTGATCCTCATTAAATTAAGGACTCATTAAATAATCAATATTGTTGAAGAGGGCAGCTTCTCCCCACTTCCCTGTCCCTCTTTCCTAGCATACAGAGAGATCAGATTTGCATTCTAGAATCTAGGGGTGGTTAACAGAGTTACTGAATTAACTAATCTCATCCTGAACAGGGAAAATCAGTATTTTCTTATTGTGCTGAACAGAGTTGTACTTTCCTCTAGATATTGTATTTCTAGTTGTCCATTATCTGGTCCACAGTGTACATCTGGTCTACATGAATGCTTGCATTCCACACAAAGATTTTATTTGCATTTCTCCAGTGGTACAATGGACTTTTCTGATACTGTTGATCCCCTAGACATTCAAGAGTACAGTTTAGGATGGATGCCATTTGCATATACAGTCAGAATAAAGCATGTCAGTAGTATTCTCAAAATAATTTTACATTTTGTCTCTCATCTCACAATTCATAGTTTTACAGTGTGGCTACTGTTTTAACCTGTCTTTTCTTGCGAGTTATCAGAGAACAGCACAGAAAAGCAGAAAATTAACATGTTTTAGATCAGACGGCTTTTGTATTATTAGTTGTAGTAATAATGGCAAAAAAGTTATGCTAATTTCTGTCTTTTTAATCATAATATTACTACCATGCAGTTAAAATTAAACCATGGGTGTCATTCTATGTGTTTGCCTAAAAGCTACACCATTATCAGACTGAGGGGAAAAAACAAAACAGACCTGTTACAAAAACCAGAACTATCCATCTAATATTCTATTTATACACACTTCTCATTTTCTCAGTCTGGATCTGAGGTCTTTCCAGAGAATGCTAATACTAACTTTACCTTATTTAAACTCATTGTACATATATTGACAAATACTTTTTTTTCCAGTCAATTACTGGATTATAAAATGTTTGCCAAGATCAGACACTAACATTTAATGAAGCTCACTACAGTACGTTCACATCAGACTCATAACTTGAAAGGCAGCCTGTTAGGTTTGGGTTTTTTTTCCCCCTTAAAGTGTCTCATAAAACTACACATAAAAACAAGTGCCTGCCCAGGAATGGGGTAAAACCTCTTCCTGGGGGGTTTTCACTCATCGTTACAGCATACTGCGGGCTCTTATAGGGGAAAAAATCAACACTTCACTTCATTAGGCTGGCAGATTTGTGATAATATAAAACATCTAGCATTATTAATTCTCAATTTCATAGAGGCAATAAAACAAGGTGGGAAAGAATGAGACTGAATTTTGCAGACAGAATATTAGGACCAGTTTCCATGAGGGGACTCTGAAGAAAAGCATACCAAAATCAGCTATTTATACAACTTTAATGTGCATATATTTGGAAGCCCCCTTGTATTAGTATGCAAGGAGAGGACCACAAAGAATCTGTGATATTCCAAACTATGCCAGTTTGGCTAGTTTCTGATCTTCCTAGCAGGTAATGGTAAAAGCAGCCCTGGTGGAGCAGTTCTGTTCAGTTTTAGCTTGAGGGAAAGCCAAAGGCTAAAAGAGATGCAAGTATACTGCTTAACTGGTGGATTAGCTAACCATAGTGTTAGAACACTGGCTTCTTTGTACAATGCAGAGGCTAAGCTTGTTAATTCCACTGCCACTGGTCTGGCCAAGATACTTTTGTTCTCAATATGCCTGTCAGGCTCAGTAATATTGGAGTTTGGAGGGTAATTGGTTTCATGGGCAGCCTTGTCAGACTGCAACTGTGAGCCCTCCAACTCCCTGACTCAATGCCATACCCACACTGAAGATAATATCTGACAGCATGAGCCAAGAAATACAGAAGAGAAAAGAAAACTGAGTTAAAAATGACAATTTAAATGGAAAAGAAACACAATCCAGGATTTAAATCCAAACAATTCTACACTGCGCCTTTTCTTGATAATAGTTCCCAGATTGTCCGTACTACAGCATAAATTAGGGAACAAAGGTGGTACAACTTGGTGTAACAAAAAAATCCATATTATCCACACCACAGGTGTCCCACACCACCCCTGACATGGGAGAACATCTATGACCATCTTTTTAGCAAATTAGTGCCTAAATATGGACAAACTCCTGAGGTAAATAAATCCAGTGGTAATACTACAGAACCCTTAATACCTAAAGACAAGACCATGGAACCTGGCCCTAGGGTGGATAAAAAGTTACATACTGATGTTGGCTCTGTCATCTTTTGTTTCACTGTCAATAGTAAAAAAGGATGTAGTTTGTGGCCTTAGCTGTTTCATAAAAACTCAGCATACTGGAAAGGAGAAAACAAATGAGATTGCCCAAAAGTTTGCAGTGGGCAATACAATAGTATCACCATGAAAAAAGCTACACATCTTTGCTGCATCTGCAGACAGAAGGCCTGATTTTCAAAGAAGGAAAAATTCAGTTTTAAGATAACTTGTGATTTACTTCAAACCAACGTGAAGATGCACACACTGATTTTGGACACAATTTAAAAATAAAAACCTCTCAATTTTCATTACGAATTAAATGAAAGGGTTTTTTTTTCAGCAAATGAAGAGTGAAAAAAGTGTCAATTTGAAATAGTGGCATAGAACTTGGCAACATTATGTCAGCTATTATGGAATGTATTGATTTTTTTAGGCATTGATTAATTTAATAAAAAGTGAAGGTTTAGCATCTGAACACACCATACAGTGCTGATAAGACAGGCTCTTCATGGATCCTCTGCTAAGAGTAAAGAAAAATGGCACTTTCAACCAAGAGACCTGCTCCAACATTTAAGAGAAATAAAGTTTGTCTCACTGTGCTCATGCAGTGGGTTCCTGCTTAAATTGGCTATGGGAGAGAAATATCTAAAACCTTAGTGCTTTTAAATTATTAACATGTTTATTGCAAGAAGTGTCTATTTAGCCAGGATTTTTTATTATGGTTTTTTTCTGTAGAGAGGGGTTGGTCAGAGGCACAGGGATGATATTGACTTTTCTAAGGGAGAGGAGCTGGGACTTCTTTTCAGTGTCTTTATCTTTTGTTACCACTACTACATTATCCATAAAATTTCCCCATATAAAAGGAATACCCAAATGCCTGATTAGGACAGCTTTATGGCACAAAAGTGATTATATTAGGGCCAAGGACCTGGCCTTGAGTCCTTAGAATTTCATCTAAATACCACAAGCATGTTCACATTTACACTTCTCTGAGGCAGAGTTCAAGTAAAATATAACGAGTTTTACACAAATTAAATTGTCACTCTGCAGTGAATAAAATAAGTTTATAAAAGCAACTGACAGAAGTTGCAGAGGCACTTGATGGTCCAAAGGCTGATGACATTACTGCTGCACTCCCAGGCCTGGGCTACACTAGCAGGGGGGTTCGAACTAACCTGGCCGTCCTCATGGCGGCGAGTTGACTGCTACAAGCTCCCCCGTCGACTCCGCTTACTCCTCCTGCCGAGGTGAGTACAGGCATCGATTAGCGGATCGATTTATCGCATCCAGATACATCGACCACTACCTGCTGATCCGGCGGGTAGTATAGCCATACACCCAGTGAAGTATGGTTTGAACTAATTAACACCAAATGACTTACACAAGGACAAAACTAAAAAGTGATTCAGAAAAACTAGAAACGTATCACTTAGCAACATGACAGATCTGAAAGTCAAAGGTTCTACAGATTGATTCTAGCACAGGAAGAGGTTGGAATGCAACATGAGAGATCTGAAAGTCAAAGGTTCTACAGATTGATTCTAGAACAGGAAGAGGTTGGAATGTGACTGGTGTGCTATAAGTCTGAGTTACTTCATTTTCTTATAGGCAATGTTGTTGTAGCCATGTTGGTTCCAGGATATTAGAGTGACAAGGGCGGGGTGAAGTAATATCTTTTTTTGGACCAGCTTCTATTCGTGAGAAAGACAAGCTTTTGCGTTTATACAGAGCTCCTCTTCAGGTCTGGGAAATTTACTCAGAGTACCACCGCTAAATACAGGATAGAACACACTGTTTAGCATAAATAGTTAAAACATATTTCAAGGGACCATTCAAGGTGAAGTGGTCAGTTAACACCCTTCCACTCACAGGAGGGAAAGGAGGAGGAAAAAATGGGAGAGGCCAGGTTTAGTTGGTTATAGATTATTGTAATAAGTCATAAATCCAATGTCTTTACTCAGTCCATGACTTTTAGTATCTAGCAAAGTTATGAATGTAAACTCTCAGTCTTGTCTTTTGAAGGCATTGTGCAGGTTTCCTTTGAGGATGAGGACTGAGTAGTCAGATATAGGGTGATTGTTTTGTACAAAGTGTTCACTCATGAGTGATATGGTGCTTTTGTCTTTTACTATTTCCTATATTAGTTAATTCGAGATCCAGAGGTCTGACATGTCTGTGAGTACATTTCCCAGACCTGAAGACAAGCTTTGTGTAAGCTCAAAAGCTTATCTCTCTCACCAACAGAAGTTGGTCCAATAAAAAAATATTACCTCACCCACTTTATCTCTTCATTCCTTATAGCAGAGGTGGGCAAATTACAGCTTGTGGCCCACATCCAGCCCATGGGAACCTCCTGCCCGGCTCTGGGAGGCTAGCCCCTGGCCCCTCCCCCGCTGTTACCCCTCCCCCACAGCCTCAGTACGCTGTGCCACCAGCGCAATGCTCCGGGCAGCTGGGCAGCACAGCTGCAGAGCCTGGCCTGACCTGGTGCTCTGTGGCATGGCTGGCTCCAGCCAGGCAGCGTGGCTGTAGTGCCGCCAGCCTCCGGTGCTCCAGGCAGCATGGTAAGAGAGCAAGGAGAAGGTGATGTTGGATAGAGGGCAGGGGAGTTCAGAGTGGTGTTCAGGGGGCAGGGGTGTAGATAGAGGTCGGGGCAGTCAGAGGGCAGGGAACAGGGAGGTTGAATGGGTGCACAGGTTCTGGGGGCAGTAAGGAAGGCGGGGGGGATGGATGGGGTGGCAGGAGGCAGTTAGGGGCAGGAGTTCCAGGGGCGGTCAGGGAGAAGGTGTGGTTGGATGGGGCAGGGATCCGGGGCGGGGGCCATCAGGAATAAAAGGAGAGGTTGGATGGGGCGGCGCGGGGGCAGTCAGGGGCTGGAGTTTCGGGGCCTGGTTAGGGGACAGGGAGCGGGGGGGTAGATGGGGCAGGGGTCCCGTGGGGGGCATCAGGGGCCAAAAAGCAGGGGGAGGTCAGATGGGGGGCAGGGGCCGGTCCAAGCCTAGCTGTTTGGGGAGGCACAGCCTCCCCTAACTAGCCCTCCGTACAATTTTTGCAACACGATATGGCCCTCAAGTCAAAAAGTTTCCCCACTCCTGCCTTATAGCATTTAAATCTGAAGATCACGACTTCTACTCAAAATGTGGGTTTGCAAAGGAGGCTGTAAAATGTCCAAACAAATTGTGTTTATTGTTTCTTCCTTATCCACGGCTTTGTTAACATTCTCTAACAATCCTATTAGTTTGGAGAGACATGATTTTCCATTACAAAACCCACAAGCACACTGGGGAGTGGGCGGGAGTGCAGCAGGCCACAGGGCCTGCCCTCACACAACAGCTACTGATAACACAGAACAGGATGTGTGGTAAAGCAGAGGGGTGGGACACTGAGAGCAACTCTTGGCTCAGTAAGTGTTTGGATTTATGGATACTTATAAAAACTCCAAGTAGTCTAAGGTTTTCTATCACTACTTATTTTTTCATCATTTTTGCAATATCAGGAAAGATTTGTAACATGCAACTATCAGTACTGATCCGCTGGTCGCTGAAGAACCCACAATGCATCAAAAAGCACCCAGATGAAACTTCAGCAGTAAAGGGTTTAGTGGGCCCAAGATTACTTATTGATTTAGGAGAAAATGTCAAATGTTGGCAACTATCTTTTAGACCTCCTGGGCTGGATTTGAAGCTGCATAATATGGAAAACAGGTTCTGCAGCATACCAATATATATTCCCTGAGTAATCCACTCTCCAGCTGAAGACACTTAAAAATATTCCTTTGATTTATTTTTTCTCTTTCACTCCTAAGTCATCCAAGATGAAAACAGCTGCTATTCAGGGCTATTTTACAGATGGGTAGCATAGGCGCCCTCTTGAATAATGAGATTATATAAACCAGTGTTTCTCACATTCTCCATTGCACTGTGACCCTCTTCTGACAACAAAAATTACTGCACAGCCCCCAGGCAGAGGGGCCACAGCTGAAGCCCAAACACTGCCTCCCGGAGGGTGAGGGGAGCAAAGCTGAAGCTCAAGTGCTTTAACCCTGGAGCTGTAACCTCAGCCCCACCACCCAAAGCTAAAGCCCTCAGGCTTCGGCTTCAGCCCTGGGCGGTGGGGCTTGGACTTTTGGCTTTAGCACCAGGTCCCAGCAAGTCTAACGTCAGCCCTGGAGACCCCATTAAAACAGGGTCATGACACATTTTGGGGTCCCGAGCCACAGTTTGAGAACCGCTGCTATAAACTGATCAGATGATTTGGGGTCAGCTTTTTGCTGCCAACTAGACTGCAAAAAATATGTAGTTTATAGACCATCTTAATCAATCTACTTTAGATATTTATACCTTGTGTGATGATTCTGTTCTGGCGGGACCCAACTGAGAGTGCCAATTCAGGACCAATTGCTCAAACAGGGCAGTTACAGCCCTAGGCTGGGGTTTTTCCACCTCTAAGGCAAACCAAACCAGCCAGACAAAAATGACTTCGGTTTCACCCCACTGGCTGACCACAAGTCACACAAGCAATTTCCTTAGACACTCCAGTCTCCCAGTTTCACCACCAGTGCCACTCGTCCTGGGGATGAATGGTTATGAAAACCAACACCCCAGTAAAAGAAAAAGATTCTCTCGATCCCAAAGGACCAAGCCCCAGACCCAGGTCAATACACACATCAGATCTTACCCACAAATCACACTGTTGCCAATCCTTTAGAATCTAAAATCTAAAGGTTTATTCATAAAAGGAAAAAGATAGAGATGAGAGCTAGAATTGGTTAAATGAAATCAATTACATACAGTAATGGCAAAGTTTTTAGTTCAGGCTTGTAGCAGTGATGGAGTAAACTGCAGGTTCAAATCAAGTCTCTGGAGAACATCCCCCACTGGGATGGGTCATCAGTCCCTTGTGTAGAGCTTCAGCTTGTAGCAAAGTCCCTCCAGAGGTAGGAAGCAGGATTGAAGACAAGATGGAGATGAGGCATCAGCCTTATATAGGCACTTTCAGGTGTAAGAACACTTCTTTGTTCTTACTGTGGAAAATTACAGCAAAATGGAGTCTGCAGTCACATGGGCCAGTTTCTGCACACCCTGCGGAGTCACAAGGCGTATCTGCCTCCTCTCAATGGGTCAATTGTGTAGCTGATGGTCCTTAATGGGCCATCAAGCAGGCTAAGCAGAGCTAACACCCACTTGTCTGGGATTTTTCCCAGTAACACAGCATAAGTTTGAAATATAGACAGTATACAGCCAATACTTATAACTTCAACTACAAAATGATACAGACATACAGACAGCATAATTATAACCAGTAACCCGTAACCTGGTCTTGGACACCTTATATGACCCCCTTTACATAAGATCTGGTGCCACTACAGGACCTTGGTTGCAACCCATGTTCTATATGGTCCCAGTTTATATCAATAACGTCACACCTTGCACACATTTTTGAGTACCTCATAATAGTTACAACAGGGGTTGGCAACCTTTCAGAAGTAGTGTGCCGAGTCTTCATTTATTCACTCTAATTTAAGGTTTTGTGTGCCGGTAATATATTTTAATGTTTTCAGAAGGTCTTTCTATAAATCTATAATATATAACTAAACTATTGTTGTATGTAAAGTAAATAAGGTTTTCAAAATGTTTAAGAAGCTTCATTTAAAATTAAATTAAAATGCAGAGACTCCCAGACCGGTGGCCAGGACCTGGGCAGTGTGAGTGCCACTGAAAATCAGATCGCGTGCCTGCTTCGGCACGCATGCTGTAGGTTGCCTACCCCTGAGTTACAATAATCCAGAGGGGCCTACACACTAGAGTTCTTCCTTCCCTCTCTCTTCCATTTTAATCATAGATCTGATTAGTGTTATGGAGCATCTATGTCACAAAGAGGTTTGCACTGTATTTTATCTTGAAGGCTTACATCCTAGGAAAATTTAAAACTGTCAGGTACTGAACTGGCCCAGCTGAGGCTCTTCAGTAAGATGACACCTTTACAAACTACCTATCAACTGATCCTGCAGAATGTGAGGCCATGGCTACATGAGAAAATTGCACTGGTTTAAATAAAGGTGCAATTTTAAACTGATTTAGTTTAACCAGTGCAAACCCTTTGTGGGCTCCCTCAGACTGTAGTTTCAGGGTGGTTTATTTCAGTTTAGTTTAAGTCAGTTAGGGATCAGGTTAAGTTTAGACTGAAACAGGCCACTCTTGAACCGAAATAAGAGTGTCTGCACAAGAGCTGGCATCAGTTTAACTACACTGGTTTAGAACTGCACCTTCACTTAAACCAGTGCAATTTTCTAGTGCAGACATGGCCTACATTGCATGGAAAAATAAAGCCCATACTGAAGCAAAAAACCTTTAAGTGTTCTAAGCTGGTAGAGTAATGAGCAATGAGTAACAAGCTTATAAACTGATATGATAATTTCTGCCTGAGTCTGCAAACAACCAGAAACAATTCTAAGAGAGGTGTACGGGATGTTAGCGATGAAGCCCAGTGATAACAATTTGATTGTAATATTGTTAATTCATTATTCATGAAAGTACAAAATGAGTTGGACAGTCATGTGATCATTGTCATTTTGGCATTAGTGGTGTCATTTTGGAAGGCTGGTGTGGCCTGGACTGGGACTATTCCCAGCTCAGCCACTGGCCTACTGGCTGATCATGGAAAGGTAACGTCACTGCTCTGTGCCTCGGTTTACCCATCTGTAAAATGGGAATAATATCCTGACCTCTTTTATAAAGCACTTGGAGAGATAATCATGAAAAGCACAAGATGAGGGCTACGTTATTTTTACTGAACCACAGGGGTGAAAGTAAGGCGGTGCAGGCCAGTATGACGTACCAGTAAAAATTGACCGTGCATACCGGCCCGTACCACTGACTTTAAAGCACTGCTGCAGCAGTGCTTTAACATCACTGCTCCTTTTGCCCCCCCTCCTCACCACCCGCCATCATCAGCCCTGCCAGGTCCCTACTGGCAGGGCCGCCAACAGGGGAGCGCAAAAAGGGGCAGGGACAGCACTTTAATGTCCCTGCCCCTTCCCTCCCCTCCACCCCCGGGCCACCAACGGGGGCAGGACAAAAGGATCAGCTACCTTGGGGCCAGTGATTTAAAATCGCCACTGGAGTCCTGGGCGGCATGGGCAGGCTGGCTGGGGGAGCTGCCCCCCCCCGTACCGGTAAGAGAGAAATTTTACTTTCATCCCTGCTGAAGCACTACTGTTCATTTCTCCCAGTCTGACTCTTGACTATTGTAGAGAATCAAACTGCTTTCAATCTTGTTGAGTGAGGATAATTATGGGACACTTCTTTGTTGAATTACAAAGGGTCCAAAAATCCCTAGTCCTTACTCAGTCATAACTGCAATTTTAACTTCATTAAGAGTTTTGCCTGAATAAAAATATCATGACTATGCTTGTTCTCTATACATGCTGGTACACAAATGAGATGAAATAAGAATTGAGACTGTTCTGAAATACTGGCACAAAATCTAAATTGCTGGAGCCACTTGATGTGGGGGCCAAAAAGATCATACAAATGTGTATCAAGAAGTAGTGTCAATTGCAACACGTTTAGCATCAGGAAAAAGCAGAGCTTCAAACCTAAGACCATCAAGAAGCAGATAAATAAATTTTAAGAACTATACCAGTTAGAGATAAGAATAATAAGACACATTTTGCCAACACATTTTTCTAAATCGGAGTCATAGCTTTGTTCGTGTTCCACTTGCAAAATGCGTAATATTTTGGTAGGAGGCAAGGCAGCAAAAATGATCTCATTATACACTTAAGAAGGGAACAGATTTACTAATGTATCTGGTGTTTGATGTACTGGCATTTTTCTAAATAGGAGATCATGTAGTATGCAATATCTGATGTTCCATGTTCTACTAGTGTAAAGTGCAGAGTCAAAAATTTTGCTTTTGATTCACAACACAAATGCCAATAGCACACAGTACATTTATATAGAACAGCAAAGTGCTTAAATGTTTCTCGGGCTTTATTTTGTCAATACAGCTAGATTTGGATTAACTCTGAATATGTAAACTCTGTGAGTCAAATAGATTTGAACCCCCCAGTACACAGACAACAAAATGAATGGCACAACAAGGATGCCTTCACAAATAGACTAGTTTTTCCTCTTCAGCAGTCAGCATGATGCATACTACTACCCTGCCTATAAATAATTCTGCATCGTGTTTTTTTTTTGTTTGTTTGGTGAGAAGAAGGGAGGTTGTTTATTTTTTCTTGGTTAGACTGCAAAAGTCAAAGGAGAAAATAGAAAGAAAAATGAACAGTGGCTGTTTGGTGATAAGGGACAATATAGTGGGGATTGTTTTATTTAAGCTATTAGACATGGCAGCACTAAACTTATTGAGCCTTATTAATCACAGGCAAGAAAGGATTACTCAGCGTGAATAATAATCTGGGAATAAAATGTTAGTTGGGAAGACGTCTGCTTTATCAGGAGGGGACTGAGACCCAGCCAATTTACTTTAAAAATTAGCCTATTTTTTCCTCATTCTTGCCCCCAATTTTGTTTTTTGCTAGCAAGCACTAATACTTTCTCAAAACACACCACTTTCCCTTCCAACCCAAGCACAGTCCCAATAGTTTGCTTCTTTCCTCCATGTCCTCTTCCTCAATGAAGATAAAGCATCAACCAATTATATGAAAGACAGTTTTTAAAACAGCCTTACATGGCTATGTTAATGTAACATTGTTGCCAAGGCTTTAGTCATCAGACTGGCTGACAGCCCATCCTGAGCCACAGAAGCCATAATAAGTTTTGGAAGCAAACTCTTTACATTTTATGGTGTGCAACTGATTCAATAATAATTTGAGGGCTTTGGAAGTACGCTAGCATTCATACATTACCTAGTTCCTGAAGGGAACATGGCATTACAAATAATATTTAAAAAATAATCTCCACATATTGTTCGTAATATAGACAATTTTTTTTGTTTTGTTCCTCATTCTTGGGTAAAATTCACACCTGTGCAAAGGTTAGCATGGGCACAGTGTCTGCTTATGGCTCACTTAAACGATGCCATTGCACCACCTAAATCATACTTAAGTCATGAGCAATCCAACTTTATGAGTTTAAGTGGTTCATAGGACTTTTGCTGGCCCCTCTGCACGGGTCTGAATTTCATTGTTTAGCATAACATCTTGGGAACAAGCCTGCTTCAGTGCTTCCTTACTGAATGCTGGTATTCTTCCTTTATGTATGCATATGATTTATGTTAAAGGAAACAGACAAGTGCTGGTCAGGGTCACTTTTTTAAGAGAAGTTTAAACAATTGAACAGATTTGAGGAGGAAAAAAAGTCTGTCAAAGGTTGGGTTTATCAATCTGGCCAATAGATATATCCCTTTGTTGAAAAAAAACTTATGTTGACAAATCTTTTACAATTTAATTTTCTGATTTCTTTTTATCCATATGTCAGTTTCTCAGAGGCTCTTCTGTTTGGGTACAGCCTTTGGCTGGAGGCGAGCTGCAAAACCACTGACCACTTCCAAAAAACAGTCTCTCTCAAATGACAGTTGTTTAACCAAACAGTGTATGTACTACTCACAACCACTCTTATTACCTTTCCACTAATAGGCAACCATAGGCTCACCACTTCCTCCCAGCCCCAAAATTAACAGCAATGTGCAAACAACATTTTCACAGTTCCAGTCCTAACTATACTGAAGCTGCAGACTCTTATGAGCCTCCTGCTTATACCCTGGTTAAGTGATCTGCCGAAGTGATTTCTAAAGATTGGTCAAGTAACTTTTATTTCTAAAAGTTGAATGAACTTTGAAAGCGTATACAATTTGTTATCTAATCTGGGGGACAGGAAGGGAAGATTCCACATGTGCAGGCGCACACACGTTATATTATCTTCTCATATAAATGTTCATTAACTGACAGGAAAAAACAACTTGTCTTATTATAAGCAACAGGTTTGCTAAAATGAACAGTATCAGAGAATGCTGTAATGACCCAGAATTCCTTTCTGTGAGAGGAATGAGGGTAGATACTTTTGGTACATTCATTCATACAGCCTCTCCATAGAAAATCCTGAGCCTACCAACAGATTTTTCTGCAGCTTAACTTCTAAACACCCCTGATTTAACAAATATCAGCTCAAATATTTTTTATTATTAACACCAAGAGTTTTAACATTCCAGACAGGAGCCTTTGGAGATGATGGTAAATCTGTTCATTCCTCCCTCAACAGTTTCAAATAAAATTTCTTTTGGGGGTGGAAGGAAAGACTGTTCATCCCCTTAAAGGCAACCCCTGCTAGAATCAGAACCAAGCTATCTACAGCTACTGAGCATACTGGTCTATGCTTGAAATTTATTCCATTACAACTATGTTGGTCGGGGTGTGAAAAAAAAACACACCTCTGACTGACATAACTATGCCAACAAAACTCCCAGCACAGAAGACACACCTTTGCCAACAGAAGAGTGTTTCCATCAGCATAGCTAATGTGCATAGAGTGCAAAATATAGTTTAGACATGCATAGAACACTATAGATAACCCCCCCCGCACTCAGTTACATGGATAAAGGCTACACTATATCAATGGAAAATTCCACAAAATCACCAGTGGAAAAATAGCAGTGCAGAACTAAGATGAAAGCCCCATTGGAAAAAAAATGGATTTCAAACAATTAGGTCAAAAGATAGGCATTGTTATATGCATTAAAAGGATGGCATGTTCTGATTTCAAGAAAGGGAGCTAGTAAATCCAATGGATATAACTACAAATATTGTTCAGAACCACTAGCCATAGAGTGAATTCATAAAATCATAGGGTTAGAAGTGATCACTAGGGTCACCTAGTCTAACCCCCCTGCCATTCATATTGGATCCCACAGAAAGGACTTTGAAAAACCTGGAGAAAATACAGTTCTAATATTCTGCCATTGCAAGACAAACTGTATCAAAATGATGGTCATGGTTTGTTCTCACACAGTGGTTTC
Source organism: Gopherus evgoodei (assembly GCF_007399415.2). Lineage (NCBI taxonomy): Eukaryota > Metazoa > Chordata > Testudines > Testudinidae > Gopherus > Gopherus evgoodei. The sequence goes on from NC_044323.1 coordinate 38,199,717, forward strand.
CAAACCACAGTGTGTGGATTATTACTAATCTGCGGAGCACTTGGTGGTGGTCTGCAGACAGTTGGCTGGTCACACAGTGCTGGCTGCTCTCCTTGTATCCAGCTGCTAATGTGCACTGAGAAAAGCTAAAAGTAAATTACATATTTTCCTAATATTACTGTTCCATGAACACAATTGCTGTAGTTGCCAGCAGGAGTATAGGCAATCGTGCATTTGCATAATGGAATGAGAGGTGAGCTCATGAGACAGTGTCTCTGCTAAAACTGAGAGGAAAGTTTGAGAATTCTTGCTCTAGCAAACTTTTTGGCCAATATTTTCAAAAGTGAATAAGAGTTTTAGGTGCCCAACTTGAGATATCAAAAAAGGATATTCACAAGATGGGTGCTCAGCACTTTCTGAAAACCAAGCCACGCAAAGGTTTCTCAAGATGAGCACCCAAAATCACTACACAGTTTTGAAGGTCTTAGGGAAGGTCTCTGTTTTCAAGACGGGAGGGATAGCTCAGTGGTTTGAGCACTAACCTGCTAAACCCAGGGTTGTGAATTCAGTCCTTGAGAGGCCACTTAGGGATCTGGAGCAATAAAATAAATAAAACTGTCAGGAACAGTACTTGGTCCTGCTAGTGAAGTCACAGGACTGGACTCATTGACCTTCAAGGTCCCTCTCAGTTCTGTGAGATAGGTATATCTCCATATATTAGTCTTTTTGCCCTTCAGTACACATGAACATCTGTAGGCACAGACTTCCTTAAAAGTTGGTACCAACCAGCCTAGCAATTGCAAATTAAGGTTATTTACCTATAACCCAAGTTGTTTGAGATGGCTCTGCATATTCACACCCATGGGTAGTGTGCCACCTTGTGATGCCTTGCAGTAGAACCTTCTTATAGCAGAGTTAGCTACTGTGCTTCCTCCCCCTCCCCTCAGAGTCACAAGGCACTGAGGGCAAATTTCAACGGGAGATGAAGGAAGAAGCTACAACTCTAATGGAATGCATTTGGATGGCAGCAGGTACAGTGTCTCTGCCAGTGTATAGTATTCAGCAATATGTTGTTTATTCCACCAAGAAATAGTCTAGGAAGAAACCATATATCTCATCTGGTTCTTGGTGTAACATAGAAACCACCTAGGCAATTTATGAAAACTAGGTAATAGGCAGAAGCCCTAACATCCAAAGTATGTAGAATTGATTCCCCCCACCCAACCCTGGCCCCATTAGAGTGCAGCTTAGGGAAGAAAATGAGCAAATTAGTTGTCTGATTGATGTGGAAATCAGACACCACCTTGGCTATGAATCTGGGATCACGTCTGAAAATGACATTGTCCATATGGAAAGAAGTGAAGGGTGGATCAGTCATAAGCGTATTCAGTTCGCTTATCCTCCTAGCAATAATGAAAGCCATCTTGATAGATAAATGGCAGAAAGAACACTCAGCCAAGGATTTGAATGGTGATTTCATCAGCATGGCCAACACCAAATTGAGGTCCCAAGAAGGAACAGGATCTCTAACAGGGGGATACAGATGTGATAACACTTTCATAAATGTTTCAACCAAACAATGGACAAACAACCATCTCCATCAACTAGAGTGTGATGAATGGAAATGGTTGCCATTTAACAATGAGTTTGATAACTCCTGGTTCTTTAAGTACTTTAGGTATTTCAGGACACAAGAAATGGGAGCTGACACAGGAGAATCGGATCATCCCTTCATCCAAGTCAGAAATCTGAACTGCTTTCAACAGTAACAGTTCCTAATAAACTGTTTTGGTGAGTTAATTAGTATGTCCTGCAGGGTTAATTTCCCCTCATCACTCAGTTTCTCCCATAGATTAAAAACTATTTTTCCTAATTAGCTTTAAGCCTAAAGTCCTCCAGTTTGGCTGCATCAAAGGGCTTTGTTCTTCACATATTAAAAAGATATTTCAGGTAGTTTGGCCTGCAGTATCTTTTAGTCCAGGAGTTCTCAACTTTTTTCTTTGAGCCCTCCTCCCGCAACATGCTCTAAAAGCTCCATGGCCCAGCTGTGCCATAACAGATGTTTTTCTGCATATAAAAGCCAGAGCTGGAGTTAGGGGGCACCACAAGGCTAAGTTGCTCGGGCTTCAGCTTCAGCCCTGGGTGGTAGGCTTGGGGCCCCAGGCTGCAGTCCCATGTGGTGGGGCTTTGGCTTTCTGCCCTGAGCCCTAGTGATTAATACCAGCCATGCTTGGCAGACTCCCTGAAACCTACTCACGGCCGACACCTCCCGACTCCCAGGGCAGTGGACCCTAGTTGAGAACCATTGTTTTAGTCTATGAAAGTTTCTTTAAGATACCTTTCAAAGGGTTCCAAGCTTCAGTATGGCTTCCAAGCTAACACACTATTCCCTAAAAAAAATAAACCACTATAAAAAAGGACAAAGGTCAGGAAGATAGCATCTCCCTATTAACATACTTTAGTTATGAACATTTTCTATGCAAACCACTGTTTTGGTTTTGTGGGATTTAATTTCAGCTAAGGAAAACTAAGTGCAGATGTGTGTGTTTGGTTTTTTATTTTTCTATTTTTTTTAAAGGGCAAGGGTGGTGTTGTGGTGATGGGAAGAAGCAGAGTAACAACTTTTAAAGAAACCACTTCCCACCAGTAGTATCAGCCACCATGTTACTGCAATAGTTGTGAAATATGTTATTCAACCAAAATGAAAATCTGTTACATCAGTACCTCTATTAACAAAGTAGAAGAAAATCAAGCAGTGTAACAGGTGATCAGTTACTTCTAATAGCGTACTGCAATTCTAAATAAATACAGCTGCCAGCTCCTTTAGATATTGAAAATGTAATCAGCAATGAAGCTAATTTGTGTGCCGCCAAGGCTCTTACAGTAACTGATTACTTACAGATGCCAAGTCTCCAAGTGAAATTTTTGTCACCTGTTTTCAATTTCGGGATTGGCAGTCTTGCACTTCCAAGATTACTGGCCTATTGTCAGGCTATGCCATCTGTTACTGTATTTTCCATGCTCAATCAAAAGTTTTCACAAGACATCCAGCAAAACACCAGAATGAATGAGAGTTCCTTCCCAACATTCAGACACACATAAAAAGGACACCCTAGAAAAACTCTTCTCCATAGCAAAGAAGAGTTGTAGATGAAATAACCAAACTCTGAATCAGGCCTATTTACATATCAAATTAGCCAGTGTTCATGATTTCTTATCTAAATATTGATGTTAACAAGCCAGTAACTTTTACTGGATTTAGACACAAATTATCCATTATCTAGTTTAACTACTGTAATTTCTGTATTCATATAACCAGAGTACTTCAGTGCAGCATATTCATTTCATGCAAACAGCGCTGTCACATGAAAATTTGTATGCAAGTAAGTATAATAGTCTAGTAAATACATCTGAAAAAATAATAAAACAGGTTAGAAAATAAACAGATTATGGTAGTGATGAGGCAACAAACAGATCAAAGCTTGGCCCATTTTTTCCACCAGCCTACAAAATATATGTGGCTAAAATGTTTTCTGCAATCCTCTTCTATGTTCAGTGTGAAACTTACTAAGTTTTGTTTGATTCCAAAATATACTACCAATTTTATCTAGACTATGACAGAGCACTTATCTCAAACTATCAAATCAATTCAGACTTATTTTTGTGGTAGCCATTATTATGTGGTATCCAGCAAACTAAGTAGCCAGCTATGGAAAATACCAGGTTAATTATCAAGTCCATAGGGCAAGGTATTATCCATTAGGGGGCATATTGTATAGTAAGCTGATATCATATTTGGTCCTTAATTTATACATACTAAAGGAAAGAACGGTTTTCACTACATAAAATACAGGTGATATCCATTTCTGCCATCCATGGCCCAGGCACTTAAGTGCTATCTTTTGAATTGCAGTCCATTTAGATCGTAAGACTTTTGAGACAGGGACTGACTACTACTCAGTGCCTGGCACAATGGGCCCCCACTCCTTGTTGGCCCTTAGGCGATGCCATAATAACTACTTTTTCATAAAATCCAGATTGCTACCATTATTCAAAAATATGATTATAGTTATAATTACTTTTTTCAGTAAATGAAACAATGTGCCTTGTTTACCCTAAAGAAAGGGTAAAAGGGAGAGAAAGGCAGACCTCTTGGTAAAACTATAAAGGCACTCTTCAAATGTTATTCCATTACTTAAACAAAAAATAAATCTGATTTTACAGTCTACACCCCCATCCCATGCTTTCACATGCCACTGCCCGCAGTCAGGAGCGCTGCCAGCTTTTTTGGCGCCCTAGGTAGTGGAAGGTCCCGCCCCAGAAATACCGCCCCTGACAGAGGCAGTGGAAGGTCCCGTCCCTGAAATACCACCGACGACCAGGACGGCTGAAGATCTGGCCACCGCGGTCACCTCTCCCCAAATGTTAGTGCCCCAGGTGACCGCCTAGGTCGCCTAATGGGCGCACCGGTCCTGCCCACAGTAGGAGTTAAGGAGACACCACTAGTCTTCCCAACTCACCACCCACTGTGTTAGCAATTATTCCATTGAAAACAGCAATCCTAACATTATGGGTCACTTGAAATTCTTCCTTCCTCTCCAAAGGAAACCATCGTGATGACCAGATTCTGACTTCCAATGCATTACAGAAGCAGGAGACAAAGCAACACAGAGCGATTCTCCAATCAGCCGTAGTTCTCCTGAGAGGTCTTCAGGCTGCTGTTATGGCTCTCATACTGATGCTGATAGAAACAGAATCCTTGTTTCCCTATAATGATCCGATCCCCTTCTGTCAGAATTATATCATCTCTGTTATAGCTCAGTCTCTATATGAAAGATGTTCTGGCATCAGTGTGAAACCATCAGAGTTTATACCTTCTACTTACAGCACTCTGTCAAGCTGAAGTTAGACAAGATAGTGGCTCATTCACTGTGGCTGATCCTGATCCCAGTAACATTGAGGTAAAACCAGAATATTTCTATTGACTTTAATGGAGTTTTTACAGTTGTACACCAGTGTATTTGAGAATCTGAATTAAAATGCTCATTAAAAGCTGCAAGTGTCATGAAAAAAGATAACTGAAGCTACCCACATCCATTGAAGGATGAATGAATACATACCCTTTGGAAGTGAAGCTGAGAGGGAGATACTGTAAGCCTTGGTAACTCTGTGAATATCATACAGAAGGGAGAAAATTTCCCTTACTGTAATATACAGCACTGAGTTCATATAAACACCAACTAGCGCACCTTAGGCATTATATTTACATATATATGAAATATAACAGTAGCAGCAGCTTGTTTTTCACCAGAAAGATCAGAAAAACAGCAGCTGTTTATTGCTTCAGTACAGCAATTACAACATTAGCCAATGTTTCCAGTAAAGTATGCTTCCATCCATGTCATTTCTAATAATCTCAAAATGATGACATTATTTTTCCTTCATTTGTTCATTGGAGAGTTAGCTGTCCAAAATACCACAGGAGTTATTCAGAAAAACAAAAAAGCCACCCTAATTTGCTGACAACTAAGCTGTAGACTAAAGAAAGACATCTGCAAAGATTTAGGGCCTGATCCAACATTTAGACTCCACTGATTTCAATGGGATTTGGATCAGGCCTTTAATAAATAATATCTTAGTCCTAAATTGAGGTCTGCTGATGTGGCCTCCTATGCCCTTAGAGCCCCATCACTTTTTATGGATTCATAGATTCCAAGGCCAGCAGGGGCTGGTGTGACCACCTAATCAGCCCTGCTTTATAAAACAGGCATACATCTTTTAGAAAAAAGATCTAATCTTGATTTTAAAATTGCTAGCGATAGAAAATCCACCTTAACCCTTGGTAAATTGTTCTAATGGTTAATGACTCTCACATTTAAAAATTACATTTTATTTCCAAGTCTGAATTTCTCTAGCTTCAACTTCCAGCCATTGGATCATGACTCTGTCTGCTATCCTGAAGACCATTATCAAATATTTGTTCTTCATGTAGCGACTTACAGCTTAGTTCTCAACCTTTTCTTTCTTAAACTAAATAGACTGAGCTCCCGGAGTCCATCACTATAACACATGTTTAATCCTTTAATCATTCTCAAGACTCTTCTCTGAATCTCCTCTAATTTTTCAGCACCCTTTCGGAGATGGAATCTTTCTTTTAATGTGATTCTGCAAAGGAGCAGGGATATACATTAGTGAATCACAATGCAGGACCAGGATTCTCATTATTAGGCTAGACATTTTCAAAATAAATTACAGTGTGGATGTGCTACCATATCATATCAGCCATTTTCTATTTGCAGGATTCAACACTACACTGTTTAGATTTCTTGTTAGTCTTTTTAATCAACATAAGCAGAACAACCCCTCACAAATAATTTTGTTGATGGAAAAACTAGAATGAAAACCATATATCATGACGTACCTCCTTTTTCCCCCCCTCCATATTTCAGGGGACTTGGGGATGAAAATGATAGATTAACATATTTTTTTCTCAAAGATGTGAAATTTAAGTACCGTATTGACTGTTATATTTTCAGTTTAAAAACACAAGTAAAGTGGAACTCTGCCTCCATTCCAGGGGATTAGACAGAAGTACCACCCAGGAGTTTCAACTTCTCTGTGAAGTAATTCTCCTGCAGGAGAAACAAAGAAGTCAAAGAACCCAGTTACACCACAGTTAAAACAGGATTTCATCTTATAGTATAGACAAAATCTTGTCTGTCTCCCCAGTCAAGTCATTCTAAAGTCTTCAGCCATCCAAAGTTTTAGCAGAGTTTGGAGCATCGGAACTACATAGTTAGGGTCCCATTTATACTACAAGATGGAATCATATTTTAACCAAGTTGGGGAAACAACTGTATTGTAACCCTGTCTCCAACACTTCTGAATCTGCAGTTTAGATGGCCTTGTAGTTTTGCAGGGTAAAGTGATCCCATTAACCATCTTTTCAAAAAAGAAGGAAGTAATTGTATTTTACTATTCTTCCACCACTGAGCAAAGATTTCCCATACCCATGCTGTTTTAAAGAGATTATGTCAGGTGCTCCATTCCTTGCCTGCCAGTAAAATAAAGGTTTTACAATCCCTATTATTAGATTAAATGTCAATGATTATTTTATTTTAGTGCAGGCAGTTAGGATTTAAACATTCCTTTACTATGTTTGCAACCCAGACATTGCAGCATTGTGTTCCTATGAACCAGACAGGAGAACCAACTAAAACACAAGTGCAGATGACTTGTTTATTTTTATTGCCCAAGCTGAGTGAAATGCAAAAAGGAAAAAAGAGTCTAAATACAGAAATGCAAGTTAGAAATTCATCCAGCTTTAATGTATTATGTCATTACTGGACACAGAAATGTATCTTTTAACAAACATTTAAACATCTGATAGTCTCTCTTAAAAAAGGTCTAATAGAACATTGCCTACACAGTAGCATGCTGAAAACAGTAAACAGAAAGTCTAAGATGGAAGTGCTAAGTCACAAAAAAGTGAACTAATTGTGGTGGCATCTTCATAATGCACGGTTGGCTATACGTGGAGTAAGTACTAATGATGTCATTTGTGTGTGAGAAGTCTGCCCGAGGGACAGTACCAGTCACCAGGGGAGGAGACCTAGACTGAGCAGCTTTACTGGCACTGCATCTTCAGAGACCTCAAATGCAAGCACCGTTGGGTGATGTTTAAATTCAAACACAAACTGTTTTCACTAAAGTTTTTAGACAGTGATGGCCACACAAATGTTCTTTTTAATGTTAGGTTTGTGTAAATAAATAATTTTTAAAACACTAACTCTAAATTGAATCTAGCTGACAGTGAAGCTTTAAATTAGCAAAAGGAGTGTTGAACCATGCACTACAAAGAGCTACCACTGCAGACGTAACTGGATAGGATAATAAATGAAGAGCTTTTAGTGGCAAGCTGTTGGCTGTATAATAGGGAACTCTGATAGTTTTGTTCTACACAAAGCTCCTTTTTCCACTGGGTTACTTTAATTATACTCTTAAGTGCATTTTTTTCCTTGTGAAATGTGAAGGATTATATAGCATTCTGGAGGCAAGTTATCATTTCACATACAAACAGGTCATGGTTATGTCAATGTTTGCCTACTTTATGTTATCTGGAAATGTAACTTGTTTCTTGAGTTTCACCCATTTTCAAATATTTTCCCCCCAATCTGGTAAAGCAATTAGTCCATATTAGTGCAGACAGATGCCTGTTCATGTAGTTCAAGGCGGCACTGGAAAAAAATCTTCCAATCTACTATTCAACAGATTAGCCCCATTTCAGAAAATGTTGCAAAACAATCTGCTTCAGCACTCAACATTTGTATGCTAGGTGAAGCAAACTGTATAATAAATCACATGAACTCAGCATGTATTCAGTGTAAATTGGCAATATGAATTCAGCAATGTCAACCAATAAAGGCAATAGACACAGGTATATATGTACTCAGCACAATACAATACAAAAATATGAAGACAGACCCAGCACACAGAAGTGGAGAATAAAGTGCGCCTTCTCAAAAGAGCATCAGCATAAGATCTATGGCCCAATTTAAATCCCATTTTGAGAACATAAATGAGACTTTAAATGGTGTATATAAGCTCTCTCATCATAGTCTAAGGGCTCAAATCTACTCCCATTGAAGTCAGACCATTAGACAGCCCCAACAACACAAGATGGACCCAAAGGATGGTGCGGAGTTAGTATGTTTTTTCTGCATTCAGAAAAGCAGATGGGCCATCACTAAGGCTATGAATCTGTCACAGGGGTCACAGAAGTCACGGATTCCATGACTTTCTGGGACCTCAGTGACTTCTGCAGCGGTCAGTGTGGCTGGGGCAGTCTTGGGTCATCGCGCGCCTCCCCCACAGCAGCAGCAGGAATTTGGGTGTGGGAGGGGGCTCAGGGCTAGGGTTGGGGTTGGGTACAGGAGGCAGTGAAGGTTCTGGGTGGCACTTACCTCGGAGGGCTCCCCGGAAATGGCCAGCATGTCCAAATCCTAGGTGGAGGCACAGTCAGGTGTCTCCGCGTGTTGCCTCTGCCCGCAGGTGTGACCCCAGCAGCTTGCATTGGCCATGGTTTCTAGCCAAAGGGAGCTGTGGAGCAGGTGCTTGGGGTGAGGGCAGTATATGAAGCCTCTCCACCCCCAAAGCACCTAAGTTTTAGTCAGGGGTATATAGTACAAGTCATGGATAGGTCATGGGCCATGAATTTTTGTTTACTGCCTGTGACCTATCCATGACTTTTACTAAAACACCCGTTACTAAAACATAGCCTTAGCCGTCACCTATCAAGTGGCCAACCTTTGGCAAGAAAGGGGGACAGGTACAAAGAGATCTGCATTTTAGCAAAAAACAGCATGAGCTCACTTTCTTCCACAAGACCCTTGTCTCTTTGTTCTCATATAGAAATATTTTCCAACTGAAACTATAAAAGGAGGGGCAAACACCCCAAGACTCCTCTCTTCTCTCTCCCTGCCCATCTCATTCTCCACACCTGAGAAGACAAAGGAAACGGTCATTAGATACTGGGGGAAGGATTTCACTGACCTGTAATGTTGGTCAGTACTGCTGTTGGACGCATGTGGTGAAAATTTTTGATTTGAATCTAATATACTTTGTTAAGCAGGGCCCTAGACAGCATTTTTATCTTTATTTTCTTGTAACCTTTTCTAATTTTTATGCCTCATTTCTTGTACTCACTTAAAATCTCCCTTTGTAGTTTATAGACTGGATTAGATGAAACAATAAACCATCTCTGGGTAACTCTATTTAAAGTGGTGAGGAGTTGTGTATTATTCCCTTAAAGGAATAATGGACTTATTATATTTGAACTATCCAGGAGATGGCTGGGCAGTAGAGGATATAGTTTTCTGCGGGAAAATCCAGGAGTCACCCAGCAGAGGTTAGAGTCACCCAGCAGAGGTAACTCAGGCTGATAAAAGCCAGACTGTAACCCAGGTGTGCCTGGCAGGTTGCAGTCACTCACAGGCACTCAGGATGTGACCTGCATGCTGGAAAGCTTTTTGAGAGAGGCCCATGTGGGAGCTACTGCAGCAAGGTATGGTAAGGCACCCAAAGGTTGCAGGACAGGGGTAGCACAGCACCTCACTGGTCTAGATTGCACTCTGGTATGTCACACATTTATCAAGAAGAAACACTCCAAGCTGAGTTTTTACCTTGAAGAGAATCAGAGACAGTCCATCAAGTTCACTGGGGCCTCACTGTTGCCATCCATTTTACGTAGAAATCACTCATACTACAGTGAAGGGCAGCTGTGTAAAATCCTAAAACTGACATAAATCCATCACCCACCCTCTATCCCCATTTCTCATTCATAACTGTGGGGTGGAGGCAGCAGCTAGCTGATTAGTGTTTGATTTCCTGGTGGAAATGCTGAGTCTTTAGCAGGGATCTGAAGAACCGGAGGGTAGGAGAAGAGGGCATATGGTACATTGGGGATCATTGGTCATTTTCGGATTTTACATTCAACCTACATTTTGAACCCATAGAGGTGGATTTAAGTGCTATGTAGTGTATGTAATAAAGAACTATACTGGATACACATTACTATTTAAATTCTCAGGCATCCTTTGCAGGACCGATGCAAGGAAGTTTCGCGCCCTAGGCGAAGCTTCCACCTTGTGCCCCCCCCAGCTAACCCCACCCACCGCCCCCCTTGCGGCAGCTAACCACGCCCACCCGCCTCTCCCACCAGAGAAGCCCCCTCCACGGCAGCTAACTCTGCTTGCCACCCCCTCCACCCAGGGAGTCCCCCCCTGCAGCAGCTACCCCCCCCCCACAGCAGCTAACCCCACCCTGGGAGCCCCTCTGCGGCAGCTACCCCTCCTGTGGCAGCTAACTCCACCTGGGGAGCCCCCCCACCCCCTCTGCGACAGCTAACACCACCCGGTGAGCCCCCCTCCACAGCAGCTAACCCCACCCAGTGAGCACCCACACACACTCTGCGGCAGCTAACCCTCCCCAGTGAGCCACCCTCTCCCCCGTGGAAGCTGACCCTATCCCCTCCACGGCAGCTAACACCACCCGGGGAGCCCTCCCCAGCTCTCCTCCGCTGAGCACGCTGGCGCTGCTCTAATTCTCCCCCCCCAGGCTTGCGGCACCGATTGGAGGAGACTTAGAGCGGGGGCTGTGTGCACAGCGGAGGAGGCAGAGTGGAGGTGATCTGGGGTGGGGAGCGGTTCCCCTGTGCACCCCCCACCCCTCGTTACTGCGAGCGGCCCTCCCCTTGCCCCCACCCACCCCAGCTCACCTCCACTCCACCTGCCCCCCGAGCGGGCTTTTAAGCACCCTCAACCACTAGGCGCCCTAAGCGGCCGCCTAGTTTGCCTAGTGGTTACACCATCTCAAAGGATCAGGGCCGGTGCGTGGCAAGAACATTAACTCTTTCGCACATTACTTAGAAAAGCGGAAAAGAGTAAACTGATCATCAATAATTTAAAGGCGGCTCTTCATTTACAATTACTCCAGTTTTCAAATACAGTAACTTCTCATGCTGTAGTTATGTTCCTGAAAAATGTGACTTTAAGTGAAACAATGTTAAAGGAATCCAGTTTCCCCATAAAAATTAGTGTAAATAGGCGGGGTTAGGTTCCACAGAAATTTTTCTTCACCAGACAACCTAATAAAACACACACACACAACACACACACACAACACACACACACACACACACACACACACACACACACAGAGTATAAGTTTAAGTTTTAAACAAACAATTTAATACTGTACACAGCAATGATGATTGTGAAGCTTGGTTGAGGTGGTGAAGTTAGAGGGTGGAAGAGGATGGGACATTTCCCAGGGAATTCCTTACTGCTAAATGATGAACTAGCACTTGGCTGAGCCCTCAAGGGTTAACACATTGTTGTTAATGTAGCCTCACACTCTACAAGGCAGCATGAATGGAGGGAGGGGAGACAGCATGGCAGACACACACTGTGTGTGTGTGTGTGTGAGCGCGCATGAGATGTGCATAGCCCCTTGAAGTAAACTGACCCCACTCTAAGTACATTGCCCTTAAAAAAAAAATCAGGAAGTTGAGACAGCAGCTGCAGCCAGCAAGCTCCCTCCACCCTGAGCCCTGTTCTGTCCCTACCCTGATCTACATGGAGAAGGGGTAAGCACGGTGCCAGAGCAGGGGGGCGGGGGACACCCTGACATTAGCCCCCCTCTCCTCTGCACAGCAAGCAGGAGGCTCTCGGGAGCAGCTCCAAGGCAGTGGACAGGAGCAGCACATGGTGGTGAGGGGAGGGACAGCTGAACTGCCGGCAACTTAGGGCAGTGGGGAGCTGATGGGGGGCTGCCAGTCCACCCTGGTTCCATGCCCCTACCAGCTAGCTCCAACAGGCTGCTCTTCCTCAAACAGTGGACAAAGCAGACGGCTGCCAAACAATGTTATAAGGGAGCATTGCGCAACTTTAAACAAACATGTTCCCAGTGATGAGCTGCCAAAATCTTAACAACCAGTTCCCTAGCGGGTCTTCGGCAGCACTTCAGTGGCGGGTCCTTCAGTGCCACCGAAGACCTGGAGCAAGTGAAGGACTCACCGCCGAAGTGCCACTGAAGACTTGGAGTGCTGCCCGTTGAGTACAAGCCCCACTTTTTTTTTATGCGTTTTTTTATTTTTAAGGTCATCCCTGCTGGGGCCCCATTGAAGCCGTTCGAATCAGGCCCCGCACTTCCTAAAGCTGGCCCTACTCATCGGGATTGCAAAATTGTATCAGGGGCCAGGTAGAGAAGGTTGTGCCTCCCAAAACAGCCTACCTCCCCATCCGACCCCCACCCATGTCCTGCTGGAGCTTGCAGCCTCATCCCATTACCATGCCACTCAAAGTTACAGGAGCTGCAGAGCTGCCCAGGAGTGGTCCAGAACGCTGGCACTGGTGGCACAGCACACTGAGGCTCTGCGAGATGGGGGAAGGCGGGGAGCCTCCCCAGCCGGGAGCTCAGGCGGGCTGGACAGGACAGTCCTGCGGGCCGGATGTAGCCTGCAGGCTGGAGTTTGCTCACCCCTTTAACAAGCAGTTCTAAACTGGCTTCTAAATTTAACAACCGGTTTGCGCGAACCAGCTCCAGCTCACCACTGCATGTTCCCTAATTGATCAGCAATGTAACAAGGAAACAATATTAACCGGGATGACTTTAAGTGCATGCACCTAACTGTGTACACTTTGGGCATAACCCATTTAAATGTGCAACCTTCCACCCCAAAACGTGCATGTATGGCAGGTTAGTGAACCTGTAAACCTACAGTATCTGTGCACATACGAACTCCACATGCACTCACAGATCAAGGTTTGTGCACGTTTGGTAATAAATTTAGTCAAAAATTTGGTTCAATGTGACTTTTGCCTAAGAGTGGAATCCTGACACAGCTGAGTACTCCTAAGACGGCAATACTCATGCAGAACTGGAAGGTAACATAACAAAGCTGGGAGATTGACTTCTCTGCTCCAACATACTAGTAAGGCTCTGAATACTCAAACAGTTCATCAGTTGCCAGGAATTGTGGGGTACTGAAAGGTCAGTAATGATGCAATGCTTACAATGATTTTTTACTACTCTTATGTGCCAGTTTGGGGCCATGTGGATTCATGCTGTGCATGGAATACAGTCTAGTCCTTGACTTACTCACTTTCTCTTTTCTGCATTCTCTTGTGAAGATCTGCCAGATCTGCCACACTCATAGCATACATGCGAGTGCAAAACCACCCTGCATGAATTTCCCACTGTATTCCACATCTGTATCCCAGAAAAGCAGCATTTCTGCTGCTAGTCAACACACCTATACATACCAGCTCAGGATCGTGATTTTTTAAAAACAAAGTGAGCAAAACACATTTGAAATGACTCTACAAACCTAACATTTATATTGCCTTTTAGGTACTTACTGAAAGCCAATAAATGTCATGTTATTATAGCTCATTGTAATAAGGTAGTAAGGCAAGCTTAACATTAATGTTCCTTCCTAGCAAATACTTTACCGATTTGACAGAATATCATCCATAGGAAGCACTGAGCCATTGAATCGAGATTCTATGTCAGTGCTGCATAGTGTAGTGTATACAACAGTACATTTTAGAGATAAAAATCAGGTTAGATCCTCAGGTGAAAGTGAAATTAGATTCCTGACTTCACAAATTAACCTCTTCCAGAAATCACAGCACAGAATTCTATGGCAACAGCAGTTTTGATTCAGTATTGGCTAGAACTGAGCCACAGAAATAGAATAACTTAATGTATTTCTTCACTGTGGAGTTGACCTAGACCAGGGGTCGGCAACCTTTCAGAAGTGGTGTGCCGAGTCTTCATTTATTCACTTTAATTTAAGATTTTGCGTTCCAGTAATACATTTTAACGTTTTTAGAAGGTCTCTTTCTAGAAGTCTATAATATGTAACTAAACTATTGTTGTATGTAAAGTCAATAAGGTTTTTAAAATGTTTAAGCTTCATTTAAAATTAAATTAAAATGCAGAGCCCCCTGGACTGGTGGCCAGGACCCAGGCAGTGTGAGTGCCACTAAAAATCACCTTGTGTGCGTGCCATAGGTGGCCTACCCCTGACCTAGACTATAGCCCATGTGTTTCCACTAACTCCTCTTTCATCCACAGATAAAAACATCTAACCCCGTTTGGGGGTGCTGTAAGTCAAAGCTAGCAGGCACAGTTAAGGGTATATATTTCACTACAGCCCTGGTGGGAAACCTGCCTATTTTCCAGTGGTATTACAAGTTAATCAGTCTTATCCCACAATTCTACTTGGATTGTACTCTCTCGCCTAACTCCTCCCTTCTTGTGTTCTGTGTTTTAACCCCACATTTGCCTGCTCCATTTCTGCAGCACTTCCATAGCATTTGACCAGAGACACCATCCATAAATCCTCCATTCATGTTGCCAGTCAGACAGACACTGACACCAGCCTTCTGGTAAAGCGGCGGTATGATGTCAGTAAAGCCCACAATTTGTGGAAAAGTATCCAAAATAACATTTTAATGTGTAGTGAACAGGAAAGAAACAAACAAAGAGGCAAAGCAGTCAGGTGCACTGAGAATCACTTTGTGGTTTGCAGATTATATTCCTCAATGACATCCTCATTAGAAGTTCTTGCTACTACATGCTGTTTGCTTTTGCCTTCAGAACTGTCTGCATTAATGAGTAACTACACTTGGAACTCATTTATAATCAAGTGTTGCTCTTGTGTCACTGCCACAGACAGCAGCTTCATGCCTGGAGGTGGAGGGAGAGAGAGAGCACTCTGATAATGAATTTAAACAGCAGCTCAGTTTAATGGACTCCTAAGAATCCTGGAATATCCCACCAGAAATACACTAGTGCAGCAGCACTGGAAACATAGTTACACGTCTGGCACAGGTACCACTTTGCAGTGCGAGGCTCAATCCATGCCAGGCTAGCCTCGAAGTGAAGACAGACTCTTAGTTACTATCTGTAAACAGGATGGTATCGCTGAGTCCGAGTTCCACTCCTTGAGGAGCTGTGTGAAGGATTTAGGCTTCTGCTATCTGAACCATTCTGGTTCACTGTAAATAATCTCTAAAGAGACTAGATATCCATAACCTTAAATATGCAAAATATCCAGCGAGTACATTTGAAAAACATGACAGATCAGTGGAACTGCAATATACAAGATAACTGACTCTTCTTTCCACCTCCACATTTCTTCTTCCTGACCCACTTCTCCCCATATAGCTAGCTGCCTTATGAATGTCTGATGACTGTGTAATAATTAACTTCTCCCCTTCCTCAGCCTCCCATAGTTATTTTACATAATGATTTAAAAAATTTTCTTCCCTCCCAAACATTTGTCTATTGAAACTCTACTGATAAAAGTAAGTTAGCCCTGAGGGGACTGTTAGAGGGCTTTCCCTTCACCCCCCCGTCCCCTGGTTCTTGTCACACAGACAGAAAGCAAAAGATCAGAAGTCTGAAGTGCAGCCAATGTGATATTTATTGGGGTTAATTCCAAGCAAACAGGTCCATAGCTCCACATGCCAGCAGAGTCTGTTTCCCAGTGTTCTATTCCCAGCTCTGATGCCGCAGTGTTTATCCCATGTCCCCCTTCCCAGCTCTGACACTGCAGAGCATTTACCCCGTAACCCTCTTCCCAGCTCTGATGCCGCAGAGCCTGGCCTGTGTTCCCATTCCCTATTCCCACTTCCTCCTTCATAGCAGGGACCAGGACAGGTCAGTGTACAAAGAGTATTTTGTTGGGTTCTTTCAAAATTTTTAGTGCATTAGAGCTCCGATTCCCTTCCCATCCTATTTAGAAATGGTATTTCCTAAGGTGTTTCATGCAAGATAGAGTCACACACCAGTCTGAAGGGTAGGTCAAATAGCCAAATCCCACAGGTAAGCAGATAGCACTGTGTTTGATGCTACACAGGCTTCTCTGAAGAGCTAGGCACATCTCTACCTCCGATTACTGTTGGTTCTAAAGAGAAGCTGCATGGTGAGAGTATCCTCCAAGTGCATTATCTGAACCTAAACTAGGGACTAACATGTAACCATTCCACAGCTGAGAGTCAGAATCCTGCATCCCAACCAGCAGTATCTGGTACATAGCCATGCTGTGGTCAATACTGCATGACTTCCCACTATGTTGCATTTTGACCCAGTGCACTGGAAGTTGTGCACTGGAAATTATGCACTGGATACATCTGGACCTTCTGATATCTCCAGATCCTTTGCTCCAGTGCATGCCAGGGTGGGTGCAAACAGTCCGCTCCTTAGCTCTCCTGCACAGCAGAAATACGTTTCCACTGCACGTCAGGTTTTAAGATGACATGGCTACTCACTGAGAATTTGTCCAGTGTTCGAATGCATTGCTAGAAAATTCTAGCTATATGACGACTGAAACATTCACATGCAGAGGAGATACTCAACAGCTCTAGTGCTATATAATATGCTTTAAATCACACAGTCAACAATGTCACAAATGGAGTTTTACTAGAACTAGAAAGAATGATGGGTAATGTTTTAAATGAGAATTTTTCTGTAGTCTGAGATCCAATAATGTGAATTACTGGTAAAAAACTACTTTCCAGTGAAGAATTAATAGCAGCAGCCTGTTGTAATACATCCTACTTAATCAAGCTGCTGAAACACTGGCATATTTGCTACTGAACTTTGAAATTTGGGTAAATCCCCTGGTGAGCCACATACATGAGGAAATGGATTACAGTCATTTGACTTTCTCTTAAAAAAAACTAAGAGAGAAATGCTGTAAAGCTTTCAAGAAAACAAATTTGACAGACTGCTATTCTCTTCTATGTTTCTTGCCATTATGCTCTGCCAAGCCTTGCTTTCAAACCAAGGGTGCTGACCTGTGAAAAAGGGCCATGCCTGTTCTGTCCAAGCTTAAAGAGCATAGGAAGGTTTTTCCTCCTAACTACTACAGTGAAAAAAAGTGAGGTGTGATATCCTGATTCACTCTAAATACACACTTATCCGCATAACAATGATGGAACCGGGAACAAATTAAGACAGTAACTTACTGACCATTATATAGGGCCAGATTCTGCCCTCTTTCATTGAGAAGTACCTTGACCAATCCACTGGAACTTCACCCTGTATGCTAGTAAGGGCAAAGTTAATTCTTTAGTTATAGCCTTTTCCAGTGAATTCACAATGTATTTCTTACTGCCCTGTTGATATAGAAGTAATATGCTATATAAAAGTTTCAAATGTTTGGATAACTTCAAATTAATAGCTCCTCCTGTTTATTTGTAAAAGGTCTTCTGACTCTGATTAACCTTCCAACTGCCACAGGGGAAAAGACATTTCAGTCTTGTAATGGTCCCTTAATATTAGTAAAATCGGTAAAGAAACAAGGAGTTGAATTCATGGCTTTGCGTTAATGCACTTCATAACAGCAAAATTATTTTCCCAGTTTCAAGTACATCATAAAATAGTTTTATCTTATGACTATGCTTTAATATTTTATTTGTATCCTAACAGTGTTGCTTGCACTGCTGTATATTAGGGCTGTTGCTGTTTCCATTCTAGTCCCCTACCTGCACAAGACCATAACTCAACCAAACAATGTACTCCTGTCTGAAATGGTGCACAGCAGGGCTCAGCCTAACAGCATTTTTTTTTTAAATAAACTAACTTTGCAAACAAGCCATTCACTTTGGTTTCAGTAACAGCAGTGCCTGCTAGTATTAGGAGGTCTTTCACTCTAGGAATTAAAAGAAAATTATCTTTAAATAAAAAAATATATATCTTTCAGCACCCAAAAGCACATTTATAAAAGAAATTGTGCAGGCCTGTAATAGTGATTAATTTACATCGACCATGGCACCTCTTAAACAAGAGATAGACTTCTTTTTTGTGTGTATTGTATCCATAGCAAATGTATTCATTTGAAACAGAACTATTATGATAAATGGTACTATTGACTGGGACAGTGACTTTTTAAAAAGTTGGTTTCAATATCCTGTATAGGAAAGTACACCTATACCTCGATAGAATGCTGTCCTCTGGATTCAAAAAATCTTACTGCATTATAGGTGAAACTGCATTATATTGAACTTGATTTGATCCACTGGAGTGCACAGCCCTGCCCCCTCGGAGCGCTGCTTTACCACTTTATATCTGAATTTGTGTTATAACGAGTGGCGTTATAAAGGGGTAGAGGTGTAGGTAGTTTTTCGAGAGAGAGAGAGAGAGAAATACAAAAAGGATTTGTCATTATTTCAATACACTTCCTAGGACTTCTAAGTACACTTAGGATAGATTTGTCATATTTGAGTGTAGAATTACAGAGCAAAATCCATATTTAGTGACCTAAAAACCATGTGGCCTGATTTTCAGATGAGGTCACTCAATAAGGATTTGGGTTCCTAAATTTAAGCAATCAAGTCTGAAAGATAAAAGCCTTAATACTGTTGTCCCTTCTTTCTACACTAGTGTGCCATTCTTTACAGTGCTGTCCCTAACCCAGCTCCCATCCACACACAAAAACCTCTAGCTCAAGTTTGCTGCTATCAGCCTGGGCTAGCTTGCCTCCAGATAGAACCTTTCCACTCTGCAGTGTGGGTTCAAGCCAATAAAACGGGGTCCTTATACCCCTCCAGTGCCATCCCACAATTCCTCCTGGAATGTATATTTTATACATAGTTTAAACACTGAGCCAGTGTATATACATTGATAGGTGATGCCTGGTAAAGAAGGGAGCAGGTTGATAACCGAAATATATACATTTTGCTAATCAACCTGCTCCCTTCTTCTGTACTAGACATCACCCACCATTTTATATACACAGGCTCAGTGTTTAAATCCCATGTTGTGGATGGCCTGCTGTACTGGTAAGCTGTCTATATTTCTACTGCTCTTTCACAGCATTTGAAAGAGAGCGCATCCAGGAAATCATACTCCAATCATACTGCCAGCTGGCTGGAGGCGGACACCAAGGTTCTAGATAATCACTGGTGTCATTAAGACCCACAATTTGCGGAGATCTACCTGAAATCTGCAAGTCTACAAGGCCACTCCCCAGGAAGCTGGCTGAGGAAGGGATTTCATGGGCAGGACCTCAGTTCAGGTAGAAAAATCAAATCCTTCCAGATTTCTTATTGTAAGACCAAAGTCCAGAACTCCCCATTCAGCAAGTCATGGAGAATGTGCACATTCTCTGATGAGCTGGACCAAGTGCTCAGCACTACCCCGAACACAGAGCCCATTTTCATGCTAAACAGAATTTTGACTCCAGGCAGTGCTTGTACTTGACCAGAGCCAGAGACCATAAGAGCAGACACCTGGAAAGCTGGAACCAGAGAGCATAGAGTAGATGCTGCTGACTGAGCCAGGGCACAGCCAGCATGAACCTCAGGCTGCAGTCCCAGCACCTCTTTGGGGAGAGACAGAACAATGGACCAGGGAGGATGTGGCAGAGGAACCAGCATCACTAAGTCAGGTAACATGCGATCCACCATCTTTTTTATTGTTATGGTGATATTACATCATAAAGCTTTGCCTGTTTATAACAAATCTCATTATTATAATAGCAAATGTTACAGGCTGTGGGCAGGCTTTTCCTACAAAGCTTCACTGGAGGGTGGAAGAACCTCCATCTTCCCTGCCCTACACTCCTCTTCCCCCTTCCTGGCAACATGTGATCCAAGATTAATTCTATGGGGTGGGGCAAGGAAACAAACATGCAACCCATGATCTATGGTGGCATGCACTGCTGCATGTGAGCAAAGCAGGGAGTATCAGTACAAGCCAAGCAATGCCTGTAAATGCAAGGACAGAGGCAGCACAAGCATATACAAGTGTGCATTTTCTCACACTGGCACTAACAGAGCATTTTCAGAGTCAGCCTAGATATTAAGTCTACTGCGTGACCTGTGGTGGTATTAAGACAAGAGCACTTGAAAAGTCTCTTGGAGTATATCTACACTACAGAGACTATATCATGTAACCTGAATTCTATAGGTTTGGTATCCAGCTGCTGCAGGCAGAAGGTGGGTTGCAAAGACACATATGTGATGGGTTTATGCTGCCGCATGCTAGTTCGGCACCCAGTTTATGTTGGACTGAATTTTAGTGCACTCCTGAGTTATAATACAGGAGACAAGTTTAGAGGCCCAGTTGCAGTTCCTTTGACAATTGCATCATGAGACCTAAATACCAGTTTCATTGATGGGAGTTCTCATTAATTAACTTTAACAAGACCAGGCTTTGACACCCATGTACCTTTCTGATCTACTGAAATGAATGCTTTAAAGACCTGATAGTTCCAAGATACCAGCTGGTAACTACAGATAGATATCACTGCTCTATAGCCAAAATGCTTCTGAAATAAATATAGTCCAACTTTACTAATTCTGGATCACTGAGAACGAAAATGATGCTTAAAATTGTTGATTGGCTCTAGTTTTCAAGATATGCTATTGGGTCAGTATATACGACCCTTGACTTGGGAATGGCGGAGGATAAGTGAGTTATAAAGGGAAGGGATCTCAATTTAAACCAGAAATGACTAAAATACATCTTTGATTGGATCTATGAATAAATCTATGCCTGGGTTTGGATAGTACTTGCTTTTGAGGCAAAACAATGAATGATGCAATCTGAAGCTGGTATTGCATCATACATGATATGAATTGCATCGTGTTATTCCTACAAGTCATGGATGATGCTATCATAATGAAGCTTACATCACTCTGCTGAATAAATTGCCCTATATCAACTCTAGAAATCATACAGTGTCATGCTCTCTTCTTTGTCAGTGTTTGATTTTGCAAAGGGACACATTTCTGTTTAGCCAAAGTGAGCAGAGATGCCTCGTACTTGTGTGAACAGTGCAGATAACTTCTGCTATGTTTGTGGTGAAGTGACTTTTGCATCACAAAAGTGCAGTATAACCACTATGGTTAAGAAAGCCTATCACTTTTCTTTTGGCTGCAAAATTGGAGATCAGGACAAGAAGTGGGCCCCACACATATGCTGCAAGACTTGTGCAACAAATCTTGGCCAATGGTTGAACAGGAAAAGGAAATCTATGCCTTTTGCAGTGCCAATGATTTGGAGAGAGCCAACAGATCATACCAGCAATTGTTACTTCTGCATGGTGCCTCCAGTTGGGAAAGGTGTGTCAAAGAAGAAAAAGTGGACTGTGCATTATCCAAACATTCCATCAGCTATACTCCCAGTACCCCACGGAGGACTGCCGGTTCCTGATGCACCGGAATCATTCTCACTTGAGTCAGACGAGGAAGAGGATGAAACTTCTGGTCCTGAACCATCAATGTCACAGGACCCACATTTTCTCCCATCCTCCTCCTCTGAACCACACCTCATAACACAAGGTGAACTGAATGACCTTGTCAGGGATTTGGAACCACCCAAGAGTAAGGCAGAGCTGTTGGGCTCCAGACTACAGCAGTGGAATCTCCTGGCAGGCTATCAGGGCAAATGGAGCCCACCAATGCTTGCAGACTATTGCTGGACAGTGACAAGAGATGCTCCATTTAATGAATACAAGAGACAAGCCAAGAAGCGCTGAGCAGACACTGAATAGGACTAAACTATGTACATCATAGTTTTTTGCCTTTTGTTTCATAATAAATTTTATTTATATAATCCTTTTGCTCATTTTTAAAGTGTTACATAAACAGGACAGGTGAAATATTATCTTGTAAAGCAACCATAAACACATGAAAAGACCTAGGTTTACAATTTATGATTAAAACTCTATCTACACAATATACATAGACATAAAATGTAAAAACTTAAATATCTTAGAAACAGTAGCCAATCAGTTGTTTTAATTGTCATATTTGAATTCAGCACATCAAAATACATAATAAATATCACATTTTATCTCTGAAGCAGACGACTTCTCAAAAATTGTAGACCAGTGTAATTAGAGCTGCTCAGAAAATTTTTAAAGAAAAATGGATGATTCCACTGTCCTGCCTCCCCATTTTTGGATCATCTCTTTATAATTCAGCATAACTTTTAGTTCGTTATTCCTGTATAGAAAGAACTACTTAGTCTTTTTGTAATTGTTCTTTCAAGCCCAGTTCAGTTTTTCTTTTGTTTTATAAATAGCCTTTCATTAGCTGTGGACTATTATTGAATGATTTTTTTTAACTTGTTTTCCCCTTAAAGAATGGAGATTGCTTTATTTAAAGTAACTCCCTCAAAGGAACAAATTATCCAGGAAGGAGAGGGACTTGGCCCCACATCCTCACTTCATTGACTTATGCAGTGGGACCTGCACGCTAGGAAAGCAATCTGTGGCATCTTGTGGTTTCCCCTGTGGTCTCATGGCTATATGCTGCAAGAGGCACAAATAATCTTTATTTGGTAGCCATGTAACCTGTTTTATTTTACCATCTATTGGAAAGATCTGTCATTGAACAGCCAGCTGCTGGAAGGGATCAAAGACTGGCACATTTTTATGCCCACTTTCCTTTTTTAGAGTGTTCTATATTACATTAAACCAGGGGTAGGCAACCTATGGCACGCAAGCTGATTTTCGGTGGCACTCACACTGCCCGGGTCCTGGCTACTGGTCTGGGGGGGCTCTGCATTTTAATTTAATTTTAAATGAAGCTTCTTAAACATTTTAAAAACCTTGTTTAGTTTACATACAACAATAGTTTAGTTATATATTATAGCCATTGAAATAGACCTTCTAAAAATGTTAAAATGTATTACTGGCACGTGAAACCTTAAATTAGAGAAAATAAATGAAGACTCGGCACCCCACTTCTGAAAGGTTGGCGACCCCTGTGTTAAACCCTTGTGCTTAAACTATTTCACAGTTAAAATGATAAGCTGCTGTCAGCACAGTCAGTTTAATGGTGCTCTAGAATTCAAGTGTTGATTTTAATAGATTCATGCATGAACTTGTCTTTCAACTTGTCTAGACAGAACATCCTTCTCAGACGTAACAATATACTTTAGAACTTAGAATGCCCCAATCAACCATAGTAATTAACTATTCCACAGATGTTCTAGAGTGAGTGTGCAATTTAGCTTTTTACTGCTCCAAAATCTTAATCTTGACATCATAAAGGCATTGGGGTATTAAATATCATAAAAGATTTTAGAAATCTGTCAGCCTCCATAAGTATAGTTACACTGCAAAAACAAAAACAACCCCCACACGGCCTGCAGCAGCAAGTCTGAGCCCAGGTCAAATGATCTGAGCTAGTGGGACTCGTGCTCTGGGGCTAAAAATAGACTAAGACTCATATGACTGGAAGGCACCTCGAGAGGTCTTCTAGTCTAGTCCCCTGCCCTCAAGGCAGGACCAAGTATTTTCTAGACCATTGGTCTCCAACCATTTTATCCCCAAAATGACTTTTTTTTTAATCTAAGGGCAATTTAGGATCTGCCCCACCCCTTCCCCAAAGCCCCACCCTGCTCACTCTACCCCCCCCCCCATCACCTGTTCTCCTCCACCCTCACTCACTTTCCTCAGGCTGGGGAAGAGGGTTGGGGTTCAGGAGGGAGTGCAGGCTCTGGGCTGGGGCCAAGGGGTTTGCAGTGTGGGAGAGGGCTCTGGGCTGAGCCTGGGGTAGGGGGTCGGGGTATAGGAGGGATGTGGGGTGCAAGCTCTACATGGGAGTTTGGGTACAGGAGGGGGCACCAGGTTGGGGCAGAGTGTTGGGCTGCAGGAGGAGGTGCAGATTGCAGGCTCTGGAAGACAGTTTGGGTGCAGGAGGAGGCTCTGGGATGGGATGAGTGGTGGGATGCAGGAGGGGGTTTGGGGTGCTGGCTCTGGGAGGGGGCTCAGGGTGAGTCTTAGGGTCCAGGAGGGGATATGGGGTACAGCCTCCCTCCGGGCAGCACTTACCTCCAGTGGCTCCCGGTCGGCAGTGGGCGCAGCAAGGCTAAGGCAGGCTCCCTCCCTACCTCAGCCCCACACCACTCCCGGAAGGGGCCAATGCACTGGGGCTCTGCGCATTGTCCCTCTCTGCAAACACTACCCCTGCAGCTCTTCTGGCCAATGGGAGCTGTGGGGGCAGTGCTTGCAGGCAGAAGCAGGGTGTGGAGGGAGACCCCTGTTCCCCCCAACTCCTGGGGCCGCGAAGCTGCGCTGGCCGCTTCCAGGAGTGGTATGGGACGGGGTAGGCAAGGAGTCTGCAATTTTAAGCCCATTGCTTCCTGTCCTGTTCTCAGAGGTTAACAAGAACATTATTTTCTCCCTCCTCCTTGTAACAACTTTGTAAGTACTTGAAAACTATTACCATGTCCTTTCCCCCCCCGCCCGAAAGCTTCTCTTCTCCAGAGTAATCAAGCTCAATATTTTCAATCTTTCCTCATAGGTCATGTTTTTTAGACCTTTAATCATTTTTATTGCTCTCCTCTGGACTTTCTTGAATTTGTCCACATCTCTCCTGAAATATGGTGCCCAGAACTGGACACAGTTGAGGCCTAATCAGTGCAGAGTAGAGTGGAAGAATTACTTCTTGTGTCTTGCTTACAACACTCCTGATACATTACAGGAGGGACCAATACACCAGTCAATTGTGAGGAAAACCTGCAACCAAAGTAGGGCTTCTTGCTCAGCTGCTGCTCCAACAGAGCTGTGGTGAGTCAGCAGTCAGACATGCCGCAGTAGGCTATCCTGGAGTGGAGCCTTGGTCAGATGACCCCCAAGTTCAGGTCCTTCCCCAGCCCTGCCACAGCTGCAGATCAGTCTGTACAACAGTTCTATCCAGCCAGGAGCCCTTCTGCAGCCTTGCAGCATAGCCGATTGTAGACTCCTAGTCTGCTCCTGATTCACTTCCTGCTCCTGCCTTGCCTCCACCCTGACCTTGCTCCCACCCTGTTACTCACCTGCTCCGCCATTGTCTCTGATCTCAGTTCTGACCCTGGCCTGTCCCTGAATCTCGATTCCAGCACTACCCCCAGCCCAGTCCTGACCGTACATCTGGCATTGACCTCCACTCCAACCACTAGACTTGAGTATTGGGAAGCAGCAGCTGACATCAATTGGTTCATCTCTGCATTTGAATTACAACATGTATTTCTACTCCTAGATGAAGGATCTCTTGTTATATTGCATAATTCAGTCATAAGCCTTCACTTTATTAATGGGAATTAAGCTTGCTAAAAGTATCTCCTCAGAGATTTTTACTTGTTTGTCAGCTTTACAGTATCCATAGTTGCT
This sequence comes from Gopherus evgoodei, assembly GCF_007399415.2. Lineage (NCBI taxonomy): Eukaryota > Metazoa > Chordata > Testudines > Testudinidae > Gopherus > Gopherus evgoodei. The sequence continues at coordinate 38,225,377 of NC_044323.1, forward strand.
TCATTTGGATACAGATTGAGTGGTCTCAGTAGGAAAGAAAAGTTTTTAATAAGTTTAATTTTCCTTTTAATTGTAAATTTTCATTAAAAAGAGTAAATAGCTAAAGGGCAGCACTTTGTCTGTAGCAATATGTTGTTAGTAAATCACCCTAGGGGTAGGATGGATGTGATTATCTCCTTAATCAAAGCACCAGCAGGTGGACTTCTCTTTTTGTGCTACAGTGTTTTCATCATGGTTGGGCAATGTAATACACAATTACTACCAAAGACTGATTAAATTGTTTGCTCTGTGTTCTAAAATGAAGAGAAAAGACGCACATCAGGTTTTTTGCTTGTTTGAGATGTTCTAGGAAAAAATCTGCATGCTAATTTTTTTTTTAAAAAAGTGGTTTATGAATAATATTATTGTTGTAACCAAGAAAGGTTTAAATAAATATAAAATACATTTCTAATGATAAATGAAAGCTAGTACAATGAAGGTTGCAAAACAGTTTCTATTTTAACTCCCTGTTTTACGAGCTCCTAATTGAAACACATAAGTAAATAAAAATATCATGAGCTGATAGTTCCCATACTTCATTCGTGTCCAAAAGTGCTTTTTTCCCCTGAACTCCCCTCCTCCTTTGCTGTCTCCCACCACAAAAAAGTAAATCCTTTTTTTAAAAACTTCTTATACATGAAAGAAATACACTTTTCCCATTGTGCTTTCTAGAATATAGTAAATAAAAAGCTCTAACCGTATTGTTTGAATAAGATGACAGATAAAATGAATGAAGTTTTAAACTTGTATTTTCTAGTTGGTCTTCTCAACTTTTCATGTATTCAAAATTCATCTCCTAAAAAGGTTAAAATCCATTTCAGAGACCCATCACCCAGCAAGAAATGTATTAACTTGATACTGTCTTTCTGAAAGCGCTTTGGCACTAGCTTTTTCATGCTGTTAGTGAATAATATACCATTGTAGAGGCTCTCCCCACTGCTTTTTGCTGAAATATAGACATATGTTAAAAATAAAACATTTGGAAGAATAACCACATGGTAAAGGGCAGATCAACTGAGGAGAATTCCAGACAACTGATGGACTAGTATAGTTATGAATAGAGCCCTGCAAATCTGCAGATATCCACTTTATAACCATGGACCATTTTTGCGGATCAGAGGCAGAAACAAATTTTGTAGTCATGCAGGGTTCTAGTTATGAAGGGGAGCACCAAGGCCACACGGTAGAGTAGGTAGAGGGAAGGGGGGAAAGTAATAATCCAAAGAGAGAAACCAGTGGTGTAGTGTAGATATAAAAAAGTATGGGTAAGTCTAAGTTTCAAGCTGGGGGTACGATTCTTAGGTTGAGGGGACGTATTCATGCTAGCTCTCAGCTAACTCTCATTGAGCTAGTTCATTATAAACAGGCTGCAGCTGCAGCAATGTGAATGGCTGGAGTACATGCCTAAGGTCTTGGATAGGTACACACTTGGAGCCGCTAGCCTCTCCTACTGGTCATGATGCCTCAGCTACACTCTGTTTTTAGCACGCTAGTTGGAGGAAAGCTAGCATGGGTATGTCTCCTGGAGCTCAAAATCACACCCCCAGCTTGAAATGTACTCGTACCATATGAGGCAGAAGCCACGTAAAATTCAGCTAGGTGGTCAGCCATTGTCAGACAAGCCTATGTGTAGTACGTCATCGTGACTTTATCTGTAGGAAGACAAAGTACCCTTAGCACTAAAGTTGATCGACAAAGATGTTTTCATTATTGATAAACTGAGTTTTATAAATTCCCCGATATCTCACTAAAGTACCTTGCATTTTATATAAGGAATAAGGTTGCGATGTCAGCACTTTTGAACGAGACCGCATAATAAAAGGGAGGGTGGAAGTTACTTTATTTTTGAGCTTGTGATTTTGTATAAAATGTGCCTTGGGTGGTTAGTTAAAAAAACACTGACAGTAATTTCTTATGCTTTATTCTCAGCCCACCAGTCTGAACTGATAGGTTTTTCTCAGCTCTCCATTTAAAAGGCAGCAGCAATAGTAGTAGCTGATGACAGGGCTGGATTTTTGGCACCTGTCTCCCTGCTCTGCCTTTGCACTCAGGAAGCAGCAGTTCCCCAGTCTTGCTCTGCCTCACTGAGTTCGGGTCATGCAGCAGTGCTCTGACCTTTTCATTGTTCTTTACTGACAGTGCTTCAAAAAATCATGGCAGTATAAACCTAACTCCCCTCCCCCAACATTCCTAAGAAGCTGTTCTATAAAATACGTATACACGCCGGTGAGGCGTGGGGCTAGGTTTCATTGGTGCTGATTTGGGGTGACCTGCATGACTCAATTCTTGGCTTTGCAGTTTGTGAGTAAAGAAGCCACCTCACATTCATGTCGATAAAGGGCCTGATTCAGGAAAACAGGTGTTTAATTGTAAGGAGGTTTTAATTCTTGTTCAAGTCAATGGGATTTATTCATGTGCTCAAATCTATATACCATACCCTCCATTATTCCCTGTATATACATGTGTATGTACACATAGTATTTAATGATCACAGAACCCAAGAGTTATTTCATGTGACCAGTGTTTAAACACAGATCATCCATGGGTCTCCCTAAACTTGGCAGCACTACAGGGATTATAATGTCACATTCTCTAATGTATTAGACCAGCAAGTTTTTTTGTCTGCACGAGGCATAGAGGTCTTCTTTTTTTTCTTACCACTTTCAGCTAATTACGTTATCCTGGAAATTACAAGGAAAATCTCTTCCAAGTTCCTGTTTGAAGTGCTGTGTCCCAAAGAGCAGCATAAAGCCTCAAACTCTTAGACATGATCTAGAAAAAGGGATTGTTAGTCTGAGATTTTAAACTTTTGTTTTCCATGGCTTCATATGTCTGGATTCTGAAAAATCTTGTTGTAGAAAATACTTTTTTCACGATGTTCTAACATTTCTAAATGGGTTTATAGAACATTTTAAACTTTCCAAAACTCTAAATGCTTCACAAAACCCAAGACAACTTCAACTTCTTGTTTAGGTTTTGCTGATTATTTATATGTAGTAATCTTAACCAGTATTAAAATTAATTACAGTATTAAACATCCACTTTATTTAGGAAAATCCTTGCTCAGCAGTACTTAATTGGTCTATTGACTACACTACAGTACGGATCCTATACTATTTATGTTAATAAAGTGGCATATTAAATATGGTTGGCAGTTAGATGCAGAAAGGGCTATTTTTTGTTGGTATATGGTGCATTTTTTCTTGTCATAAGAGCTTAACATTATCTCTAAAATTATTCTGTCTCTATGGTTTATGCATCCAAGACTGTACAGGGTGGACATAAGAGCCAAAGCCATCTAATGAGATCAGCAAACACAATGGGCCAAATCTTCAGAGTTGAAATCTTACCTCCCTGTTCATTTATGTGCACAAATGAATATCTTGTGCGGTTTTGGTAGCTAATATTCTCTGCGACAAATGTTGATCAACTTTGCCTTTCATTTTCTGCTCACATAATATCTGCCAGCTTATTGCAATTTTCTCCAAATTTATTTATTGTTCTTCAAAATTATTCAGTAAATGTTGTTTTAATCTGGAGGTCAATAGCACATATTCCAAAACCAAACTGTGTATTAGGTCAGCTAAATTGCATGTTATTGTTTTTGTTTCCTGATTAGATGACCATACATACGCTTCTAGCAATAATATTGAACTCAAATTCTGCCAACATTTGAGCCAGTGAATTGGATTTCTTTAAAATGTTCCTGGAAAGCAAGATGCTAGGTGCTAATGTGGTTGAAATAGATTTGTTTAAAAATTTAACTAAATATTCATAGAACCTTTTTTTCATTATTCACTCAACTTTAGTTTGATGTGTAGCTATCAGATTTGTTCCTGTAATAAAGTGGTTGGGCAAATAACTACTTAACTTTGTGCCCACAGTTCATAGTACTCAAAAAATAGGTTCAGGGCACTGACAATTTCTAGTTCTAAATATGAATAGTATAAATGTTATATCAACCATTATATTGCAAAGGTTGCACAACACATCTGGCTTTTTTTCATCAAAAAAGAGTACATGGATTTTCAAGGATTTGCCACATCTACACATTGTCATACATTTTTAAGCCTTGTCAGAAGAGAGATGAATTCTTTTTATCAGCATAATAATTGAGCACAGCATTAATCTTTGGTCATGGAGTGGTCATTGCTGGCAGTTAATGGTTTCTATTGTTTCATGTTTTAGCCCTTGGGGGTGGGGGAAAAGTTATCTCGGACATGTTTCCAGAATCCATTACCCTAATGAGTTGGGATTTATAAAAATTGTTTTCTATGTTTTTTCCTTATTTGACTACACTTATAGTAAAACCTGCCTTAGCGATCCCCTTTGAAAAGAGACCACAAGCGACTATTTGCAGAGGCCATGGGATGATTTCCCCTATAATTTAATTCTGAATAGCGATGACCTGTCATCTGTGACCAGCAAACACATTTGCTTACTTTCATCCATAAAAACAAACCTGTAGGAGAAACTGATATTCACTTGTCAATAAGAGTCTAGCGTACCATACCATGCCACCCTCACTTCTGCACTGCTGCTGGTGATGGCACTGCCTTCAGAGCTGAGCACCCTGCCAGCAAACCTCCACTCTCCTGTGTGCAAACCTTTGGAGAGACCACCTCTTACAAGTGACCACTTTTGTTAACTGTTGTATCAACCAGGCAAGGTACTAACAAACTTCAATAGGACTTTAAAAATAAAGTGGAAACTTCTTTACCAAGCTGCTACTGCACCCCGTGTAACTCTCACTCAGCCTCCTTAACTCCTCCCCCTCCTTCCTGTTTCCTGTCCTTTCAGACTCCCAACAGCCAGTGCTCCCAGTTCTAATAATCACAAGCAACATCTAAACACCACATTAACTCCCATCAGTGGTCACTCTTGGCAAGTTCTACTGCATTTTCCCTATTATAAAAACATGTTAAACATTTTATGGGTTAAATACATTTGTTTACATAAAACTATTTTGAGCCACTTTAATCAGCCACTAGTCAGAGACCTAGACAGAAGTTTCCTTTCAGTTGCCAAGTACAGTTGGGCCTGTATTGTTTACATGGTTCCAAAATAGGGTGACTGCCACCCAGAGATCCAGTCCAGGAATGGTTGAACTGCAGATTCCACCCTTAGGAGATTCAAAGGAATCTTTAGCTCCTGAGAGGTGCACTTGAGAGGGACAAAAAGGGATCTAAAACTCATCTCACTCTGTAACCATGACACACTGTATCAGGTATACTGTGGCTTAATTGAATATGCTGTGTAAGGAGGGTGGTGATGTTCCCTTTATAGCCTTTTGCACAGAGGGACTTGACAAAATAAGATACACCCATCATTCTCCTGCTCATAGCTGTTTAACATATTAAGATCAATTTAGACAACCCTATTCATAAATGTTAAAACTTTTTTCCAGTAGGCATTAGATTTGTTTAATAGCTATATTCCAGTGCTCAGGATCCATCCAAAACCAGATCACTATGCTTTGTTTGTAAAATATTAGAGAAGATAAACCTGCCTGTGTTGCTAGTTTCCTATCAGCTTTGCTGAATTTGTAATACTTTTGAACACAGCGAGCACAGTTCATATTTTTGCCTCCCTGGCCTCATTCCAGCCATTTGAGGAATTTCTTTAAGTAGAAAAAATAATGCCTTGCTCTTTTAGATGTATTAAATCCTACACAACTGTCCTCGGAGAATGAATTATTCCAATGGCTTGTTTACTTGGAAGAGAAGGCGGTAATAAAGGTGATATGTGCTTTTTTCTAGATGAGACAGACTTTGGTCATGCATTGCTCATTGAGATTATCATTTACCAGGGTTGATGGAACTGAGCCTTTGCACATTTTAAAGTAGCTTGCTATTAACTTACCATTTTCTTCTTTTTAAAGCTTTCCAGCCATTTTCCATCTCCCAGTGGCAATTCTGAAGGGAGAACCAAAAATGGACTCTGCAGTATATTTGATAGGAAATTGAAGGAATTGGGATTATATTATAAACCAGCCATAAAGATTCCTATCAAATTGAAGGCAGTTTCATGTACTTTCCTGGAGATCTGTGAAAAAGAAGTCTCACTGCTAATAAATGCCACTTAAGAGATTAGAGAAGTGTGTCATGTAACCCCACTGGGTAGTCCTTACTTCCTAATGTTTGGGCAATGAGAAGAATTAGATTTATTGGCAGACTACACTCTGGGATATCTCATGCCTCTTGCCACCAAAAACTAAACTAAAACATTATAATCTATTTCTGATTAGCCCGGGATCATTTAAAGGACTAGATTCTGCAGATGCTTTTAGGGCCTTTAACTCTCATTGATCTCATTTGACGTTAAAGGCACTCAGCACCGTGTAGGAGGGTGCACAGCAGTTTACAGGATTCCAAGGGAAGAACGCATTCATTTGAATGGAGGTCATAGAAGAGGCTAGCTGACAACTTTCAATCACTGACAATTAAAATGACAAGAGAATAAAAGAAACCTTAGCCTAAAGAAATCCATTTTTTGGTACAGTGGAAGATCTGTTAGTTATCAGTAAGTACACTACAGAATTGTATGTGCCTGCAACTCTAGAGTACTGAAAAAGCAGGGTGGGGGGGGACCAGGTTGATCAAAGGTAATCAAAATTCTACAACGAGAAACTTCAGTATAGCTTGGGGCTATTATAATACAGATCTCCCCCATGGGATGTTTCACACACTTAAGTCATTGTTTCTTGCATCTAGTCTGATTAAAAAGACACTAAGGGCAAACATTTTTTAAATAGCTTGGGACAAGGTTTTCACATTCTGAGCATCAGCACCCCTCCATAGGGATACTTATGACCAGATTTTACATGAGCTCCCAAGAAAGTCTGGCCACATATTTTGGTGTCTAAATGGAATCTGAGCTCTTTTCAAAACCTGGTTCCACGTATTATTGCTGTTTTGACTTGTAGTCTTGTCTATATGACCCATACATTAGACAGACAGGTGGAAAAACTCTGGATCTTAGCAAGATCAAATGACCAGTTAAAGCCATGATTAAACAATCAAGTTGAAAGACAACCTTGTAGATCCAGAGAGAGTTTTTTGTCTTTGGCTCAGAACATCTGGCAGCCCTCACAGAAACATGTTCCAAAATGGGCACTGAAATGGATACTTGCTGCAAGTACAGTGATTAGTAATAAATAACTTAGGAGAAAAGTAAATGATGGTTGCTGAAGGTATTCTACAGCACTAATCCTTAGTGCTGAGTAGCCCACATTAGTGATGATAACAGGAAAGCAATGTTACTTCTAGTCCATAAAGAGAAATTAAGTTTATTTTTATGGTGTACCTTTTTAAAAATGTTTTATGGTGTAGAATTTCTGCTTTGGGGCTAGAGCAGGTGAGCTGAATATATTTGGTTGTATACTGTGTTCACCAACATTCATTATTCTGTCAGTTTCTACAGTGTTTTTTAACTTTACTAACATTCTGGAAAACTAGATACTAGTATGTTACTGTAGCAGACTAGTACATAGACATTTTCTACCATCATTTAAGTGGATCTGAACCTACCTTACTTTTAAAAAAGGGTCTAACATACATACATTGTACACTGTACAAGGGATTCTCAACCTTTTCCTTTCTGAGGCCCCCACAGCATGCTATTGAAAACTCCACGGCCCACCTGTGCCAAAATAACTCTTTTTCTGCATATGAAAGCCACGGCCAGCATTAGCGGGTAGCAAGCAGAGCAATTGCCCGGGGCCCCACGCCATAGGGCGCCTTGCGAAGCTAAATTGCTCAGGCTTCGGCCCCAGGTGGTGGAACTTTGGCTTTCTGCTCTGGGCCCCAGCAGGTCTAATGCCAGCCTTGCTTGGCGGACTCCCTGAAACCTGCTCACGGCTCCCCAGTGGGCCCCGGATCCCTGGCTCAGAACCACTGCACTATACACTGGCTGCTCTGTTCTGGTTCTTATTCCATGCCCATCACCATGGTATCTCAGTGCCTTGTAGAAGCACCTTAAGCAATATGACTAACATTCGTCATGACTGGTTTCTTCCTTCCTCCCGAGTGGCAAGATGTGTTTTTGTTTTTAAACAATACATTATTTATTTGTGCTGTGCTCTGTGTATTAGTGAAGATAAGGTCAAAGAAGTGCACCTTCCACTTGGAATGGAACATAGTGAAGCATGCAAGAGTTCATTCTAATGTTGTGTATCAGCCCCTAAAAAGCTCTGTCTCCTTATGGTATGCCGGAGCTGTACAGTTGTTGACCGTGGCCCTCATCTCAGAGCTTTATGCTTTAGTTTTTACATACTCTGAATCCAGATCACTAATGGCCAAAATATTAAAGGTGTCAGGTTCCCGGGAAAACAACCTGACTCTTTCAGGCTTGGGTCAAGTCATCTCTGATAACCACCTCCTCCTGCCAATGGAGTTGTCATGATGGCAGCTGCATGCCCCACTTCTACTGAGTGCGGCCAGCTCGCTGCACTTTGGAGTGAGTCTGCTGATGCATTGCAGCAGCTTTCATTCCACAGCATGGATAGCGCAGAGAGGCAGCAATGGCTAGCAGGAATGGGGCATGCAGGTGACATGCCAACCCTCCAGGCAGGAGACGGCTGGAGACAGATTTCAAACATGGGCCATGGAGTGTGGGAAGCCCCCTTCCAGGCTCAGCCCCAAGAACAAGGCAGTGGCAGCCCTGACAGATTCAGGGGCAGTGTCGAGTTTGGGTTGGGGCTGAAATGACTCAGGTCATTTATGCTTGGATTGGGTTCATGTCCAGGTCTGTCTTTAAAAGTAGGCCAGAGAAAATTTCTGAGCTGTAGAGAGCAGTGTCCACAAGTTACATATTCTCCCAAATGAGAGCTTAACATAAGCAAAGAATTCATGAACACTTTAAATTGCATGCTGCTGTGACTTTTTTTCTAATGAATGACTACAGTATTTACACAGTTTAAGGAAAAAAAACTTTGTGGGACATACAGTATGGCTTAGTATATATCAAACAATCATGATTCAAACTGTAATGTTTGTTTTCTATTCCTGTAGGACACACAATTGTCCTGAGTCATTTATTGTTTTAGAATGTATGTTAGACCTTTTTTTAAAAGTAAGGTAGATTCAGATCCACTTAAATGATGGTAGAAAATGTCTACGTACTAGTCTGCTACAGTAAGTAGTGTTATGATCAAGATTTATTCAAGGGTGCATGGGATATTAGTTCATATGTAATGTTCAAAGTTAAGAATTAGGGCTGGCAGCTGCTCCATCGCTAGCTTTTCTCAGAGGCGTTTGCATATCTAACTGCAGTTGTATCTGCATATCTTCTGGGAGTACACAACGTGAGCTTTGGAGAGACACACTAAAAATTTAAGTGCAAACTTAAACTGCCACTTAAACCAGCAATTGGGTAACACTAGGGAGACCTAATACCTATTGAACATGAGTGACTGAGGGGCAGAATGAAAAAAATGCTAAGGTTTTTTCTTAAAATATATGAATTGTTCCACCTCAATAGATGTAGCTGGTGTCTGAATAATGAGAAGTGACTGGCTCACAAGGCCCTCTTCATTCACAGAAAGGTGTATTCAGCAAACACCATCCAACCTAAAGGTGACACACAAAGTGTTTTTCAGGGAGGGATAGCTCAGTGTTTTGAGCATTGGCCTGCTAAGCCCAGGGTTGTGAGTTCAGTCCTTGAGGGGGCCACTTAGGGATCTGGGGCAAAAAACAGAACTTGGCTCTGCTAGTGAAAGTAGGGGGCTGGACTTGATGATCCTTCAAGGTTCCTTCCAGTTCTAGGAGATAGGTATATCTCCTATTATTATGTTTTAAATATTAGACTTGAGCCTGTTTTGCTGCATAATGATCTGTAAAGAGGATGTGAAAGAGTTATTGCATTTTAAAAAGGTTTTGTTTTGTTTTTATCCCCTGCTTGATTTTTGTCTTTAATGGTCTTGAGTTGTCTGACAGTAAGTCAGTGTCTGGCATCTTCTTGATGCACCACCAGCAGGTTCCAATTTCTTCACCATGCAAGTGCAAATGATACATTTGCTTTCCAGAACAACTCCTAGTGCCATAGTATCATTTTAAACTCTCCCCTAGCAAATCTCAACTTAGTCTCTGACCCTATTTGCTCCTCATCCACAAGAATGTGGTAATCTCACCATTTTTTTCACTCACTTCCATTATCCTCAGAATTTCCCAGCAGAGGGCAGAAGTAAAATTGAAGGAAAGGTGCCTGCTGCCTTTTCCCTATTGTCAACATCAAACTTTAGGGGTTTGACATAGTGGCTTGCTCCCATATTAGACCAGGATCATATTTTGAGGAAATTTTGGGTGGCAAAGTGAAGTCAGAGAGAATGGCATGTAACATTGCATGGTTTAATTACGTAAGGAGGGTCATGTCCTCATATCTTCAATGGATGAATTCCTTACCAGGCAGACTGGCTCTCTCAGGAGATATGTACCATTTGAATCTGCCCCGGGATAGTAGCAATCAAAAGTCACTGCCATCTTGTTAGTGGCTGTTAACTGGTTTTATGTGAAATGAGTTGATGGTTTTAGCTGCTAGCATTCCTAATGGACATGGCAAAACCTAACATTGCAACTGACACCATTTAGCACCCTTTTTGTCAAACTCAACCAAGTGGCCAAGAATTAAAATTACAGACTGAATTACCTTTCAGCTCTAAATCTGTGCCCTCCAGGTCAGGTTTAAGATACATATAGACAAGTATAAAGGGTCTCAGTTTTTAATGCTGTTAATCCAGTGCTTTTGAACAAATGTCTTTTTTTTAAAAAGAATTCATAACCATTGTAGAAGAAATGATCACTAATAATGAGGTTTCGTGGGAGGTGTTTGTGTGTTTTAAATATATGTAGAAGAAAGCAAATCAGGTCACTGTCTTTTTCCTTTAAATGTGAAAGCAAACATTCCAGGTACTATTCATCAAACTCGTGGCAATTTATTCAAATTTCATTGAGCTCAGCAAAGGAAACTAGCAACTGATACTATTTTTTAAAGAGAGGATTCAAGAAAACAGATGCTAAGTGAATTTGGAGCTAATGATGGAAATTCAACGCAATGTTACAGACATGTTAAAATGTTGGGTCAAAAAAGAGAGAAAAAACAGAACAACCATTTCTGTTAAGACTGAAATATTGACATTTTCAACCATAAAAACATGGTCAATAGTTAAAGCTAAGTTGTTTTTCTGAAAGAACTAATTGCAGTTTTTAAACGAAGGGCTGGAATCACTAGTTTTAAAATAGTAGAACCCACTGAAGCCAGTGAAACTACATCAGCTCAAAAATTGGTGTATGACCATGGTGAGTCAGGGGCTCAGAATACATTGGTCTACAATTTTTCAGAAGTCGTCTGCTTCAGAGAAAATGTGATATTTATTATGTATTTTGATGTGCTGAATTCAAATATGACAATTAAAACAACTGACTGGCTACTGTTTCTAAGATATTTAAGTTTTTACATTTTATGTCTATGTATATTGTGTAGATAGTAGAGTTAATCATAAATTGTAAACCTAGGTCTTTTCAAGATATTTCACCTGTCCTGTTTATGGAACACTTTAAAAATCAGCAAAAGGGTTATATAAATAAAATTTATTATGAAACAAAAGGCAAAAAACTATGATGTACATAGTTTAGTCCTATTCAGTGTCTACTCAGCGCTTCCTGGCTTGTCTCTTGTATTCATTAAATGGAGCATCTCTTGTCACTGTCCAGCAATAGTCTGCAAGCATTGATGGGCTCCATTTGCCCTGATAGCCTGCCAGGAGATTCCACTGCTGTAGTCTGGAGCCCAACAGCTCTGCCTTACTCTTGGGTAGTTCCAAATCCCTGACAAGGTCATTCAGTTCACCTTGTGTTATGAGGTGTGGTTCAGAGGAGGAGGATGGGAGAAAATGTGGGTCCTGTGACATTGATGGTTCAGGACCAGAAGTTTCATCCTCTTCCTCGTCTGACTCAAGTGAGAATGAGTCTGGTTCATCAGGAACCAGCAGTCCTTCTCCGTGGGGTACTTGGCGTATAGCTGATGACATGTTTGGATAATGCCCAGTCCACTTTTTCTTCTTTGACACACCTTTCCCAACTGGAGGCACCATGCAGAAGTAACAATTGCTGGTATGATCTGTTGGCTCTCTCCAAATCATTGGCACTGCAAAAGGCATAGATTTCCTTTTCCTGTTCAACCACTGGCCAAGATTTGTTGCACAAGTCTTGCAGCATGTGTGTGGGGCCCACCTCTTGCCTTGATCTCCAATTTTGCAGCCAAAAGAAAAGTGATAGGCTTTCTTAACCATAGTGGTTATACTGCGCTTTTCTGATGCAAAAGTCACTTCACCACAAACATAACTTCTGCTATCTGCACTGTTCACACAAGTACGAGGCATCTCTGCTCACTTTGGCTAAACAGAAATGTGTCCCTTTGCAAAATCAATCACTGACAAAGAAGAGAGCACAACACTATGATTTCTAGAGCTGATATAGGGCAATTTGTTCAGCAGAGTGATGTAAGCTTCGTTATGATTGCATCATCCATGACTTGTAGGAATACCATGATGCAGTTCATATCATGTATGATGCAATACCAGCTTCAGATTGCATCATTCATTGTTTTGCCTAAAAAGCAAGTACTGTCCAAACCCAGTCATAGATTTATTCATAGATCCAATCAAAGATGTATTTTAGTCATTTCTGGTTTAAATTGAGATCCCTTCCCTTTAAAACTCACTTATCCTCCGCCATTCCCAAGTCAAGGGTCGTATATACTGACCCAATAGCATATCTTGAAAACTAGAGCCAATCAACAATTTTAAGCATCATTTTCATTCTCAGTGATCCAGAATTAGTAAAGTTGGACTACATTTATTTCAGAAGCATTTTGGCTGTAGAGCAGTATTATAAGCAATAATCACTTCTCTATTTAAAAATTAAATGTGTTTCTCTTATCCAGCCATCCCAACTTCTGTCATGGAACTGGAAATATTCTTTGATAACCTCAGCAGTCAAATCCAGAGTCAAACCTGCTACTCACTCCGCAGATGAACAATTTTGCCTTTTAGCTACTGAGTCTTTCAGCCTGGGACTTCACTGCAGTTCCAGTCAAAGGATCCATCCCAACTACCCAAGTGACATGTGGTGTTCTTTCAGGAAAACTTCTAGAATATGCATTTTTGAAGTTTCCTTGACAACTATTAGATCATTGCAACATTCTCTAGCACATGCCAATTAAACTTCTGTTACTATAAATTAGAAGGTGGACAAAGTCAAATAGTTCTTTTGCATCTGTTGGCACCTCTATTAATAGAGAAGATCCAGATAGAATGGTTTATTGTTTTCATAAAACAATAGGCCCATCATTTATGAAAGTCTAAGTCCAAAATGTTCAGAATGAGTGCTTAACAATGTGCACCACAGGTAATGCTTAGGCAATTAAATGAGTGGCCCAATTATCTGCAGTGCTGAGTATGCATAGCTCCCATTAAACAGAATTTTTCTTCAGGGGCCTAAACAGTAACTTAAATACTTATGTGCACGTTTTATGATCTGGTGCCCAGGCCCATCAAAGGAAGCATTGGAAATCAGGGGGTCAGGCTCTCCTGGATCCACAACTTTTTCCACAAAAATCTCTCTTCTATAGAAAAAATAGATACAACAAAAAGACTGTGTGCCTGATGCTGAAAAAAGAATGCTTGTGTAATACAATAAATTGTTCCAGAACTGCCCCTCCTTGTGCAGTTACTGTAACACTGCCAAGGTTAGCACCTGAAAGCACTGCCTGCCATGTAAATGTCAGGGCATAAAATTAACAATATCAGGTACTCTTTATACATTCTTGCCATTTTTCTCAGCCCTTTTTCAACTTCCACACCACAATCCAAACTAGGAAAAACTTGCCTTGAGGATTACTATTGTGAGATAAATCAACTTGCAGGGGCATGCAGCAGAGAGTGTTTTTAGAACGACAATGGTCTTTGCATAGGTAAATGAATCATTTATGAAGAAGGTCCTGTGTGTGGCCACAAACTTCTAAAGGGCAAAGTCTTGACGAAACTTGATTTTAAAAATCTAGAATCACTATTTAGAAGTGTGTTTACTTTCGGACAAAATGTGATTTCATTTGTATTGTTGTAAACCTGGGATAACTCCATCAATTTATATAGAATTATTCCAAGAATAGAATGCTGCTCTTTATTTCTAATTCCAGCCTTAACATCCACATGCCTGTGTCTGTACTGCTTTCTCTATAGAATAAAGAATAAAAACCAGTCTTAGTGCCAACAATGTTTGTGAGCCAGGTACAGCAAGTACTTATTTAAAACTTTTGTTTCTTACCAGCAGGAAAGCATTAGTAGTTTGAGGAAGAAATCTCATTTATGGGCCAGGTTTTGACTGACCCTTGCATGTGTATGAGGAATTGGATGAGCCTTTCACAAATATCTAGAAAATAGACATTATCAATCACTCATCTTGATTTAACATGGAGGCTACCACTCTAGTCTCTGAATTTGTACTGCCTCAAAGGGGGTGGTGGAGAGGAGGCAGGATCATGGTTTTGACCAAATCAAACTCAACACATGAATGCATCAGCCCAGATTATGGGCCGGGCACATAGAAGGGGATTGGCTTTGAGCTTAAAGTATGATCCCTACACACAATGAAAAGTAGAGATTAGTTTAGTAATAACCACAGTAGAACAGGGGCAGGCAAACTTTGTGGCCTGGGGCCACATCGGGTTTTGGAAATTGTATGGAGGGCCAGTTAGCGGAGGGGGGTGTGGCCTGGCCCCCACCCCCTATCCACCTCCCTCACTTCTCACCCTATGATGGCCCACCCCTGGGACTCCTGTCCCATGCAACTCCCCTTATTCCCTGTCCCCTGACCACCTCTGGAACCCCTGCCTGCCCCCTGCCACCCCATCCAACCCCCCTCCTTCCTGACTGCCCCCCCCAGACCCCTGCCCCATTCAACCCACCTGTTCCCTGCCCCCTGACTGTCTCAACCCCTATAAACACCCCTGACCACCACCCCAAACTCCCCTGCCCTCTACCCAACCCCCCACCACTGCCCCTCCATCCCTTCCCCCTTACCACGCTGCCTGGAGCGCTGGTGGCTGGCAGCACAACAGCCACGTAGGGGCGGTTCCAGGCACCAGCGCAGCAAGCGGGGGGCGGCCTGCTGGTTGCTGTGAGGGCGGCAGTCAGGTAGCCTTTGGAGGCGTTTCTGTGGGAGGTCCGCCAATCCCGTGGTTTTGGCAGCAATTCAGCAGCGGGTATGCTGAAGGTGCGGGACTGGCGGACCTTCTGCAGAAATGCCTCCGAATTCACATGACCAGGACAGACCTTCCACAGAAACGCGGCCAAAGGCTGCCTGACTGCCATGCTTGGGGTGGTGAAAAACAGAGCCAACCCTGCAGCCATGCACCGCACAGCACAGAGCACTGGGTCAGGCCAGGCTCTGCAGTGGCGCTGCCCCAGGAGCTCACAGCCCTGCCCCCCAAAGCATTGTACCCACAGTAAGGCGAGCTGAGGCTGCGGGGGATGGGGAACAGCAGGGGAGGAGCTGCAGGCTAGCCTCTGGGCAGGAGGGTCCCACAGGCCATTGTTTGCCCACCTCTGCAGTAGAACCTTGATTTTATGAACACGTCTTACAAATGACCAGTTATGAGATGGAGCAGGGGAAAAACCACAAACAAAAAACCCCACAGAACTGAAGTAATATTGATGAAGACCAAGTCAACGTCCCTTCACATTCCAATGTCTTCAATGCACTGAAAATCAGTTTACAGGGATTTGAAGGACAGAAAGAAAGCAGCGCAATGGCCATACTGCAATTTACCCACCACACCTACAGCAATTTGTTCAGTTTAATGAACTTTGATTTTATTAACTCCTCAATTCCCAGTTAAGTTTGTAAAATGGGGGTTCTGCTGCATTATTAACCAAGAGTATCTTATCTCATAGTAGAAAAACCTGTATCCACTGAATACAATAATCCAAAAAGCCAAGCTTTTGAACATTGTGGTAATTTTTAGAGAGGCAGAGTACGGTGGAGAGAGCAGCAGATGTTGAGCCAGGACCTGGGGGTTCCTTTTCTGACTTTGTCAATGGCATGACCTTGGACAATCCCTTTTATCCATATATAAAATAAACAGAGCTTTGTTAATGGCCTAAGCAATACCTGACAGCGCGGGAAGGATTCAGATTACAAATCCATTTAACAGACTATGCCTCAAAAGAATGTTGCAAACTTGACGTTTGCAAAGCAATTTGAGATCCTCAGATGCAAGACAGTACTTTATACAATTTCAGATTTATTAATCATGCCATTCAACACCTTGAGGGAAAAAACAGCCCACATTAACAATATTCTTTTATTACTAAATCAGAAGGCAGCATTTTAAACAGAATGTCATCGGAAGAGGCTACTTTTTCACAACGTGTTAAGAATAATGCCTAACAGCCCAGGAACTAAGCCCATCTTCCTCCCACTTGTAACTGTTAAAACTATCATTTATCAAAATATTTAACAAGGTTAAAAATCTATGGAGAATACAGTCTTGTTTACAGCAAAAAATAAGTAAGAACTAAAACTACAGCATACATCAATCAAAAAACAATCAAACTGCATTGTAGACATCAAAATTCAGTAAGCTTACTCAACACATCATTACACACACAGAAACATTATATGTAGTCAAACCTCTCTTAAAACTAAAGCAATAAGCAGAAAAAGTCCAGCAAAAGATTACTGTGAGTGCACACAGAAGACAGAATACAAAAGTAACATGACCGTTTCAACCATTAGGAAAGAATAAATCCAACATGTCGGTAACCACCAAATCTACTCCCCAGAGCTGAGCCTGTATCACTCAGGCTGGGGCTGGGGAGATGCATGGTGGACAAAGTGAGGAGGAATCCTTTTCCCCAACATGGCAAAGGATCAGCAATGCTACTGCCAGAAAGTTACAGTAGAATCTCAGAGTTACAAACACTAGAGTTATGAACTGACCTGTCAACCACACCCCTAATTTGGAATTGGAAGTACGCAATCAGGCAGCAGCGGAGAAAGAAAGCAAATACAGTATAGTATTGTGCTAAAAGTGAATAAAAAGCAGCATTTTTCTTCTGCATGGTAAAGTTGCAAAGCTGTATGAAGTCAATGTTCAGTTGTAAACTTTTGAAAGAACAACCACAGGGGTGAAAGTAACTTAAAGGACTTACTGATACACCAGAGTCCTGAGCAGGGGCGTGGCCTCAACTGGAAGAGGCGTGGCCTTTTCCAATTTAAAGGCCCTGGGGCTCTGGCTGTGGCTGGGAGCCCCAGGGCCTTTAAATCACCCCGGAGCTCCCAGCTGCAGAGGCGTCTGGGAGCCCCGGGGCTCGGGCAAATTAAAGGGCTGTCGTGGAGCCCCAGGTCCTTTAAAGCCCCGCCGGAGCCCTGCTGCTGCTGGAGTAATGGTGGCAGGGCTCGGGCAGTGATTTAAAGGGCCTGGGGCTCCCTGCAGTTGCAGAGAGCCCCAGGCCCTTTAAATCCATTCCTGAGCCCAGCTGCAGGAGCCTTGGGGCTCTGGCAACGATTTAAAGGGCCAGAGGCTCCAGCCACTGTGGGGAGCCCTGGGCCCTTTAAAGCGCTGCTGGAGAAGCCGGTCCAGTCTGGCATCGTATACTAGCCTTTGCCAGTATGCCCTACCAGACCAGCTTACTTTCATCGCTGAACAACCATAATGTTTTGTTACGAACATTTCAGAGTTACAAACAACCTCCATTCTCAAAACGTTTAGAGCTCTGAGATTCTACTGTATTCCAGTCCCACAACCCTAGCGTGGCCACCTATAGGGTAGGAGGGAGTTAGAGGATCTATACAGCCTTGCTTTCCATTATCTCCAAAATCTATCACTCTAGAACACCATGGGAAAGAAAGGGTAGGCTCCTTCGAAGTCCCACGAATATTCTGAGAGAAGCTCTGCTCCTCCCTGTCCAACATCCTTTCAATACAATGGTGTGCCATGTCACGCCAACCCAGAGACCTGCCAAGGCTCAAAAAAAATTCTACTGTATAAAATTTCATTCAGTGGCCTTTGATGCTGAAAATGTTTAGTCAGCACCTTGTGCATGAATAGAAACATTAGTGCTGAACAACACTAATACCTTGTTTTCAGTTAACACAAACAAAAAACAATCCATCTAGGCACATTATAGTTTAGAGACTTACATCTATATAAAGAATGAAGTGCTAAAAGAAAGCCATAGTAAATTAGATGGCCTGAAAAACAGTGAGAATCACATCCTTAGATTTAGACACAGTCATTGTGAATTTGTAAACCTCTGAACATATTTTATATTGTGAATAGCCAATTGTTAAGGGCTAATTTTTGACCTGCTTCACTGTTGTTAATTAGGAATAATGCTATGGTGGCAATGGTGTTACACAGCCATAAACCAAAAATAAATCAGAGCAAAAAAAGGCATCAATTCTCTTCACCCTAAGAGTAAGTGGTATAATTTTGGTTATGGTGAATGAAATATCATTGTGCTGAAAAATGCAAGTCAGTTATGAGTTATTAAACCACTCATCCCTAATTTTAAAAAGCACCATTCATTCATAAAGGTCACACTCCTTAGGTTGGTATGGATTTTGCTGCTTTTTGGTAGGATGGTTGTTCTTTGCATGTCTGTTATATGGTGAAGGCTTTGCTGGCCATTCTGTAGTCATTTTCGTTGCTGGAAGGCTTGTGTTAGATGAGTCTTATATTGGCACATATTTAGGACACAATGTAAAGATATAGGCTCATCCTGATCTCCAAGGACCAGGAATTTCACAGTTGATGGCCTACGTGCCCAAGAGTTTCAAGCTGGCTTCAGACAGCCATAGCATCACCACATGGATCAAATGTCAAGGTGGGTCTTGATGGGAAAGGCAGTCTGAGATCCTGGAAACCAGAACATCAAAGGCTTTATTGTCTAGCATCAACAGCTGGCAACAAACCTAGCACTGGATGGGGAACATGGACTAATTGTGTTATGTGCTCTCATATGTGAACCTAGCTGGCTGACCACTATGTGTTGGGCCAGCTGAAGCTTCCCTATAGCCAGTCCCAGGTAAAGCACACTAAAGCAGTCCAGCCTGGAAAAGTTAAAATATTGGTCAGTGAGGTCAGATTCACCAGCTATGACTGGGAAGGCACTACCTCCTCGCTATCTGATGATGAAAAAATGGTATTTCTGCTCACTGCTACCATTTGGGAGTCTATGAGGAGAGAGAACTCCAAAAAGATTCCAAGAGCATGTACAATCTTAACAGGAGGTCATACGTATACAAGAGACAGACGTCAGAACTCCAGCTAGATTTCCCTCCCTGCCCTCCATTAACCGTATTAAAACCTTATTTTCCCTACCAGCACCATTTCAGCCTTTGCCATATTGAGCTAGATAATAACACTGACAAAAAATAAAAACACAAGCCTAATCTGATTAGAGGTCTGATTCTATGAAGCACATTGAGGTCAATGGAATTTGAGGATACTCACTACCTACCAGGAAGCATTCAGGACTGCAACAGGATTAGACCCTGGCCCAAAACTATAATGAGCTCAAGAACTAATATTTTACATGCTGAGAAAATTGTCTTCTTAACAATCATCTATATGTACAGGGGATATGAACTAAGATTATTCTTCTATGCTTATTATATGTCTATTTAATTGGTTGCTTTAAAAAATCAGTATAATGTAATTGTTTTTAAAATTATCTATTAATTATAACATCTGCTATTGCCTCTCTACTTTTCCCTGATCTGCAGATGTTTTGCAGCAGGATCCCAATTAAATTGGGTAATTAGGACAGGCTCTGTCCTGAACCAGCATCCATTTAGCAAGAATCTACATACAAAATAATGTGTTTTCAATCATGTTATGCATGTAAATGAAAATTAGATGAGTACCATTAATGTTCAGACAGGAGTATGTATTACTGGGGCCCTTCCCCTGCCCATCCACAGCACTCAGGGAAAATAAACATGTCTTATAGATTTGACAATCATTCCAACAAAGCCAGAGCATAAGAGAGCAACCAATCAAAAACTCTTCTCCCTAAATAAAAATGTTTTTAGAAAGTGTTTTAAATAAAAAAAGATTATATACTTTTGGAAATACCATATTTTATATTCTAAGTGACATGCAGAGAGACTTACACCTTTAAAATCACACCCTGGTCCATTTATTATACCAATTTACCACAAAAATACATCAGGAAGTGTCATAAAAAGCCTCTTCCACCAATGTTTTTATTATATGTCTGGGAAGAAAAAGGATTGAGATAATTAAAGTTGTGTCTACTCTGCTATATACTGCAACTTCTATTTAAATGATACTATTGTTCACACAAAAACTGGTTTCAAAAGCAAAAGTGAGTTTATATATCACTTAAATGGTAGTCTAAGTAATACAGAAAGTCAGACTTTCAGACACTTTTGAGGCCCTATTTAACTTCTTCTATAATGCCTACTCCCAAATTCTGCTCTCTTCCCCTTGATTAAGCTTACCAATTTTTCCTGCTTTTTCCCAGTTGATGCCTTAACCCTTGGATTAAATTCTCTATTGTCCAGCCCCTTGCAACACACGTTGGGTCTGATGCAAAAATCAGACTATACATAATTAGTAATTTCCAAGTGTTTTGCACTTTTCCCACACACAGAACCTTAAACATATTAGAATAATT
Organism: Gopherus evgoodei; assembly: GCF_007399415.2. NCBI lineage: Eukaryota > Metazoa > Chordata > Testudines > Testudinidae > Gopherus > Gopherus evgoodei. The sequence goes on from NC_044323.1 coordinate 38,246,120, forward strand.
TTTATACTCACTACTCCAAAGTCAAAGTACATAGCTTTCAGAGATGAATTAATCTGTGGGAAATGCTGAGCCAAACAGTACTATGTAATATGCAAGTGCAAAGAAGGCTTCTTCCATGTAGGAATTTGCCAGTAAGAATATTTGCTCATTAAGTGCTCAATCCTGCTCCCATAGAAGTTAATGGCAAAATTCCTGTCTTAGATTCTGATCCAACAAAGCACTGGAGCTTAACATTAAAGCCTGTGAGTAGTCCTATTCCCAGGCTTCAAAATTTTATCACGTCTTGACGTGATAGATGTAAGCAATATTTTTGCATCAGGTTTAGAAGCAACGTAAAAAGAATAGTAATCCTTCCTTTCTCACATCTTGTCTATTAGATCTGATTGGATCATTTTTGACTAAATGAAATGTCAAAGCCCAAATGTTTCTTGGCAATATATTGGTTTCAACAAAGTTTTCATCAGGAGAGTTTTTTGGTCCAGGCCTTAGAGAGAGGAACACATTTTCTCCCCTCATCCAACACAGCCTGGGGGTTACAGAATTAGCCCGACATGTAGAAGACCCAGATCTGAATCCCTGCTATACCAAGATTCAGAGAGAACTAGGATTAAAAAAAATTGTGTTTTTATCTTCCTGAATCAAAAAGGTGAGGTTTCACTCTAAAACTTGACACAAGTGTATTTTTAAAAAAAGTTCTAAAGGCTTTGTTTACAGTACAACATGGAACAAAACAAATTTCAAAACCTAGAATGTAGCTGCCTTCGGCCAGCAGTATTGTCTAGTTTGTAAGCTTTTGGGGACAGAGGCTGCATCTCATTATGTATTTGTACAGTCTAGAGCAGGGGTAGGCAACCTATGGCACAGATGCCGAAGGCTTATTTTCAGTGGCACGCACACTACCCGAGTCCTGGCCACCAGTCCGGGGGCTCTGCATTTTAATTTAATTTTAAATGAAGCTTCTTAAACATTTTTAAAAGCTTATTTACTTTACGTACAACAATAGTTTAGTTATATATTATAGACTTATAGAAAGACACCTTCTAAAAACATTAAAATGTATTACTGGCACGGGAAACCTTATATCAGACTGAATAAATGAAGACTCGGCACACCACTTCTGAAAGGTTGCCGATTCCTGGTCTAGAGTAATGGGATCCCCATTTTACTTAGAGCTAGTAGGTATTAGTGTAATACAAATTAATAAAAATACATGGAATGCTCTATGAGTGCGGGAGACAGGGAACTATGAAGCAAGTTGCTATCTTTGATTTACTCCATTTAATGTCAATTTTAATTTTTTAAAACTTCCTTTGTGTTTTGTATATTTATCTCCTTTTATGACCTCTTCCATTTCACTCTTGTGATTCCTATCTAGTTTCATTCTTATCTGTTCTTGCACTTGCTTTTAGAAACAGAACAAAGTGAAATCTCCACCTGAAAGATTAGAGTTATGTTTCCACACTAAGGCCACAGGAGAAGATTTAGTACAGCAAGAGCCTGATCCTGTTAGGAGCTGAATGCATACTGTCAGGTTCTGAGCATTATCAAATCTGATTAACTGCAGAAGAATTGCAGAGTGGGCAACACCACACTGGATTGGACCCTAACAGAGAGGAAAGTGAAGGAAAGTGGAAAAGAAGAGGGAGGAAAGCAGGGTTTAAAACTCAGTAGGTGAAAGAACTAAACTCTGCTGCATCTCATGTCATTGTGAGAAGGAGAGTGTTCTGTATTCTAAAGCCAGACTGCAGCACCATGCTTTTTAATCAGTCAAAATCAGTTTTTTTTTTTAAAAAGGAATTCACATTAGATACTGCTAATGCTGAAAATGTGATACTTTTATATAGCAGCATTAGAATGTCATCTGTGGAAACAGAACAGAAAGAAAACTGTTAAAAGAGTACATGCAACTCAAATATATTCCATATTGTACTGATAGCCAATCATTAAAGACACATTTTCAAAGTCACCATTTGTGTCCTGCAATACCCTGTTCAAACCCAAGTAAATTAAATCATGGAACGCTAAAATAGTAAAAGTTATGGAAACTGCCAGTTGGCTTTAGATGTATATTGTACTGCCTGGGATGCAGCCTCATTCAATGTTCCTCTGAGAATGATTTGTAGCATAGGGGCTTTTATCTAGCAATTCCCAATCTGATCACTCACATAGAATAAGCGAGGAGGAGATAGTGGTGGTTAAAGGCTTTCTGCTTACATCAAGCTTCTGAATCAAAATCAGAAACTAAAAATACTCCTATATGTAGAGCAAAAGCAGAAGGAAAGAAGGATTGAATCTGACTTCCCAATACAGGAATAAAATGACTACTTTCACTTTGTGTATACACATGCATACCCCTCCAACAGGCACTCAGATAATACACCAATAAGGGTAATCTAAGACACTGTAGTATCTTTGTGCTTAACAATCTTTAATGTATTTATCCTTATAACACCCCATTATCCACATTTTCCTGATGGGGAACTGAGAGGGACTAAATGATTTGCCCACGGTCACACAGGAAGTCTTTGATGGAGCAGGGATGTGGATCCAAGTCTCCCAAGTCCTAGGCTGTAACCACTGGACCATCCTTCCTCCGAGAGTGCCACACAGTTGCAAATTAAGTGCCTGGACTAGGGGACTTCCTTGCTTGTACAAGTACATTGTAAACTGCACTTCTGCCCTGAAAAGTGACTTTACCAAACTGGCATTGTTGGGAATCCACCTTTGTTAACCTCACTAGTAATATCAAACTAGCTCAGTTTACAAAGTTTTTTTTTTTTTTTGGGGGGGGGGGAGGTTTGTTTGAAACTGTCAGCTCTACTACTTAGCCTGAGATGTGACAGTCAAACTCTGTTCTTTCTGGCTTGTGCACCACCACCAGTAATAAAGATGCTGCAGGACATATCGACTGCCGTCAGTGATGTTGCTCAGGTGTAAGTGAAAACAGAATTTCAATACAATGAGCCATATTTACAGATGTATCTAAAAAGTCTAAACAGAAATTAAGTTAGAGTAAATTATACCTACGTCCCCTCCCTAAACATGCATATCACGCTAACTTAGACTCCTTTAGACTTACTCGGTTAACACCCATTCTTAGTAGTGAACTTCCACAAAAAGGTCAGGCTTGATAAAGCCCTGGCTGGGATGATTTAGTTGGGGATTGGTCCTGCTTTGAGCAGGGGTTGGACTAGATGACATCCTGAGGTCCCTGCCAACCCTGATATTCTATGAAAAATCCATCATGCTGAAGATGCATCACAACATGGTAATCATTTAATAGTTCAGTCTTGCAGTAGAGACAAGATTAACTGTGCTTCCAAACTACTTCTTTCTGAGTTCTGCAGTGCTCTAGCCCAGTTCAAGAACATCATTAAAAACCAATTCAACCTCATGAACAGTGCATGATTAAACTCTTTTTAATAGTGTTGGGAGACAACTGTGTTGTTTCTAGACCCCAGACACAGGAGATTTCATTATGTAAAAGATATGAAGGGTAAAAAATAAAAGTTATTAGAAGGGGGAAATATTCTGGAAAAGATGGAGAATCATTAACTGAAGAAAGCATACAGAAGAAAAATAAATGAGATGTAGCATGTTAGAATGTTATTGATTTATAGAAACTTGGTGTCAAAAATTTCCAGAAAATGACATAAAAATTATTGTGTGTGTACTGTGATAGCTATGGCCTTCAGGTTCCAGGGTTGATGAGCATACAATGGATGGAGAAATCTGATCAGATTAACAGGATTGATAAAATATAAAGATTTAAAACAGATAGATACAATGTGACTCTGAAGGATGAGGTGAGCTTGGAAACCCCTCAAAGCTGGTCGAAAAATGCCAATTTTACACAGCATTTTTTAAATTTATTCACTTTTTTCCTGAGTTTCCTGTGATTCCTTTTTAAAACCAAAAAAACATCAACTGAAACCCTGAGGGGGTGGGGGAGAGAAGGTTTTCCATGAACTTTTTGGGTGGAAAGGTTTTTTTTCATTTAAAGTTTTCAAACAGCTCTAGTCTTTATAAATGGGAGAAAATCCAGAAAGAAGAGCGGTAAGAGGAGAATCTCTCTGGTTTGATTTTCACAGTGTTGATAATGGCTTTTTGAACACTTGTGTATACTGTGCCTTACTTTCAGGAAATATATGGGCAAATGTATGAGTGCAAATTTCTGCATGTGTAAACTACTAAGGCACTGAACCCTCCACCCTCAAGTTATCATATACAGTAACTCCTCACTTAACATTGTAGTTATGTTCCTGAAAAATGCTACTTTAAGTGAAACGATGTTAAGCGAATCCAATTTCCCCATAAGAATTAATGTAAATGGGGGAGGTTAGATTCCAGGGAGTCAGAGGGAGGGATATTTCCCAGGGAATGCCTTACTGCTAAAGGATGAACGAGCACTCAGCTGAGTCCCCAAGAGTTAACACATTGTTGTTAATGTAGCCTCACTCTACAAGGCAGCCCAAATGGAGGGAGGGGAGACAGCATGGCAGAGAGAGACAGAGACATACACTGTCTGTGAGAGATGCACATTACCCCTTTAAGTTCACTGACCCCACTCTAAGGGTATGTCTACACTATGAAATTACGTCAAATTTATAGAAGTCATTTTTTTGTAAATCATTTTTATACAGTCGATAGAGCATTACGTGGGGACACACACAAAGTGCATTAAGTCGGCCGACTGCATCCACAATACCGAGGCTAGCATCGACTTCCAGAGCGTTGAACTGTGCGTAGCTATCTCACAGTTCCCGCAGTCTCCACTGCCCATTGGATTTCTGGGTTGATATCCCAATGCCTGATGGGGCAAAAACAGTGTCGCGGGTGCTTCTGGGTACATGTCATCAGGATCCTTCATCCTCCCTCCATGAAGCAACAGCAGACAATGGTTTCACGCCTTTTTTCCAGGATTACCTGAGTAGACGCCATATCACAGCAAGCATGGAGCCCGCTCAGCTCACCATCACCGTAGGTCTCCTGGGTGCTGGCGGACGTGGGACTGCACTGCTACACAGCAGTAACTCATTGCCTTTTGGCAGCAGACGGTGCATTACGATTGGTAGCCATAATCATCGTACTCCTGGGTGCTCTTTTAGCCGACCTTGGTGAGGTCGGTCAGGGATGCCTGGACAGACATGGGAGTGACGATAGCTAGCAGTCATACTGCACCGTCTTCTAGCGAGCAGCCAGGAGATGATGATGGCTAGCAATTGTAATGCAGCATCTCATGCCGAGCACCCAAGAGATGATGGCTAGCAGTCATATTGCACCGTCTGCTGCCAGCCTAAGATGTAAAAGATAGAGTGGCTCAAAACAAGAAATTGACCCGATTTGTTTTGTGAAATCAACAGCCTGTTGAACCCGGGGTTTGGAGTTCAATCGTTGAGGGGGCTATTCTGTGTGACAGTTGTTTGTGTTTCTCCTTGATGCAAAGCCACACCTTTTGTTGATTTTAATTCCCTGTAAGCCATGTCGTCAGTCGCCCCTCCCTCCGTCAGATCAACGGCAGACAATTGTTTCATGCCTTTTTCAGTGCAGAACCAGAAGCTGCAAAAGCAAAACCAGGCAAGGAGGTGACAGCAGTGCGGTGATGAGAGTCATGAGGACATAGACATGGACATAGACTTCTCACAAAATACAGGCTGGGCAGTGTGCCCCAGCAATGTGCACATCATGCTGATGAGCTCTGCATATTCACCTGTGCTGATCAGCTTGCCATGCTGGCCAAACAGAAAATGAAATTCAAAAGTTGCAGGTCTTTTCCTGTCTACCTCACCAGTGCATCTGAGTTGAGAGTGCTGTCCAGAGCAGTCACAATGGAGCACTCTGGGAGCAGCTCCTGGAGGCCAATACCGTTGAATTGCATCCACACTACCCCAAATTCGACCCAGCAAGGCCGATTTCAGCTCTAATCCTCTGGGAGGTGGAGTAAAGAAATTTGATTTTAAAAGCCCTTTAAGTTGGAAAAAAGGGCTTAGTCGTGCGGACGGGTCCAGGCTTAAATCAAGGTAACGCTGCTAAATTCGACCTAAAATCTTAGTGTAGACCAGGCCTAATTACATTACCCTTTTAATTAGAACAAGTTAAGACAGCAGCTGCTTCCAGTAAGCTCCCTCCGTTGTCCTGAGCCCTGTCGTGTGTCCTCCTCCCGCTCTATGGAGATGGGGGGAAGGAGCGAGGGGAGGGGGACACCCTGACGTTACCACCCCTCTCAGCAGAAGGCTCCCTGGAGCAGCTCCAAGGCAGAGGGCAGGAGCAACACATGGCAGTGGGGGGAGGGATAGCTAAACTGCCTGGCAATTGACAGTTTGCTAGGTGGCTGCAGCACAGGGAACTTAGGGGAGTGGGGAGCTGATAGGGGTCTACCCTGATTCCAAGCGCCCTACCAGCTAGCTCCAATGGGCTGCTCTTTCTGAAAGCAATGGACAAAGCAGGTGGCTGCCAAACAATGTTATAAGGGAGCATTGCACAACTTTAAACGAGCATGTTATCGAATTGATCATCAATGAAACAACATTAACTGGGACGACCTTAAGTGAAGAGTTACTGTGTACAATCTACAATTTCTTGACTGCTGAAGCAACACTAAAGGTGTATGTACACTAAGACAATATTTTGATGAATGAAGTATAACATTTTAAATATACATATTAGACATACAAATGAATATGGTCTTTCAGTGTTTGATTATATTTCAGGTAAAAAGCATAGTCATCATAGTCATAATTTGGGTCAGGACAATTGATGAGAACATTCACAGACTGCTTCTAGAATAAGGGCAAACCAAACAATATGGAAGAGAAAACTGCAAGTTCTGTTTCTTAGTCTACAGGTAGTTCAGAGGCGGACGGGGAGTATAGTCATTCCCACTGACTACATGCTGTAAACAAAAGACCCAGTTCCCACTGTTAAATTTACAGAGGGATCAGAAAAAGGGGCAAGGGTGACTCTTAAGAAGTAGTTTTGGTGTTCATAGTATGACTGACTCCAGATGAATAAAAGCATAGACAATCTAATTCATTAAATGAACATTGCCAGTTTGTAAACACACTGCAGGCTATTGATTTAACAGTGAAAAATATATTCCATCTATGCTGGAATATTATGGATTTGTAGTAATTCTTTTATGTGGCTCCAAACAAACTAGCACATTTCTCTGTGTTGTAATTTTAACTCTCATTAAGGAGTGTTTATTTAATAGCACTTGCAGTGGGAATACTAAATGAATGTGAATTCTTGTAAGCAGTATTAAAAAGGGATAGACATTTCAGCCTTGTTAAGCAAAAAAGGTGGCCTGATCTCATTCGGAATGAGCAAGTCTGGAAGAATGCTGGTCTTCCATGTTTTGCTGTTGAGAGACTAAAATTGGAAACAATTTCTCAAGCTAGTCTAGGCCCTGAATTCTATCAAAATATTCAGTGAACTTGAGGACAGAGATATTGATTACCAGAATCAAAAATTAAAATGTCAGGGTCCCAGCTTGGATGTTGAAAAAAATACCCTGCCTGAAACTGCATTTTAGATAATCATCTCCCCTCAGAGAATAAAGTCCCTACACAGAACAATGCCAATTCCATTCCAGTTCCATCTATATTAAGTACACAATTCAAAAAACCTGCTCTAATGCAGTCTTACAAATAGAGCAAAAGGGAATAAGCCGGGGGAAAAGAGGGACCATTAAATTCAGGTATTACCATTCTGGAGATCAGTTTATAAAAGAGTTATGCCTCATTGACTTTCCTTTTTCTCTTGGGGAAACTATATATTTTTAGGGAGCTTCTCTACTTCCAGGGTTTATATCCCCTTCTCAGTGACAGCTGTATATTGCAATACTCTCTAGAAAAGTGAACCTTGTTTCTCGCTTTTTTGCTTTAGAGGTTCTCACACCTACTTTTCAGTTTCATCTCAAGTCCAGCAAAGTAGCTGAATTTAATTCAGGTGCTGATGCAAAAACAATCCAGATATGAATGTGTACATCAACTGGCCAAAAGTGCATTAATGCACAGCAAATAAAGATTTTATTAAGCCACCTGCTGCACAGAACTTAAGGAACAAAGGTAAGATGTACTGGGAAATCTAGAGGAAGAGATGTCTTAGTCAGGTTTCTTTTGTGTGTTTGTTTTAAAATAAAAACAGATTACTTGTGGGTCTCATGAAAAGAGTGAATTTTTAACTGCAACTTGAATGAATTCAAGATGAAAAATGTGTGCAAAAGCTTTGATTACTGGTTGCTAAATGATGCTAGTAATTGCTAGAAAATGGTCTTTCTAAAACGTCCCAGAATGATGAACAAAATGACAGTATCTTATGTTACTGAAGGAGAAAGGCTGCTGCAACACTGTGTCCCATTCTGGAGACCATGATTCAAGAAGGCTGTTGAGAGGTTAAGAGAAGAGCCACAAGAATTAGAAAACATGCTTTATAGTGATAAACTAAATAGATTGAGCTGTTTGAGTCTATCAAAGATGGTTAAGGGTTGACGTGACTGCGGTCTAAGTACAGAAATACATAAGAATGAACCTCAGTCAAATTGCAAAACCAAGTCCATATTTGGTTTGCTCTTATTTCCTTCTTCCACTCCTAACTTTGTGACTTTTTCCACATAGTCAGTCCACTACAGGGAACAATTTAATAATGGGCTCTTCAGTCTAGCAGAGAAAGATATAACACAATCCAATGGCTGGCTGGAAGTTGAACCTAGACAAATTCAGACCAGAAACAATGTGTAGATTTTGAACAGTGAGAATAATAAACCACAGGAACAATTTATGGAGGGGTGTGGTGATTTCCCATCACTGACAATTTTAAAATCAAGATTAGATGTTTTGCTAAGAGATATGCTCTATGAATTTTTGGAAAGTTCTGTGGCCTGTGTTATACAGGAGGCCAGACTAGATAATCATAATGGTACCTTCTGGCCTTTGAATCTTTGAACATCTCTAGAGTATTTATTCCTGTTGTGTGAACAAAAAAAAGATAAAATGGTCTACATTTCAGCAAAAAGTAGGTGTTACCACTCATGCAAACAACGTCTTCATTGCATAGGATAATTTAAAAGTAGCTTATGATGGAACAGAATATTTAGAGATGATTTTGGATTAATGAAAAAGTCACATGAATTGTCCGATTTGTCTTCTAAGTTTAAAATGCACCCTTGCTGTTACCTTTGGTTATATATTTCATTTTTAAAAGGATATAACAAATATTACATAAACTCATCCCATAACAAACAGACCAAGTTCTAGAGCCTTTACTCAAAGCTTAATAAAGAAAAGTTTGACTTCAAGCATATAAATATACTGCCACTTTACTCAGGCTTTTGCATGTAAACAGATTTGCTTTGCACTATGCCCTTAACGTTAACAAGCTCTGGGCTTGATTCTTCTCTAATGGGGTTGTAAATCAAGAGTAACTCCACTGAAGACAGATTTACAGTGGTGTAAAATTGATGTGAATGAAAGGTGATCTCTTTACCCATAAATATACCTTAAGTTTGCCCTAAATTTTATACTTGGCCCTTAAAAATACACCCATCAGAATTCTGTCATCTCAACACTTAAAATACATTTTCCAATGTTAGCTTCTAGGATTGGGGTTTTCACAGGCAATAAGGATGCATCTCAAAGTCAAATTGTAAAACTAAGTCCATATGTGGTTTGCTTTTACTTCCTTGTTCCACTCCCAACTTTGTGCCTTTTTCATGCAGTCTGTCCACTATACATAGAACAACTTCTCAATCCAAGCATGCCAGAGGCTCTCAACATTCAAGTCTCTGTCAGAGATTCACTTCTTTCACTAGGCTCATAAACAAAATGTTTTACATGGCCCTTTATGAAGGCCCCAGCATCCTCTGAGAAAGAGAGTCCATAGTAGCTGTTTTAGTGGCTGCCAGCAGCACCAAAATGAGGTGAGCCCTGCCCACACTTGTAGAGCCAAGATTTAGGGGGCAAATAGTTGTTTCCACTCATCCCTTATGTTCGAGGCACTCAATGACCTCGTCCCAGAATGCAGAAAGCTCTGGATGAGAACCAACGTAGCACAAAAGTAAAGCTTGTCCATGCAGGCAACTGAGCCTTCTTGGGGGCCAGTCCAAGACTGTGGAACAAACTTCCACAGGACCTAAGAACCACCACAAACCTCACCACCTTTTGCTCGAAATACAGTGTGCACGTCTTTGTCCTTGTCTTCACGAATATAAACACACTACAATACTGTGCATGTATAGTTTATAAAACAAAATTAACATCACACTACACACACAACTCTCCTTCTGGGGAAAGGATGACAGAGTGAATTGCATATGACAGATACTAGTCCCATCACTTAAGGTACCAAGTGGAAGGTGCTCAGGTACTACAGTGATGAGGGAAATGTAAGAATCTGAGTGGAACAGAACAGAACATGTGGTAGGCAGACAAGCGGAGACAAATTGTTTGAGAGAGTTGTGGTAAAATATATCACTTAAAAAACCCAAACTAATAATGCTAGATGGGTGCCATGGGGCAGTCTGTATAGAAGAAGGTCAAAACAACAAAATACTACAGAAGTAAGAAGCAGAGAGTCAATAGTCATTTGTCAGAGGACGGAGGAGAGTGGGAGTAACTGGTAAGGGAGCACATAGGGCTACAGTTTAATAGGGAAGTAATTTAAAAATCAGGCACCAGTTTCTCAGCCTTTAAAAATTGTTCTTTAGAACTCTATGGAGCCAGGGGTGCTGGAACAATTTTTGTAGTGGGGGCGCTGAAAGCCACTGAACAAAACTGTGAACCTTTCTGTGTATGATGGAAACCACTTCAAGCCAGGGGTGCTGCTGAAGCCCCCACTCACACCTGTATGGAGCTACACCAATTTAAACCAACTGAGGATCTAGCCTCAATTGCTCAAATAATTCAGACCCATTGAATTTGCACATAGTATCCTATCTAACCATGATCTTATCACAGTTATCCTTGACCTCTCACCACTTCCTTCTTAGTGCACTTTATGTCTTTGTCTTGCTTCAGCACTGATCCTGCTGCTATTAGACCCACAGAAGTCATGTGCTTAAAGTGAAGTATGTGTGCAAGTGTCTGCAGGATGGAGATCTGTTCTTGTGGGCAGGGATCCTGATTACCCGTGTGATTGTACAGCACCTAGCACAATGACTGAGTGGTGCCTTGGAGTACCACCATAACAGAAACAATATGAAAGTGATCAGGCTAAGAATTGTTTAAAAAATACTTGTAAAGTGATTCCTTCCTGTGGGTCTCTGTGATGGGGCTTGACTCACCACTGCTGGCACCTCCTGCCAGTCACCCCGGGAATTAACTCTCAATCGCTTCGGACCATCCTCAATGCATGGTAGCTCGCCCGTTGTCTTTGCTCTGCTGCCCTGGGACCTGCGTTGCTTCCTTGTCGGCAGTGTCCTCTTCAGGACAGTCTCCATTCGCTTCAGGACACTACTCCTCTGGTCTCACTCCATTCCGGGGGGTGGAGCAGTTTGTTAACAACAGTCCCTCTGTTTGCCCCTGCCTCAGTGTCCAACCACAACCCTAGAGTCTAGCCCCTCATCTCAGAGGCTGGTTGCAGCCTGTCTCGGCCCCTCTCCTCAGTGGCCAGGGGCAATGCAAGGGGGGGGAACGGGCAAGGGACCCAGGCCCACTCATTACTCTGGGTCCCAACCCAGGGCCCCTCTAGTGGCAGCCTCCCTCTGTTCTCCCTCTGTTCTCCTTCTCTCCCCTCTCATTTGCCTAGTTTCCCTAGGCCACTTCCCCTTTGGCCCTATGCACCTTCTCAACCACTTCTAGCAAGAGCCTCAGCCTGGCAGGTATCTGGGCCAGAGCTCTGCTCTGCTCCTCCAAGCCTTTCCTGCACTGCTCTGTCCAAGGTGCTGCTCCTTAGCTCAGGAACCAGTCCTGCTCCCTCACTAGTCAGGGTGTGACTGACTGACTTCTCCTCTGCCAGGCAGCCTTTATATAGGATCTAGCCTGGCCCTGATTGGCTGCCTCTTTCCCTGCCTTGATTGGCTCTCCCTAGGCCTTGGCTGCAGGTCTGTGCAGCCTCTCCAGCCTGATTCAGTCCTTTTCCTCAGGGGATGGTGTACCACTCCCTCACAGTCTCCCAGTGCATTTTAGCTTTATATTTGTTTAGATTGCGGTTCTCAGTAGCAGGAACTTTCTTGGTATGTTGGTCTTGCATAGCACACTTTCAGAGTTTAACAACCAGTAATAAATAATAGATGATAATAACAATAACAATAATAATAATAATAATAATAATAATAATAATAATATTCCAATAGGATTGAATTCTGCAGAACCGAAGGATCAATCACAAGAAGTCATAGCATCAGTGGAGTACGGTCTTTGAATATAGGCTTTGAATGCTTTTAAGGAAAAAGGCTGGGGAATACTGAACAGGAGAGACCTTGCAGAGTCATTCATGCACATCTTTGATTCCGCAACTGAAAATAACATCATGTGGAATCAGTCTGGGGAAAATAACATATACAATAAACTATATACATATTTATAGCTGAACTTCTTAAAAGTGAAGACACAGAAGGGAAGTAAATGTTTTTACATAACTGCAAGATCACATACGAAACTACTACTTTTCAAGAATCTCCAGTTACACTGTACATTAATTACAAGCTCTCTCCTCCTTACAGGATTAAATCACATAGAACTACCTAAATTATATAACCTAGAGTAGACTGCAGTATGTGATATCATTTTATTTATGTAAATGCTACTTTGCCCATCCCCATGTAACTAGAGAAGATGTGGGGTAATTTTCAGATGCCAAACAATGGAATTTAAATGAGACAGCTTCACTCTCTCATTTTAAATCATGCTAAAAGATAGATGCAGTGATAAGAGATCAGGGCCCAAAGAGGCATTCTGTATACAAGATTTAAATACAAATGTGGGAGTCCAATGAAAAGTGATTGCGCCTTGATTATTATTTTTTATTTTATATTAAAAGTCTACTGAACTTCACATAATAAGTTAAAAAGGAACAAATATATATACTTGATAATGTTTACAGAGCTACACTGATCATTCAGAAAAAGAACAAGAGTACTTGTGGCACCTTAGAGACTAACAAATCTATTTCAGCATGAGCTTTCGTGAGCTACAGCCCACTTCTTCAGATGCACAGAATGGAACACACAGACAGGAAATATTTATACATACAGAGAACATGAAAAGATGGAAGTATGCATACCAACAGGAAGAGTCTAATCAATTGAGATGAGCTATCGTCAGCAGGGGAAAAAAAACTTTTGAAGTGATAATTAAGATGACCCACAGAAGGTGTGAGGAGAACTTAACATAGGGAAATAGATTCAATTAGTGTAATGACCCAGCCATTCCCAGTCTCTGTTAAGGCCTGAGTTAATTGTGTCTAATTTGCATATTAATTCGAGTTCTGCAGTCTCTCTTTGAAGTCTGTTTTTGAAGTTTTTTTGTTGCAAAACTGCCACCTTTATGTCTGTCACTGAGTGGTTAGAGAGGCTGAAGTGTTCTCCCACTGGTTTTTGAATGTTATGATTCCTGATGTCAAATTTGTGTCCATTTATTCTTTTGCGAAGAGATTGTCTGGTTTGGCCAATGTACATGGCAGAGGGGCATTGCTGGCACATGATGGCATATATCACGTTGGTAGATGTGCAGGTGAACGAACCCCTGATGTGGTGGCTGATGTGATTAGGTCCTATGATGGTGTCACTTGAATCGATACGTGGACAGAGCTGGCATCGGGCTTTGTTGCAAGGATAGGTTCCTGGGTTAGTGTCTATGTTGTATGGTGTGCAGCTGCTGGTGAGTATTTGTTTCAGGTTGGGAGGCTGTCTATAAGCGAGGACTGGCCTGTCTCCCAGGATCTGTGAGAGTGAGGGATCATCTTTAAGGATAGGTTGTAGATCTTTGATGATGCGCTGGAGAGGGACATGGGAAAAATCACAGGGTATATCTACATACCAGTTAAATACCCACAGCTGGCCCATCTCAGGTGACTCGGGTTTGCAGGGTTCGGGCTGCGGCGCTAAAAAGTTGTGGTGTAGACGTTTGGGCTCATGCTTGGGCCCAGGCTCTGGGATCCTCCCCTCCTTTGGGGTTCCAGAGCTCAGGTCCAGCCTGAGCCTGAATGTCTACACTGCAATTTTACAGCCCTGCAGCCTGAGCCCCGCGAACCCTAGTCAGCTGACCTGGTCCAGCCACGGATCTTGAATTTCTGAGTAGACATACCATGAGACGCAAAAATGGCCTATTTTCCCACTATTAGGCTTTTGCAAATTCCATCTACTGTAAATTGTTGCTCATTCCCCTCCACACACATTCAGAAAAAGTGCTTCATCTGGTTTTTAAACCTTTTCTAAGTGAGTTTGGTGCACATATATGGTGATTGACTAACAATGGTAGAGACTTACAGCCATTTTTTTATTCACTGCACAGGCATAGCATGGACAAACGCAGATTGTCTGCAAATATTCCCCAACCCTGCCCTGAGGATGAAAGCTCTTCAGCTCCCATGCCAATTTTAAGGAATGCTGCTGAGACAGCGAAGGAGGCTGCCAGCTGTGATTTACAAATTCAGCCAAATAACTAAACCCCTTTCTTGCATTGTAGCCCTGACCTTGCACCATTAATCGGGAGCTTTGCCATTGACTTGAGGAAGCATAGGATCAAATCCTATTTGGCCAGCTTCACATTTAATTCATAGTAAGCACTTCGTGCTTTTAATGCATGTGCATGTGCTTTTAATGCATGGTGCTGACACCATGATACAGGTCCCTTGCATTCATTCTCATGAGAAATCTTGTTAAATCAAAATGTTTACCATTTCTGTGAATAGCTTAAGGGCAAAATCATCCCTTAAATTACCTCTTCCCTTGTTTACAGCAGGTTAGGTGTTTCATGTACTGTGTACTGGGTATGATGCTGTATGATTGAAGATCACCACTTGTTGCTACCATTGTTATACACTTGCAACAAATCTTATACAAAGTGTATCATGGAAGGTGTCAATGGAAAAGTTAAAATCTGTCAAGTAAGATTATCCTGGTTAAATCCATGTATCATCACTGTATCTGAAGTTATGAATATTGGCCCTGTATTTGTACGTCAGGGTGTTTGTACTCAGGGTGACACCAACGAAGTAGTTTATACCCAGTCTCGCCAGCCCATTGCGAATAGACTATTCAAACTTGATGGGCCATTAAGAAGAATCAACTCTCCAGATGGCTCTTCCTGAGGACACCTCAGACTACAAAGAGCCAATGGTGACCCCTGTGATTCAGCAAAACGTGTAAGGGCATGTGACACAGACATGTGACCTCGGACTCCATCTTTGTCAGTAACTTTCCATACACAGGGCCCGTGGGCTTTGTTTGGGACAGTAAATTTCCATGCATATAGTGGAAGATATAAAAGATACCTGAGACATCTCCAATTTCCTCATTCCTGCTCCACTTCTCTGGACTGTGGGTTTTCAACGAAAAGAAGTATTTTGAACTATGGACTGGGGACCTTCCAATCTTTTGGAAGTTACCAGAGAGACTTTTGCAAGCCAGCAGCCTATTCCATTATTATTATGGATCCTGGTCTCTGAACACTGAAAATCACTTGTATCCATATGATTCCTTAACCATTCAATAACTCTCTTCTTTTCTTTTATAAATAAATCTTCAGTTAGTTCACTAAGGATTGGCTGACAGTGTGATAGGTAAGATCTCAGATACATATTGACCTCGAGCTAAGTGTCTGATCTCTTGGGATTGGTAGAAACTCATATATGGTAACAGGGTTTTCAGTAACCTCTCACTATATTGGACCAATTTGTGTGGATGGGAACTAGAGCTGGAATGCCTAAAGGAGATTGTATTTCGCTCCTTCCTAACCAGGTGTCGTACTACAGAAGCTCTTTTGATACTGGTTTGGTGAATCTAATTATAGCATAAACCACCAGCTTTGGGGGATTGTCTGCCCTGTTTCTTGCAGTCTGCCCTGAGTGCGCACTCTCAGTGTGGTTCATCCCAGGAACCTGTTCACAGTGGTTAATAACACGAGAGGACTCCATGCTGATAAAATAAACTGGCTTTTTATTAAGAGAACTATTTACAGAGGAGCTGCACCTGAAGCTACCATTCAAGCCAAGTTCCATGCAGGTTGCTACCATAGGGGCTGCCTACTGTGGTATAGCACTATAGTGATAAGTGTTTTATGAATACAGCGAGATGAGAATATTATTGACACTGGCTTAAACAACAGACAGTTTCAAGGGAAGAAACAATACTGAGTTTCATTCATTGCCATTATTTGATAAGTGACAGGCACAATTCTCCATAGCTAAAGTTGATGGAGAAGAGAAATTTTTTGGCAGAGATTATATTCTACAAGCAACCCTGTCACTGATTGATTCTTTCAATGACCAGATCAAAGAATAGGGATGTATTGATTGTACACAGTATGTTCTTGAGGAGCGATTTCAATGATTCTTATTAGCCCTTCCCTTTTCAACTGCCTGCTGCACAAGCCAATGTTACAAGCATATTTTTCTATATGCATTTATCCATGATCTGTGTCACCATGGTTCTGCATCTCAGTGCTGCACTTGAATTACACCCCAGTATGGTTGGGGGAAATTAGTAAACCTAATTATACCGTGAAATTTGTGATGTAATGTGGTTTTATTGGGTATACAGAGGGGCATGGAAAACTATTAGATGCTTCACAAAAAAGTTCAGATGGAGCTATTTTAACAGCTTTAATTTCAAGCAGTCAATTCAAAATGTTCAGAATTCTGGTTTTGAATGAGACTTACCAATAAAAAGTGCAAGTCTGAGGATTTCTCTCTCTATGCAGTCAAAAGGGAGAGGTAAATAAACCTAAACAGTCAACAGACTAACAGGTAAATAAGTCGCAGCAGAACAGAACCCTAGCCCCACAGTTCCAACAACACAAGCTCCTAACACTGCAGCCAAAGGAAAATCTCAGTAAATTATAGAAGGAACTTTTCTTCCTTCTAAGCTGCAATCAGCCAATGAAGTGCATCATGCTCTCAAATATGTAGAGCTGTATCGTGCTCCTACTGATGTCAGTGAAATAAAATTGTTCATAACTTTGCCCAAATACTGCTTATTTCCTTGAAATATAGGCAGCACATTAGCTTTCACTCTGTGAAAAGAATGAAGTGGCAGTAACAAGTTATATTTGAGACAGAGGTAGACAAAGAAGCATTAGACAGCAGTCAAAATTTCAGCTTCACAGGTTAAGGCCAGAAGGGACCAGTGTGATCATTTAATCTGACCTTCTGCATAACACAGGCCATAGAATATCTCCTGGTTTTTCCTGCATCAAATCTATTGCTTCCCATTAAGCTATACTATATCTTTCAGAAAGCCATCCAATCTTGCTGTCACTTCAAGTGAAAGAATCTACCAAATGCCTAGTTAAATTGTCCCAGTGTTTAAATAACCCTCACTGTTAAAATTGTGGCTTATTTCCAGCCATTGGATCTTATTATGTCTTTTTGTATGTTACATTAAAGAGCTTTCTACTATCAGAAATCTTCTCACCATGTAGGTATTTTTTGACCATAATCAAATCACCTTTTAACCTTCTCTTGGATAAGTTAAGAAGATTGTGCTTCTTTGTTTCTCTTTGCTAAGCAGGATTTCCAGACCTCAAATCATTTTTGTAGCTCTTTTTTAAACCTTTTCCAGTTTACCAATATCCTTTCTGACGTATGGACACCACAACTGGGCACAGTACTGGTGTCACTAATACCAACTACAGGAAATACAACACCCCTACTTTCAATATTTACAATATTCCCCAGTTCATGCATCCAAGGATTGCATAGTTCTTTTAGTCATATCATCGCACTTGGAGCTCATGTTCAGATGATTGCACACCATGATCCCTAAAGTCTTTTCCAGAGTCATTGCTTTTAAAAATACATTCCCCCATTCTGTAAGGATGCATATTATTAAAATTATTACTGTTTCCTTTAAAGGATGTTTTACTAATAGCAGGATGAGACCTCCAGCATGTATCCTCCAGACTGAAATTCTCCATAACAATAAATTTTAATTTGTACACATTAAAATATTATCCCTGACTTGAAATAGCATATTAACACCTGTCATTCAAATGGTTTTGCCAATTTTATTCAAAAATTGCAGAAATATTCTCCTTCACCTTCAGGGTAAACATGAAAATTTTCAGACCTAGTTATTTTTCCAAAAGTTACAGAGGACCGAAAATAGGGCTTTATAGTGGAAGCTGATTGCAGCCTTAGGTATGGAGAGATTGTTGACTATTTATGATAAAGATTTGTCACATCGAACAGAAAATAAATGAGAAAAAGTCAGGGCTAGAATTTTTTTAAAGGCATAATCCAGTTGCAATATAGTTCAGTTTAAATGCAGTAGTTTTGCACAGATACATTCCTTACTGCAATAGTGTAAACAATGTTATAAAACAAGAAGGACAGCTGTTATCACGAGACCCATGGAAAAAATGCCAGCTAGCGGGTGAGACATACATGGGAAACACTGTTTCTGCACAATCTCTTTTCACTGTATTGTCCAGAAACTGTGTTGTCACAAATAGTGCTGTATAGTCTTACAAACCTTATTTCTGTTCTAGCCTGCTTAGCTTGCACTTGTACTTTTTCAAACAGTTTTGTATTCATGACTAACATGCATTTGAAGAGATGGATCTGAGGGAATTATGTGGATTTAGGTTTAGAACTTTCTCCATTTTAGCAGATGACTATGAGTGGGACATGTATCCACCTCTAGCTAACGATGCTCTCTGGCTTCTCCGTTAGTCTTAATTTTCCTTTTCTTTTTTTGTAATAGATACAGTGTACTGGTATATTTACCGGTACCTTCAGGTTAAATCACTACAGAGACTTTATTAATATATAGACTGCAGCACTGCCACAGCTTATTCCACTGTAGCAGCTTTCCATAGACTTAGAAGGCTTAAATTTAGTACGGAATATGGATTTTCTTAATGTGTTTCATAATTCAATTTTGTTAATGTGTTCCATGTGTCCAGATCTGTTGGAACATGTTTGGCCTCTGAGTTAAATTTGAGAGTGATTTCTATGTACTCAGTAACATTCTGGCATGCAAAATCATAGCTATCCAAAAAGCCAGTAAGGACAAAGTAAAATAGAAAACAAAGACATGTAAGAAAATAACAGTAGGCTTAGTATTATGTGACTAGTTATCAAACTATGTTCTCTTGATCAAAAAGATATATCTAAATAAAGTGGTTCCAATTCAGTGCTCTCATTATTCTGGGAATATTTAGCTGAGCTTTGAAAACATAGATGCAATGATTATTTTGGCTTATAAATGCATTTACAAACTATATGTAAGGATTAGGTATCGTGTAATTTTAAATCACATGAGCACCTGGGCCTTGCAAAAATCTGTGCTTGTCACAGCAAAAACTTCCATAGACTGTTCGCTAAGTCAATCCTCCACACCAGCCCTCCTGAAATCCTTTATAAGCATAACTAGTGAGATATGACTGCATTTGTCAGTCATATCAAAAACAAGATTATTGCTTTCCATAGTGATGAAGGTCAGCACCAATCCCTCCAGACAGAAGATAAAACAGACCTGAGTCTTCAAATATCTACAATAGAATCCCACCAATTTCAGCCATGCTACACTCTGAGAAAGCAAAGAGGGATTTCAACCCTGGCAGCAGTAAGAACAAAAATAACTGGTAATTTAATTGGTTCGGTGTAGCTGCTGATATTCTAGGTATCAGGGATTATGTATTATAACTGCAACAGCTGTGAATCTCTTTACTGAAGTATGTAGCAAAATTACAAACAACCATTCAATAACACTGTTTGTTTACAGTTTCTATTAACCTTGTATTAACTACAGAGGATTTGTTGTTGGGATTTCAAATGCTTGTAGCCACAAAACTACTGACACTACCAACAAAGGACCAGGAAGTGTGTAGGACAGGAAGTCCTGGAAGCCTTTCCTCCTGATGTCGAAGAATAACCACCACCAAAGTGCATTAATCAGAATTGTATCTAGATAAATCAGGAAAATTACGATTTCTCAATGATGGGCTGTGATAGACTCATAGACTTTCAGGTCAGAAGGGACCATTATATTCTTCTAGTCTGATCTCCTGCACAACACAGGCCACAGAATCTCACCCGCCCCGCCCCGCCCTCCCTCCCCCACACTCCTGTAACAACCCCCTGACCTATGTCTGAGCTACTGAAGTCCTCAACTTGTGGTTTAAAGACTTCAAGCTGCAGAGAATCCTCCAGCAAGTGACCCGTGCCCCATGCTACAGAGGAAGGCGAAAAAACCCCAGGGCCTCTGTCAATCTGCTCTGGAGGAAAATTCCTTCCCATCCCCAAATATGGTGATCAGCTAAACCCTGAGCATGTGGGCAAGACTCACCAGCCAGACACCCAGGAAAGAATTCTCTGTATTAACTCAGATCCCACCATATCTAGTGTCCCATCACAGGCCATTTGGCATATTTACCACTAATAATCAAAGATCAATTAATTGCCAAAATTGCCCCTCCATAAACTTACTAAGCTTAGTTTTGAAGCCAAATATGCCTCCACTGCTCCCCTTGGAAGGCTATTCCAGAACTTCACTCCTCTGATGGTTAGAAACCTTCGTCTAATTTCAAATCTAAACTTCCTGATGGTCAGTTTATATCCATTTGTTCTTATGTCCACATGGGTACTGAGCTTAAATAATTCCTCTCCCTCCCTGGTATTTATCCCTCTGATATATTTATAGAGATCAATCATATCTTCCCTCAGCCTTCTTTTGGTTAGGCTAACCAAGCGAAGCTTTTTGAGTGTCCTTTCATAAAACACAGGTTTTCTATTCCTCAGATCATCCTAGTAGCCCTTCTCTGTACCTGTTTCAGTTTGAACAGTGATCATGTGAACATAAGAATATAAAGGGGAATCAGAAACACTACTTCAATTACTATCAGCAAGACCTGTGTGTCTAATTCCCCCTTGCACTGTGAGCGAGAAATTAACACCTACATGTGTTTCTTTTTTCACCGGATTCTTCATTCTGTTATTAGCATCATGTGCACCACACACGGCAAAATGCAGTTTCAGACCAATGTTCTGCTTTATTTCAGTGCTATCAAATCACTGACTCCAGCCCTGCCCATGCGGGTATCATGAGATTTTAATGCCTAAAGACATAGGAACTTTGACATATAGACTGCCCCATAGTTTAGGATGAACTCTACTTTCAGAAGAGTAGAAAGGTACAGTTATAGACCTCAGTGATGAACACTGCCATACTGGACTTCAGGGCTTATTTGAGGCAAGGGGGAAAAAAACTAGTGGATGTAAGCTCAAGAAATTCAAAACAGGACTCCAGAGATTATATGCACCCAATATTATTTTTTTCTCAGTCCCAAACATTTATCATACAAGATTGGAGGGATGAGGGACCAGAATTTGGTCCTTTAGCCATACTTCCTCTTCTCTCAGACCACTGCTTACTGTTGGCTTCATAGTTACAAATCTCATCAACAACACAATTCGGGCAAATTTATTGAACCAGCAAATCCATGCACAGGGGATCACAGACCAGCTACCACTGTGTTTTTTTATGGATAGCCCTATCTAAATCTGAAAAAATGAAAATCTAATTCTTTAAACCAAATAAACAATTTTAAACATATTAAATGTGTGTGGAGTGACAGAATATGAAAGGGAAAACATTCATTTAATTAACGTTCAAGTGCTTTACTTAATCAATAAAGGCCTGATCTTGCAAATACCTCCACAAGTAAGGAGGACTTCTCACACATGAGTAAAGTTATTCAAGTATGAATGGGCCTAAGCAACTATATATAAGTAGAAGTAGTCTGAGAACAAAAAATCTAGATGTCCATATCTATTTGCTTTAGTGTGTTGCTCACCCTGTTGCAGTTAAAGGGATTAGAGACTAGTAGGCCTAAAATTAGTCACACTAGTTGTATGTTGGTTTGGATGAATGGTGTGTATGTGTATGTGTGTGTGTGTGTGTGTGTGTGTGTGTGTGTGTGTGTGTGTGTGTGTGTGTAGATGATCAAGCATTTCTTAATTCCATCTGTCAGTTCTTTTCACCAGATATAGTATTGAAATGCACAAGAATCTCATTCTTTAAACAACTCCTGTGGTAGGATTATTGTACATTTCAGTGCCCTGCCCCCTCACAAGAATGAGCTGGCATAACACAAGGTCCTTGCATACAGCTGTAATCAAAAAGAAACCCAAATATTGGATTTGTTGCTGTTTTGTTGTACAACATGCCATTTTATCAAGATCACAGCTCTTGTTGTAGCAAGGTTATATTTTTTTGTTTTTTTTACAGAATCAAGAGAAGTCCTCCCTCACGCACACACATGCACACTTTTGGAGGGGTGGGGGGAGATTTAACATAAAATAAATTACTTTGAGTGGTCCCTTTAAGGTTATATTGTTGTCACTTCCTTTTAACTCAACATTTTCATAAGTGTATATATTTTTAAAAATTAAAACCATTTTAGCAGACAAAAAGTTCAGCTCAGAAGAAAAATCTAGATAGCACTGAAAAATAATTTTAAAGCTCAAGCTGCAGATGGAGGGACAGACCCAAGCAACTGCATTTCTGTAAAACACTAATAGCATAGCATAGCATTTGCCTTTTCAATGACAAAACCATCCCTACTGTAGGTTTCATTTTGGATAAAAGGGCAAAGCTTCCCATGCTCACTTGTGCCATTATCAAGTGAAAATTATAGTCTCGATTTCTCCTTTATATGATTCTTGTCCGCTCCTTGCATTACACAGGGAATAAAACATGTGCGTAAATTCCAGGCTCACCATAACAAATCTATGTATTTCACTGGAATCAGCATGAAGTAATGCCAACATTTAGAGGTTGACTGAAGTGGCTCCATTCAACTCTGGATCCAAATGCCGCCAGAGTTACAGTACAGGGTTTGTGTTTCTAGTCCTCCTAATTAAAATTTGGATTCAGTCATCCAAAACAAAATGGCAGCTCTCCCTCCACAGGATCAGCTTCTCTCCCCACCCCCACATACCAGTATGGTCTTCAGAGAGAGGGGCCTTCATGCCTTCATTATCCCCATCCCCTCAAGGGCTTTTTGGTGGCAATGGCTGATCCACCACCATCAGTTGTTTGGGAAGGGAGAGGAGTGTGTTGCCAAGTGGGGCCAATGCCTCACTTATCATCGGCACAGTCAACTTGTGGAACTCCTTGCCTGAGGAGGTTGTGAAGGTTAGGACTATAACAGCGTTTAAAAGAGAACTAGATAAATTCATGGAGGTTAAGTTCATTAATGGCTATTAGCCAGGATGGGTAAGTAATGGTGTCCCTAGCCTCTGTTTGTCAGAGGGTGATGATGGACAGCAGGAGAGAGATCACTTGATCATTACCTATTAGGTTCAATCCCTCTAGGGCACCTGGCATTGGCCACTGTCAGTAGACAGGATACTGGGCTGGATGGACCTTTCTTATGGCCATTCTTATGTTCAGTCTTTTTGGTGGTGGTGAGCGTTAGACAGGCCTCGCAGCAGAGGAAGGAACAGATCTCCCCCACTGCAGCCTGCCTAGTTCCACTACAGGGAGGAGGGATAGCTCAGTGGTTTGAGCATTGGCCTGCTAAACCCAGGGTTTTGAATTCAATCCTTGAGGGGGCCACTTAATGATCTGGGGCAAAATCAGTACTTTGTCCTGCTAGTGAAGGCAGGGGGCTGGCTGGACACGACGACCCTTCGGGCCCCTTCCAGTGCTAGGAGATAGGTATATCTCTATTAAAAAAAAAAAAGCCTCCAGCAGCTCTGTGAAAGACTCAGGAGGGGGATCAGAATGTTGAATTTGCTATATACTCTTGAGTGAAATCCTGGCCCCAATGGAGTCAATAACAGTTTTGCTATTGATTTCAGGGGGCCAGAGTCTCACCCTCTGTGTCTGTTTTCAATGAGGCTGCTGCCCATTATGCTCTTTTTCTCTCTTCCAGAGTGCATGTGGGATGGGATGATCAGGGCCAAAGGGATACCTACAGGATTCACTCGTGACACTGCTAACAGGGCTTGTTTCCCACCAAGTGCATCATCAGAACTAGTCAGTGACATTTCTAATGAATGTCTATCGAGCATTTATCCTTTTCACTATATCCAAAGTTTAATTTAAGCCTTGCTGATGGCAGCACTTGAAATCATCAGGATACAGGAAGAGAGAGCTCTGGGCCTTGGGATCTGTCATTTGTAATATGCTATAGAAACCGTGCAATTCAGAATAGCATGCCAGAAGCTGGCAATTCTCTTAACATGTCATAAAAGTATTTCCCAGAGGGTATTTTTCCCCTGTGAAATTATGCTGATGGACAATACACACTGAAATTATTAAGTCATTGTATACATCAGGCCACCTAATTTGTTTCTAAATTAACTGATCCTATAAAAAGGATTTAGACTGGCCTATTGTGAACAGTTTAATTAATAGTCAAAGAATTTCTTAAGCACCAGTAAGGTGTTAAAGCTGCCCTGAAAGAAAAGCTGGCAATTCAATAGTGTGTTAATATAGTAACTGCCAAACAGCATGCTCCA
Organism: Gopherus evgoodei; assembly: GCF_007399415.2. NCBI lineage: Eukaryota > Metazoa > Chordata > Testudines > Testudinidae > Gopherus > Gopherus evgoodei. Next base: position 38,270,750 of record NC_044323.1, read on the forward strand.
GTAGCCAAGAGAGATCAATAATCAGCAGATCAAGGACTCCTCCTTGAAAAATGGAAATCTACTGTTCTCTGCTAAACATTGGAATGATCGGTATCATTTTCCAATATTTTTACCATCCTCAGTACCCACTGAAAGAAAACAATCCCATCAATCACTTGCCATTCCCTCCTTCCTTTATTCGCAAAGCCGTTAACTCAAAAAAGTCACCAGTCAGTTAAGAAAACAAAAAAGGAACAAAAGCGAATGGCACAAAAGATCATTTCATTTACTTGACTGGGCACATTAATGAATTTCACTTAGTCTGGAAAAAACGCAGTGAGCACCAGAGCATCATGCATTGCTTTAGCCTGAATGATGCATTGTCTTGGCTATTAGAATGTACAGTAAACTGTAATTAAGTAATTAAACATGAAAGGGTGTAGGTTGGGCTAAATAATTCTAGACCCCACATGCCTTGTTTGTCTAATGCCTTCAGCTGCCTCAGCTTTAATGCTATTTCAAAATGACATATATCCTGCCTGGAATGTCTAACTGTGATTATAAAAAGCCACCCCCTTTTTTTCCCCACCACAAACTAATTGGTTAATTATTTTGTTATTTTCACTTGAGTGTCAGTCTTCTCAAATCCTGTTAACCCTTTCATGGCTGGCAGCTGCTGCTGCACTTTCTCATGAAGAGTCACCATTCTGCTGGTCAAGTCATAGGAAACACAAAGCAGAGATAAGCAGCCCTTTCTTAACATGAGACGTTAATAATAGATCATTCCTGGGTTCAGGACCAGATTTCTTCAATATATTTATTATTAATAAATTGGGACAAAGAGTGAATGATGATGTGAAAACGTACTAAAGGATTAAGGGGGATTGTAAAGAATGCTGGAAAAACTTCATTGGGAGAGGCAGATTCTCAGTGTCTCTCAGGATCAGAGTCCAAACTAAATAACTTGAAAATACAAGGACAGATGACATCTGCCACAGACAAGGACAGGGCAATGCATGCTGCAGGGAATAACTGGGATTACACAGCACACTGGAAGGTTCTGTACAAATTTTGTCCCCTCAGAAAAAAGCTCCAGGCATCATTTTGTGATAGTTAATCATGTTGCCTGGGCAATGTATAGCACCTTACAAAAGTGAATAACAAAATATGCTTTATTTAGAAGAAGTCAGAAAATAAAAAACATTGTATATTTTATTTTTAATATTATTAAAACAATAACATAATATTTGATATTATTTATTTTATTATAATTAATTATATCTATAATATAATTAATACATTAATATTAATATAATAACATCATGTTTTATTTTTATGGGGGGAGGGATAGTTCAGTGGTTTGAGCTAAACCTAGGGTTGTGAGTTCAATCCTTGAGGGGGCTACTTAGGGATCTGAGGCAAAATCAGTACTTGGCCCTGCTAGTGAAGGCAGGCGGCTGGACTTGATGACCTTTCAGGGTCCCTTCCAGTTCTATGAGACAGGTATATCTCCATATATTTCACAATATTATAAATAAGTGGTATGGTCCCACTAGCATTACTGCTTTCTACTCTAACATCAAATCTCAAAAAAAACCACATGGGAGTAATACAAGCTGTTTAGAAAAAGGTTATGAAAATAACTGGCAGCAGGGAGAGAGGCTTCTGTATTGGAAGAAGTTAAAAAGACAAGGACTATTTGGCTTGGGAAGGAGATACTCATTTGACTTTTCACAGCACAATCTTTTAGCCTCATGTTTTAAAATGTATACGAACTTACTTTTATGATGTCATCTAGTACCCCAAAGCACTTCTGCTATTGGTTGGGATGCAGGGTAGTGAAGAGGAGTGTTGCTGAATAAACAAAGTTACTGATCAGCCAGGCAGGTCTATGTTCTCCTTCCCATGATACAATAAATAAAAGGAAATATGTGTGCAGAATACACACTAACCCAGGGGTAGGCAACCTATGGCACTCATGCCAAAGGTGGCACTCGAGCTGATTTTCAGTGACACTCACACTACCCAGGTCGTGGCCACCGGTCCTGGGGGGCTCTGCATTTTAATTTAATTTTAAATGAAACTTCTTAAACATTTTAAAAACCTTATTTACTTTACATACAACAATAGTTTAGTTATATATTATGGACTTACAGAAAGAGGTCTTCTAAAAATGTTAAAATATATTATTGGCACATGAAACCTTAAATCAGAGTGAATAAATGAAGACTCGGCACACCACTTCTGAAAGGTTGCCAACCCCTGCACTAACCTATGAAACTCATTACTGCAGAACAGTATAGATGCAACTAAAATAAGATTTCAAAAATAAGAATGAAGAGCTATATGAATTAAGTAGCTTGGTAGGCTCTCAGTAAGCATGCTTTAGGAATAAACTGATCACCAGTAAAGGCCAGGAAAAATATCTCCCTATAGAGTAATATTGCATCGTTAGATGCAAGATGGGGGTTTTAGACCTTACTCTGAAGCTTCTGGCATTAAACAATGGCAGAGAGAGAGGCTCCAATCAGATCAGACATGGTCCATTCCAGTCAGGGCTGGCTCCGGGCCCCAGCGTGCCAAGCGCGTGCTTGGGGTGGCATGCCACAGGGGGGCGCTCTGCCAGTTGCCGGGAGGGCGGCAAGCGGCTCCGGTGGACCTCCCACAGGCATCCCTGCGGAGGGTCCGCCGGTCCCGCGGTTCTGGTGGAGCATCCACAGGCACACCTGCGGTCCACCGGAGCTGCAGCTGCCATGCTTGGGATGGCGAAATGGCTAGAGCTGGCCCTAATTCCAGTATGGCAAATCTTTTGCACCTAGTTTTAAAAGGATTTCTCATTGCTTTCTGCACTGACCTCTAGTCTGTAGAAACACACACAAAAAATATCACAGCTTGAAGCAATCTGCTCCCACCCCACCCATCATCAGCAAAAGGCAGATAGTGTTGTCTGTGCTCCAGAAAGCCTCCTTTGCTTCTGTGCAATGGAAAAACATCCATGCAAAGGCCCTCCATGTTTGTGGAAGGCAGCGCAAGATTCACCTCTAACAAAAGAACAGTCATGAAACCCAAATACATATGAAATAGAGCTTTTTAACCTTTCCCAGAATACTTACACTTACACACATCCCATACACCCACACGCACCCACAAGAATTCACTCATATCCCTATAGTGAATATTTCACACCACACTTACCCTACATGAGCCTGATACATCTTCAGATGAATAAATTTTTGTAGGAATAGCAGTGAACAAATCTGAGATACACATAGGACAAGGCAGATCTTCCATGTATCATAGATATAGTGACTGTCTCTTTTCCCTACCCCAGAGACAGGCCACTAGTCTTGTCCTGTGTCCTGGTAACACTTTCTTTAAAAAAAAAAAAAAAAAGTTAGAACCAGCTTTAATACAAAGGTTTAAAATTGCTGAGCCAGCAAGAATTGAGGATTTTTTAGGGCTGCCACATGGTTAAATATATTAATAGTGATTAATAGAATATATTTATTTAAATATTTTTGGATTTTTTTACATTTTCAAATATATTGATTTCAGTTAAAACACAGAATACAAAGTGTACAGTGCTCACTTTATATTTATTTTTCATTACAAATATTTGCACTGTAAAAAACAAAAGAAATAGTAGTTTTCAATTCACCTCATACAAGTATTGTAGTGCGATCTTTTTATCATTAAAGTCGAACTTACAAATGTAGTTATGTACAAAACACTGCATTCAAAAATAACACAATATAAAACTTTAGAGCCTACAAATCCAATCAGTCCTACATCTTGTTCAGCCAATAGCTCAAACACATTTGTTTATATTTGCAGAAGATAATGCTGCCCGCTTCTTGTTTATAATGCCACCCGAAAGTGAGAACAGGAGTTCACATGGCACTGTTGTAGCCGGTGTCACAAGATATTTACGTCCCTACTTCCGCTCGATAACAATCCAAAGCAGTGCATACTGACACATGTTTCATTTTCATCGTCTGAGTCTGATTTTGGTTTTTTGGTGGTTTGGGGTCTGTAGTTTCTGTATCAGAATGTTGCTATTTTAAGACTTCTGAAAGCATGCTCTACACCTCATCCCTCTCAGATTTTGGAAGGCATTTCAGATTCTTAAACAAGTGCTGTAGTTATTTTTAGAAATTTCACATTGGTACATTCTTTGCATTTTGTCAAATTTGAAGTGAAAGTGTTCTTAAAACGAATAACATATGCTGGGCCATCATCTGAGACTGCTATAACATGAAATATATGGCAGAATGCAGGTAAAACAGAGGAGGAGACATACAGTTCTCCCTCAAGGAGTTCAGTCACAAATTTAATAAATGCTTTTTTTTTTTAAATAAGAGTCAACAGCATGGAAGCATGTCCTCTGGAATAGTGGCTGAAGCATGAAGACGCATATGAATCTTTAGCACACCCAGCATATAAATATTTTGCGACGCTGGCTACAAAAGTGCCATGTGAACACCTGTTCTCACTTTCAGGTGACATTGTAAATAAGAAGCCTGCAGTATTATATCCTGTAAATATAAACAAACTTGTTTCTCTTAGCGATTGGCTGAACAAGAAGTAGGACTGATTGGACTTGTAGGCTCCAAAGTTTTACATTGTTTTGCTCTTAAGTGCAGTTATGTAACAAAAAGAAATCTACATTTGTAAGTTGAACTTTCATGATAAAGAGATCACACTACAGTACTTGTATGAGGTGAATTGAAAAATACTATTTCTTTTGTTTATCATTTTTACAGTGCAAATATTTATAATAAAAAATAATATAACGTGAGCACTGTACACTTTCTATTCTGTGTTGTAATTAAAATCGATATATTTGACAATGTAGAAAATCATGCAAAGATATTTAATAAATTTCAATTGGTGTTCTATTGTTTAACAGTGCAATTAAAACTGCAATTAATCATGATTAATTTTTTTAGTTAACCGCGTGAATTAACTGCAATTAAATCGACAACCCTAGGTTTTTCTTTCAAACTAATCAGTTACTAATTCCTAGAAAATAAGTCTGTTTCATTTATTGCCCATCAATGGCTCTTGCACATTTTTCTCTGAGGTAAACAACTTTGTATGCCTAAGAGTTGATCTTCATTTGCTCCTCCTGTGTAATAAATCAGGTTCTGATCATTAAACGTATCTAGAGGCCTTGACCTCTTTAGGATTCTGATGCTGTCATAAACGCAGTTTATCATCAACAGCAAATAATACCAACTTCACTTGACTGAGTTTCTTCCAAATTAAATGAAAATATGTTACTGTGAGGATTGTGAAAGGGATTGGATTGGCAGCCTTGAGGACTCAAGTTCTCTCTTTTTCTGTACAACAGGATGAATGTGGATAAATGCCCAGGACATCTTTCAAAAAAACCTGATCATCAGCTGTAACTCTGAGCCAGACATGCAATTTGATAATCCTGGTAAATCAATAACATGCAAAACTTCATTCATTAGAGTTATACTAGGGATGAATTCGGGCCAGTGTAATTATTTTAATCAATACAAAGTGCAAGGAGACACAATTATAGGATCAATATTCCTCACCAGTGCACGCACTGAAAAAAAAGGCAATCAACACCAGCGACCAAAAGATGGATAGGAGAAGAGGGCTGAGACGGACTAGAAAATATGACTCTACAGCTAACAAAATGGAGCCAACTATCTGCATCCCTCATCAAAGAGGTATCGTGGATCATCAGTAACTAAACTCAAATTTAGTCTTATAATCACATAAAAAGTACACTAAATGATTGCTATTAATGCTGTAAAGTGAAGACCTCAATAGTTAGGAAACACCCACACAGATTTAAATCAATCCTCCACCCCTTCTGTGCATGCATTATGATAAGGAGGTGAGGATGGACACAGGGGCACTGCCGGAGGGCAGTGGCCTGAAGAGGGCGCCGCCGAGCAGGAAGAAAGATGGGTCCAGACACCAGCAAGGAACAGACAACGGACGGGGCACCACCGGCAGAGGGCGCTCTGCCAAGGACTGAGCTAATTCTCGGAGTGACTAGCGGGAAGTGCCACAATGGTGAGTCCCAACCCCATCACAAGGACCCTTCCCTCATTTGTTCTAGAAGTCGGAAGACAGACAAGTAGAAAATGAGACATTGACTGCAGAAACAAAAAGGACAGACTTGTGGTTATGGAAGATGAATGACACACAAGAGAATGGGATTGTGGCCCTGCCTCTGTCACAGATTTCCTCTGTCATGCAGAGGAGGTCACTTAAAATGAAATTTTTCACAGGTGGCCCATGAAGCATCTGGGCCCAATTTTCAGAAATGTTGAACATTCTGCCAGAGTCCCATCTGGATGTTCAGTTCTGTGGGGAAGTGAGACACTGGGGAGCATGCTCAGTGCTAATGGAACATTGAGGGATTTTAGCTTCTGGCAAGCTCATCTGTGCATAATGCAGACTTCACACAAGAATGATCAATAATTAATAGCTAAGCCAAACTTGCCTGGTTTTTCATGGAAACAACAAACGAGCACCTCATTGATCCCAGGACCTTCCCCTTGCAATTTTTCAAAATCCTGATGAAAACACTAGAATTTCATGAGACATTAGAAATGCTCCAAAAGTCAGATTTTTTTTTAATGGGAAATGTTAGGCAAACAAAAAAATTTCAAAAACAGACTTTAACGAGAAACTGCAGAATGGAATTAATTTGTTAAGTGGACACTATCAAATTAGGCCTGAATAAAGCAGGGCTGCCCAGACAGGGTAGGGGGGGCAAGTGGGGCTATTTGCCCCAGGCCCCCATGAGAATATAGTATTCTATAGTATTGCAACTTTTTTTTATGGAAGGGGCCCCGGAAATTGCTTTGCCCCAGGCCGCCTGAATCCTCTGTGCAGCCCTGGAATAAAGACTGGGAGTGGATGGGTCACTACAAAAATTTTCCCTCTGCTGATACTCACACCTTCTTGTCAACTAAGAATAGGCCACTTCCACCTTAATTGAATTGGCCTCGTTAGCACTGACTCCCACTTGGTAAGGCAATGCCCACCTTTTCATATATATACTGTTTACCGTATTTTTCACTCCATGCATCCGATGAAGTGGGTTTTAGCCCATGAAAACGTATGCCCAAATAAACGTGTTAGTCTCTAAGGTGCCACAAGGACTCCTCATTGTTTTTGCTTAATATAGAGTTTGCTACTGCAGAAAAATGAACAAATGGCAAAATACTTAAAAAAACCTACATGAATTGCAAAGACTACCATTGCACTGCCTACTGGATGGGAAAAAAATGATCAGAGTGCTGTGCAACAGTTTTCTTTGTTTCTTTGATTTTTAACTACGGGTAAAATTTACTCCCACTCCAACTTCTCACTGGACAGAGTCCAAGTAAGCAGGATATGCGTGTTGGGGAGGGAGGCAGGGAGGGAGAGGAAAGGAGTAGGTGAACTACATAGGGATGAGGATAGGAAGTTTTCCCCTAATTTTCTTGAAGGATGAGGAGCAGCCCCAGCAAGGTTCCTGTTCCACTGTCAGAGGGTATGGCCTTTGTGCACACTCCTCTACACGGGGCTGTGATTACTAATTGAAACCCAGCTCTACAGTGCCCAACGGAAGCAGAGTTGAGAATCACGTAGTGCATCAGTGTGGCCAGTGTAACAGCAGTGACAGAAAACTAGCTTAAGTTTCTACTAAGGCTGTGAATCTGATCTTTGACGCAGTCCCTGATGAGTTTACTCTAAACATGCTTAAAGTATGTTCAGGTTCACTTTCGTCAGCTCTCCTTATAACCCAGCATATTTTTGCTAGAAGCAGAAAAGAATATGGGTAGGTACTTTGTAATAGGTTTCACACAGATCCGAGCTGTTACTTCACTAGTTGCAAATTAGTTGTCATTGATTCGCCCACATATCCATAGAGTGGAGATACATAGCACAGTCATTTTATGGACACCACGCAAGATGTGACAGGGCTTGTCATTCCCTTTCTCTGAGTCTCATACTTATTATGTTTTAAATGATCATAGTACTCCTTGCACGTAAATCGGGACTAAAGTATCAGCTACAGCAGAAGCCGGCAACTTTTCAGAAGTGGTGTGCTGAGTCTTCATTTATTCACCCTAATTTAAGGTTTCACGTGCCAGTAATACATTTTAACATTTTTAGAAAGTCTCTTTCTATAAGTCTATAATATGTAACTAAACTATTGTTGTATGTAAAGTAAATAAGATTTTTAAAATGTTTAAGAAGCTTCACTTCAAATTAAATTAAAATGCAGACTGGACTGGTGGCCAGCACTTGGACAGTGTGAGTGCCACTGTAAATCAGCTCGCATGCCACCTTCAGCACACGTGCCATAGATTGCCTACCCCTGAGCTACAGGATTCAGTCACACTGTCACCTTACACCACACCATCATTGTGAAATGATTCCTGAGAAAACTGTGCAATTAAAGTAAAATGCACCTAAATGTCCTAATCTCCTAATAACCTGTGACATGCCATTACCTGCCTGCACATCTTACATTGAGAGAACCAAAGAAACATTCCTCAATACATGCAGGTGATGAAACCTGCCATAAATCAAGATCCATTCAGATATATGCAAAGAGACTGCTACTGGGCCCTTTAATGTTTGGTTAAGTGCACAGAAGGGTTCATTTTTAACTAGATTTATTCCTAGAACAATTTCTCTGAAGTAGACACTATAGTAATAGTACTTAACTCCTTCATATTTTAAAAAGACTAGACAAACATTGAAACAGGCTTTTAATCTTGAAGTCCCACATTTCTGGATAATTACATTAACTGAGCACAAGTTATGATCTGAGCATGGAAGCAGTATAACTGTAAAATGCAATGTGCAAGTTTATGGGTTTCAAAATTCATTTTTTCATAATAAGAACATTAAATTTTAAAGCTATTCTACATCCAGCAATACCTACTTCACAGTCACTAATGAAAAGCACTGTTGTGCTCTCACAACACATTACTGTAAGCAGGACAGAAAAGCAGCTCACTCTCTTTAAGATGAAGGAAGCTCAGACTGAAAATACAAAGTTCCTCCTTTGTTAAAAAAAATAATTAGAGAATATGGTGCCCAACATTTTAAGGGTAAAATTCCAAACAATCCAAGTGATGAAAAGCCTATCCCAAGTCTTAATGAATTATCACGTTCAAGAAAGATGTTTTCTAAATGAAGAGAATAAGAAAAACATGTAATACTTGAGGTTTCCATAATCCCACCTTGAGAACGAATAATTTCTAAGAAAAAGATCGTTAGCCAGCTAATTCCACAATAAGATCTCAGGGAAGATCTATAACAAGTTTGCCAAATTGCTAAGATCACTATGCAAACAGAGATAGAATGTCATTTTCAGGAACGAGAAACCACAGCTTTAGCATTAGCTTCTTAAATATTCTGGAGAGAATGAGATGGGGTGACATGAATCTAAGAGTTGCCTGTGACCTCCAAGATACAGTATTCAGATTCAACCCCAGGTAACTGTATTACTGGAATTCACCGGAATTTACTGGAATTCTGATAAAGTATTCGCTTGCTACTTTTACACATTGCCTTAATACAGGGGTCAGCAACCTCTGGCACGTGACTTGCCAGGATAAGCACCCTGGTGGGCCGGGCCAGTTTGTTTACCTGCTGCATTGGCAGGTTTGGCCGATTGCAGCTCCCACTGGCCACGGTTCACCATCTCAGGCCAATGGGGTGGCGGGAAGCCGTGGCCAGAACATCCCTTGCTCGCACCGTTTCCCGCCGCCCCCATTGGCCTGGGATGGCAAACTCCCAGGCCAGTGGGAGCCGTGGTCCACCGAATCTGCCAACACAGTAGGTACACAAACTGTCCCAGCCTCCCAGGTTGCTTACCCTGGCGAGCCGTGTGCCAGAGGTAGCCGACCCCTGCCTTAATAGAAGTCTTTGTAAGTTACACCAGCTTCAAAACTTCCTTCCAACAATGTTACTCTCAGAACCAATCAGAAATGAAAGGGTGCAATATAATGACTCCAAGAGAGTTCCATGGAAAGCCAAGCACTGATTTTCATTTTCATCATTGATTAGCATGTTGAGGCTATCACTTCAAATTATGGAGTGCTTCAATCTGTTTGAGTTAAGATTATCACTTTTAGAAAACTGTGCATCAAACTGATATGCCAGTAAAGGTAAATCAAGCCATGAAACACGTATTTAGTATGAAAAGGAGGGGTTTCGTAGTGTGGGTGACAACAAATGTTTGCATAACTTCAAGCAATATACAGCATATGAATTGTTAATGCTTAACATTTATGATATTGTTGCGTGCCTGGATGCTCTGCAAGGACGAGGTCCACACACACAGGTGAATTAATTGGCTTTAATGAAGGTTAAGTGACACACATGCAACGGGGACTCCAAGCGTTGCTGCCACTGGCTTGGGGAGTCCAACATCCGAACAGCTCGGTCAGGTGCAAAGTCCAGCCCATAGCAATTATAGCATCATGCTAATAGCATGCAAAGCAGCCTCTACATATGCAATGGAGGACTTTCCAACAGCAATGGCCGCCTCCCCTGGCCTCGGGCCAGGGACTTTCTGCAGTTCCCCAAAACACCGAGGCTTCCCACACAGGGCAGTTCTAACCGGTTAGAAGCAGCAGCTGCTAGCAACTTCTGTCTGCTAATAACCTCTCCTTGAGAAAGCGCAGGCCCTAGCTAAACCGTAACAATGTCTTCCGGGGTCCCCTACAGATATGTATCAGAAATAAGGTCTACTATTGTAGTATTTAAGTATCACTAAACTGGGAGGAGTAGTAGATAAGCTGGAGGGTAGGGATAGCATACAGAGGGACCTAGACAAATTAGAGGATTGGGCCAAAAGAAATCTGATGATGTTAAACAAGGACAAGTGCAGAGTCCTGCACTTAGAACGGAAGAATCCCATGCACTGCAACAGACTAGGAACCGAATGGCTAGGCAGCAGTTCTGCAGAAAAGGACCTAGGGGTTACAGTGGAGGAGAAGCTGGATATGAGTTGACAGTGTACCCTTGTTGCCAAGAAGGCTAACGCCATTTAGGGCTGTATAAATAGGGGCATTGCCAGCAGATGGAGGAACACGATCATTCACCTCTATTCAACATTGGTGAGGCCTCATCTGGAATACTGTGTCCAGTTTTGGGCCCCACACTACAAGGAGGATGTGGAAAAATTGGAAAGAGTCCAGCGGAGGGCCACAAAAATGATGAGGGGGCTGGAGCACATGACTTGTGAGGAGAGGCGGAGGGAACTGGGATTGTTTAGTCTGCAGAAGAGAAGCATGACAGAACAAGGAGTAATGGTCTCAAGTTGCAGTGGGGGAGGTTTAGGTTGGATATTTGGAAAAACTTTTTTACTAGGATGGTGGTGAAGCACTGGAATGGGTTACCTAGGGAGGTGGTGGAATTTCCTTCCTTAGAGATTTTTAAGGTCAGGCTTGACAAAGCCCTGGCTGGGATGATTTAGTTGGGGATTGGTCCTGCTTTGAGCAGGGGGTTGGACTAGATGACTTCCTGAGGTCCCTTCCAACCCTGACATTCTATGATTCTATGATCTATTCAGGCAAAACTCTTGTTGATGTCCATGGGAGTTTTAACAAAGCATAAGAGTTGCAAGATTTGTTCCATAAAGGTTAAATTACACCTAACTCTGGGATGAACGATTGCCAGAGTGTTTATTTTGAAAATCCTTTGCATACAAATACTTAAATCTTGATCACTAGATTCAAGATTAATGGTAATGTACAATAACAAATAAAACTAAAAAAGCACTTTGCCATAAGGTACCAGTTTGCATAATTTAGCCATTCTGTGATCTAGTATATTCTACTCTGGATCTGCATGCATAACTCCTATTAGCAGTAATAGGAAAAAAGTAAACAGAGAAAGGTAAATTAAGTTGATCCTTTAATTTATCATATGCTTCTGACTGTATAACATTATAGTCAGTTTCACACACCAGACATGGATTTTTATTTTCATAGTCTCTGCCATTTTAATATTCACATTTTTCTGCCTTTAAGTTTAAAATTTGTCACTAAGCCACCAAATACAAAGGAAAAGAAAAGAAATATATGCTGCAGCAGAACCTCTAGAACCACCACAACATATATTATCAGCAATGGATGTGGTCAATGAAGATGTAGGAGGAGGAAGAACATCACAGTGTAAATATGCCCAACACTAGCATGTTCCCCAATAATCTAATTTGTTGGCATCAGTCTCATATGAAAAGTCAGAAAGCACATGCTAACCCACACAGTAACTGTGTATGTCTTTCCCAAATATTACTGCCACAATTAACTATTTCTATGCTGTACTCATCTTACTTCTTTTGTGCTAAGCAATTTTCCTACCACACCTCCAAACAAACACATTGAATTCTGCTCAAAACAGTGTTAACTTGCAGTAAATGTTGTCTTGCATATTAATGGGGGATCCAATGAGGCACAAGGATCAGTTCTTGGCCCTACATTGTATTTAACATTTTTATCAATTATCTAGAAGAAAACACAAAATCATCACTGATCAAGTTTGCAGATGATACAAAAATCGAGGGAGTGGTAAATAAAGAAGAGGACTAGTCACTGATACAGAGCGATCTGGAGCATTTGGCAAGTTGGAGACAAGCTAATAATATGAGTTTTAATACATCCATATGGAAGTGTATACATCTAGAAACAAAAAATGCAGGCCATACCTACAGGAAGAGGGACTCTGTTTCTGGGAAGCCAGTGACTCTGAAAAAGATTTGTGCAATAATCAGTTGAACATGAGCTCCCATGCAACGTTGTGGCCAAAAGTGCTAACGTCATCCTTCCAGGCATAACAGGGGAATCTCAAGCAGGAGTAGGGAGGTTATTTTATTTCTGTATTTGGCACTGGTACAACCACTGCTGAAAAATTGTGTCCAGCGCTGGTGTCCACAATTAAAGAAGGATGCTGATAAATTAGACAGGATTTAGAGAAAAGCCACAAAAATGATTAAAGGACTAGAAAACATGCTGTATGGTGATAGACTCAAGGAGCTCAATCTATTTAGCTTAACAAAGAGAAGGTTAAGGGATGACTTAATTACAGTCTAAAAGTTCCTATGTAGGGAACATATATTTGATAATGGGCTCTTTGGTCCAGCAGAGAAAGGTATAGCACAATCCAGTGGCTGGAAATTGAAGTTAGACAAATTCAGACTGGAAATAAGACTTAACTTTTTAACACTGAGGGTAATTAACCATGGGAACAATTTACCAAAGATGGTGGTGGATTCTCCATCACTGACAATTTTAAAATAGGATTCGATGTTTGTCAAAAAAGCTATGCTCTAGGATTTTTGAGGGAAGTAGGGGGAGTTCTATGGCCTATGTTATGCAGGAGGTCAGATTAGCAGGGGTAGGCAACCTATGGCACGCGTGCCAAAGGCGGCACGCGAGCTGATTTTCAGTGGCACTCACACTGCCCAGGTGCTGGCAACCGGTCCGGGGGGCTCCTCATTTTAATTTAATTGTAAATGAAGCTTCTTAAACATTTTAGAAACCTTATTTATTTTACATACAACAATATTTTAGTTATATATTATAGACATTGAAAGAGACCTCCTAAAAACGTTAAAATGTTATTACTGGCACGCAAAACCTTAAATTAGAGTGAATACATGAAGACTCAGCACACCATTTCTGAAAGATTGCTGATCCCTGGACTAGATGATCACAATGGTCCCTCTTGGCCTTGGAATTTCTGACTTTAAGCCCCTTCTTGAGGATTCTTGCCAGATTGCTGCAGTTCACACCATTTTAACATAGTGTACTCATTGTGTGCATCTAATGCACTATTGCTGGGGTCTTCTTTGCTTATGGCATCAACATTTACACATTTTTCCCCTTGTACAGGGTTTTGGCAGGTTCTTTTCACATTCTCTTGAGACATACTTTTCACTTCATCATTCACAACACAGGAACACAGCCAAGGATGGCAGCAACAGGTTTGTCTACATAGGCCTTGGCTCCAGAAACTCTTCAGCCAGGGAAAACTATAGAGATGATATTGTTCAACAGTAAATGCATGAAGACCATTCCAAAGACAAGACTGGTATTCTGACTCAAATCAAAAGTGAGGTCAGGAGGCACAGGTCTGCAATTTCAGGCTCTCATTCATATGTATGGAGCACAGAAGACAGTTTTCTGTGAAAAAATTGAGATATTACCAGGTGAGTGAGTGTATCTTACAGGTCTCAAAGCATACAAAGACTGATGTCAGCCTAAGTGGAAGGGGCATCTAACTATTTTGCTATATAAAAGTTCCGCTAACTTTGCGCTCCAGACATTAGCAGCACTCAGCATAAAAGACTGAGAGTAGGGTACAGAAAGGACGAGGAATGAGGCAGGGTGAAGGGATGGCAAAGAGCTAGGCTGTAACCTTTACATCAAACTCCGTAACTATTTTTGCTTATACAGAAATGTGGTATGTTTTTAGGTGCTGTGCTGTAAGGAGTGCCAGAGGAGCACACTTATTCAGTCTTTTTCAATTGTTAACAAAACAATTTTCAGTGAAAATGATTTTTTTTATTAAACTTCCACAAGTATCTTTTGATTAAACAGTTGACTGTTTTATCTCCTTCCATGCCACTCAACCAACATTTGTACCTTTAATCCTGTGCTCAGTGACTTAGACCTCTGCCTCATGGAATGGAAGAAACCTACCAGCATTAATCACTCCAATATTATTCTTTTCTTCGTGTCATATTTTGGTAACAGAAATCAGTGACAGCAACAAGCTCTGCCTTCAGTTATGCTCCTTGCATTGCATATGAAAGCGGCAATCACGCTGAGAGAAACAACAGTCTAGAAAAATTATCTCTTGCCTAGTCCCTCCCATTACAGTTTTTTTCCCATTTTCCAGAACTAATTTTATAGTTGAACTTTGCAAAATTAATTATTTATATGCCTCCTGATTACAATCCTACCATATTTAGTGTTTTGTAATCCAAAAATTTGAACAATTATCTGTAGTCTAGAATAGTGGTTCTCAATCAGGGATCCAGGGCCTTCTGGAGTTTCAGGGAGTCCGCCAAGCAGGATCAGTGTTAGACAGAAAGCCATGCAGGGAAGAAGCTTGGGGCCCTGAGCCCCGCCACCTGGGCTGAAGCAGAAATCTGAGCAATTTAGCTTTGCGAGGCACTCTGTGGAGTGGGGCCCTGGGCAATTGCCCTGCTTGCTACCCCTTAACACCTGCTCTGGCTTTCATATGCAAAAAACCAGTTGTGGTGGCTGGCACAGGTGGGTGTGGAGTTTTTATAGCATGTTGGGGGAGAGGGTGGGGCTTAAAGAAAAAGGTTGAAAACCTCTGTTCTAGAGAACACATGAACAATACATACATTCCTTTCTTAATTTATATAAAATTTACACAGTGCTGTAACACAATAGCTCATCAAAGCCTGCAGTTTAGCTCCTATCAGCTAACTTCACATTATACTTTAAACTATTTGTGTCTACATGATGTATTTCCAAGGATATTTTTGGAAGGCCTATTTTTTCTAAAGTGTGTGCACCTGATGTGCACTCACATAAACTCCTGATTAGCTCATGCATATAGGCATGAGAGTGTCCAAATCATGATGTGTGCATGCATTGGAGTTATACAGATATGGAAGCTGAGAGGACAGAGAAGTGTGCACAGAGTTTTGTACATGTGCTTTGCAAAAATCTGGCCCAGAGTTACTGTCAGCCAATGTTTCAGTAATATTAAGACTCCCTCATGGCTTAAGTTACTTTAGTTCCTAATTAAAAATGGTTTGAAAATATATCATGAATTTAAGAGTGAGTCCAATGAAATATGTCACATGATGTCTAGGTGCTCATAGGTGTTAACTATTAGCCAGTCATCTCTGAAAGCACACACACAAAACTCCAAATCTGAAATGCAAATCAACTTCTGCCAGAGCATTGCTGAACTCCAGATTTCTCAGAAAATTTTGTTTTCTTTAGTAGAAGCAATTACTGTTGTTTCACTCAACCTGTTCTTGTTGGCCATGATGTTGGTTCTTTATTAAGGTAAGGTAAAGTATACAAAAAAAACCCATCAAAACAAATGCCTTGACCTGTATGTGGTCCATGGCTGTTGTGCAGAAGTGGGCCTAGCATTTGGGACTCAATGCTAATCTGATATCCCATGCAAAGGAGAAGACCCAGCGCACTTTCCATATCCTGGCCATTAGCATGCCAAGAAACAGACTCTTGTAAAAGTTTTGATATCTGTACCATTCAAAACTCTCTCTTCTTCCCTAGCCTTTATTGAACCCTGTTTCAAAAGGCATTTTTATTAAGAGAAAGGATTCTGAATGTCTGATAGTTCTATACCCTAACGTGACAAAAAGGGTTCTGTTGAATGCCCTATCATCAATTCATCTGAAAAATAATCTTTACTATGGGTCTGAGGCACCACTAGCCTGAGCTGGAAGTCCCCATGTTATGCTATACAAAGCACATGGAATCTTTTATAGAGGAGAAAGCAAAAACGCCGCATTTAATTCGCAATTCTCCACCAAAAAATTTATGCTATACCAGGGGTCGGCAACCTTTCAGAAGTGGTGTTCTGAGTCTTCGTTTATTCACTCTGATTTAAGGTTTCATGTGCTGGTAATACATTTTAACGTTTTTAGAAGGCCCCTTTCTATAAGTCTATAATATATAATTAAACTATTGTTGTATGTAAAGTAAATAAGATTTTTAAAATGTTTTAGAAGCTCCATTTAAAATTAAATTAAAATGCAGAACCCCCCAGACCGGTGGCCAGGACCAGGGCAGTGTGAGTGCCACTGAAAATCAGCTTGCATGCCACCTTCAGCACGCGTGCCATAAGTTGCCTACCTCTGTGCTATACAAAGCACATAGGATTTTTTATAGAGGAGAAGGCAAAAACACTGCATTTATTGAAAATACAGCAGTTAGCATACGCTTTTTAGTCATATATGTACACACACATGCACACACACAGAGTCCTGCCAGTTAATGTTTATAGTTACCAGTCCAGAAACTGGATCAATCTAGTGGCCAGCCAGATTGGTCGCAGAGGGGAGCCGGGCTCTGTTGATCGTGATCCGATGCTCCTGAAGTGTGGCAAAACAAACCCAAAGTCCCATGGCAAAGCACCCTGTTCTTATAGTCTTTTTTCTCTATTGACATCTATGAATTTTGCTGTGTCAGTTTCTGATCAGTTACTTCTTAATTGGTGTAAAAATACATCTCCAAGAGGGTCATCCTGTCCTGGTTTAAATTTAACCAATTGTCCTGTCCTTAGGGGTGCTAACCTTCACATCATGGTCGTCAATCTGCCCTTCCTTCATTATGGATGCGCATTAATGGTTCTTCACTCCTTCTTCCTTGATCATCTGGCTATAATAATGGTCTTCATACCTTATCTTTTTCTGATGCATACATTTCTCATTCACACAAACAGTCTTTTACAGTTAAAAGTATATAGCAGTATAAAGCATTGTAAATTCAGACTTCCTAAATCTTATAATCAAAACAATTTACATTGGGGCCCAGGCCTTCAATGTTCCTCTAATCTCCTTAACATAAACACAATACAAAATCCTGTCCCTTACTTTCTAAACCTGAAAACAAAAAAATGTATATTTAACTAGAGTGCCCAATTTGTAATACATATAGAAAACCATAGTAGACATTATAACTTATCCTAAAACAAAAGGGTAACCATAGTCAGTCATAAAAATTGTTCTGGTCTGTCATTCCTTTCTGCTATTCAAAAAGGGTGGCTGGCAGGATGAAATCAAATAAATAGAATCAAATCATACATTAATTCTCATAGTACATAAGAACACAAGAACGGCCGTACCGGGTCAGACCAAAGGTCCATCTAGCCCAGTATCCTGTCTACCGACAGTGGCCAATGCCAGGTGCCCCAGAGGGAGTGGACCTAACAAGCAATGATCAAGTGATCTCACTCTTGCCATCCATCTCCATCTTCTGACAAACAGAGGCTAGGGACACCATTCCTTACCCATCCTGGCTATTAGCCATTAATGGACTTAATCACTGTGAATTTATGCAGCTCTCTTTTAAACACTGTTACAGTCCTAGCCTTCACAATCTCCTCAGGTAAGGAGTTCCACAACTTGACAGTGTGCTGCGTTAAGAACTTTCTTGTATTTGTTTTAAACTTGCTGCCTATTAATTTCATTTGGTGACCTCTAGATCTTATATTATGGGAATAAGTAAATAACTTCTCCTTATCCACTTTCTCCACATCACTCATGATTTTATAGACCTCTATCATAACCCCCCTTAGTCTCCTCTTTTCCAAGCTGAAGAGTCCTAGCCTCTTTAATCTTTCCTCATATGGGACCCGTTCCAAACCCCAATCATTTTAGTTGCCCTTTTCTGAACCTTTTCTAGTGCCAGTATATCTTTTTTGAGATGAGGAGACCACATCTATACGCAGTATTTGAGATGTGGGCGTACCATCGATTTATATAAGGACAATAATATATTCTCAGTCTTATTCTCTGTCCCCTTTTTAATGATTCCTAACATCCTGTTTGCTTTTTTGACCGCCTCTGCACACTGTGTGGACATCTTCAGAGAACTATCCACGATGACTCCAAGATCTTTTTCCTGACTTGTTGTAGCTAAATTAGCCCCCATCATATTGTACATATAGTTGGGGTTATTTTTTCCAGTGTGCATTACTTTACATTTATCCACATTAAATTTCATTTGCCATTTTGTTGCCTAATCACTTAGTTTTGTGAGATCTTTTTGAACTTCGCCACAGTTTGCTTTGGTCTTAACTATCTTGAGTAGTTTAATATCATCTGCAGTACAATTATAAAATCCTGCTCCTACACCCAGTAGGTGCAGAATGACTTCTTTTCATGTTACGCTAAAGTAACTGGCAATACCTATGAGAAAAGTGACTATCCTAATGAAGAAAGTTTTTAGCAGAGAACTTTTTACAGACATTGTAGAAAGTGGAACTCAAAGTCTTTTCACTAGCTTATGCTTTAAAGAACTTAATTCAAATTAACTTTCTCATTTGTGCCCTTATTTTCAGAAAACTATTCCCTCCTCTAATTGAATTCAATCAATATCTACTCTGCCTTACACATTTTTGATGATTATTTATGTTGATTTGAGAAGGACCTGACAACACTGCAGAAAATAAAACATTGACTTTTCAGAGATTACTATTGCATTGTGTTGTATGCTTTCTGCTGCACAGCTATGACCTTCTTGCCTTCTTCAATAGGAAAAGATCAAATTAAACTTAAATTGAGCAATGTATTAGGCATTCTTCACAGCTTGTGATTCAATGCAGGTTGTATAGAAGCAACTAGCGCCCATTGTTAACATCAAAATAAATAATTAACAACATCAGAGATCAAATCCTGAAGTCCTTCCTTAAATTTTAGTCTGGCCTTATTTTGGCAAAACTCAAAATCAATGAATTCAAGAAGAGGAATATAATGCTTCAGAATTCCATTCTATCAGAATAACTGTTCTAATGTCCATTCCTGCAGCCAGGAGAATCTGAGCTGAGAGCTGTGTCTATAGAAGAACAATGCTCCATTCAGAAAAAGCAGTCTTATGGACTACACCAGATTTTGTATGGATATGCAACTCGCCACTTCACAAATCCAAAACAATCTTTGATCCTATCTTTTTGCCCAGATCCACCGCATGGAAAGGATAAAGCCTGACACAGACCATATGTCAGAAGAGCACCAAGTATTTATCTAACAAGTACAAAGGCAATCCAGAAGCCTACCTCTCTCTTTGTGGTTTTGTACCCAAGTTACAGTGGGAAAACACTGTATTAGCAAACAATGTGGATCCAAATTAGCATTTAAACTAATAAAAACAAAAAGGAATCTAAGCTCCAAAGACCAAAAATAACACCCATGCCTTCTGTGGAGGAATCTGCAGCTTTCAACAAAGAGATCTGCAAAGTCACCAACTGTTCCAGAATTTATACTCCAGGTTTCTTCCAAGGCAACATTTACTAAAAAAGATATTCTAGGCTGTGGTACCTAACCAGATAATTGCAAGGGAATAAAAAATTATTGAAGATCTTCCTTCTCTCATTTCTAGTATCTCTTTGCTAGCCTTTGTTTCCCCTCTAATGGAGATCAGGGACCACTTCAAAAAAAAAAGCTGTCAATTTCTTTCCCCCCCTCAAATGTTAGCATCTGATGATCCAACAATCCTGAAAGCAAAGTATGTCATAGTTCCTAGTCAGCCTGTCTGAAGAGCAAAGTGTTTGTTACATTTAAAATGTTTCTTTTCGTGGGTGTTATATCTCTAGCACTGTCAGATCTGGAAGAACCCACTGTGGGGCAGGAAAATAATAGGTGTGAATTTCCATTATAGTCCCAAGTATCAGGGGGTAGCCGCGTTAGTCTGTATACACAAAAACAACAAGGAGACCGGTGGCACCTTAAAGATTAACAGATTTATTTGGGCATAAGCCTTTGTGTAGATTTGTTCCCCGTGTTGTAGCCGGGAGTTTCTTGAGCAGATGGTGTAGTTTCTTTGGTGTTCCTCAGTGGGATTAGAGGATAGTGGTCTGTAGAATGTGGTGTTGGAGAGTTGCCTGGCAGCTTCCTGTTCATAACTACAGCACCTCCGTTGTCAGCCCCTTTGATTATAATGTCAGAGTTGTTTCTGAGGCTGTGTATGGTATTGTGTTCCATATGGCTGAGGTTATGAGGCAAGTGATGCTGCTTGTTCACAATTTCAGCCTGTGCACCTCTGCGGAAGCACTCTATGTAGAGGTCCAGCCTGTCATTTTGACTATCAGGAGGAGTCCACGCAAAGTTCTTCTTGTAGTGTTGGCAGGAGGGTTCCTGTGGGTCAGTGCTCTATCCAGTGATGTGTTCAAAATATTCCTTGAGTCAGAGGTGACAAAAGTAGGCTTCCAGATCACCGCAGAACTGTATCATGATCGTGGGGATGGTGGGGCAGAAAGAGAGTCCCCGAGATAGGACAGACTCTTCCGCCAGGTTAAGTGTCTGGTTGGATAGATTAACAATATTGTTAGGTGAGTTGAGGGTATCAATGTTGTAGCCCCCTGTGGCATGTAGGAGTTTAGATAGTTTACTATCCTTTTTCCTCTGTAGAGAAGTGAAGTGTGCATTGTAAATGTCTTGTAAATGGCTTCAACAATTTCCACCCCACCATCAACCTCAGCCTGGGCCAGTCCACACAAGAGATTCACTTCCTGAACACTACAGTGCAAATATGTGATGGTCACATAAACACAACTCTATACCGGAACCTACTGACCTCTATACTTACCTACATGCCTCCAGCTTCAGGACACATCACATGATCCATTGTCTACAGCCAAGCCCCAAGATAAAACCAAATTTGCTCCAAACCCTCAGACAGAGACAAACACCTACAAGATCTTTATCAAGCATTCTTAAAACTACAATATCCACCTGGGAAGTGAGGAAACAGATTGACAGAGCAAGACAAGTACCCAGAAATCACCTACTACAGGACAGGCCCAACAAGGAAAACAACAGAACAGTACTGGCCATCACATACAGCCCCCAGCTAAAACTTCTCCAGTGCATTATCAACGATCTACAACCTATCCTGGAAAATGATTCCTCGCTCTCACAGACCTTGGGAGGCAGGCCAGACCTCACTTACAGACAAAACCCCAATCTGAAGCAAATACTCACCAGCTACTACACATCATACCACAGAAACATCAACCCAGGAACCAATCCTTGTACCAAACCTCATTGCCTACTCTGTTTCCATATCTACTCTAGTGACACCATTAGAGGACCCAACCACATCAGCCACACCATCAAGAACTCATTCACCTGCACGTCTACTAAAGTTATATATGCCATCATGTGCCAGCAATGCCCCTCTGCCATGTATATTGGCCAAACCGGACAGTCCCTACATAAAAGAATAAATGGACACAAAGTGGACATCAGTAATGGTAACATACAGAAGCGAGTAGGTGAACACTTCAATCTCCCTGGAGATTCTATAACAGTTTTAAAAGTAGACATCCTTCAACAAAACGACTTCAGAAACAGACTTCAAAGAGAAACAGTAGAACTAAAATTCATTTGCAAATTTAACACCATTAATTTGGGCTTGAATAAGGACTGGGAGTGGCTGGCTCATTACAAAAACAGCTTTGCCTCTCCTGGAATTGACACCTCCTCATCTATTATTAACAGTGGACTACTGTCATAACTTTCCTACTCAGATCTGAACCTTAGAGTTCAGAACATGAGACGCTAGCATGAAACCTCCAAACTTAATTACCAGCTTGGATCTGATATCGCTGCCACCAGCCAGAAAATTCCAGTGTCTGGCTCACTCTGGTCTCCCCAAAACCTTCCCTGGGGGACCCCAACACTCAGATGTCCTGAGTCTCACCACAAAGGGAAATAACCCACTTCCCTTCCCCCTCTTTACCTCCTCCCAGATTTCCCCGCCCTGGGTACTCTAGGATATTCCCTGCTTCAAGTCCTTGAAACACAAGAACCGAGAGATCAAAGCTCTCTCTCCCCTCACCCAGAGAGTATGCAAAGTCAAGCTTAGTAAATCTAACACAAAGAGATTTTCCCCCTCCCTTCGTTCCTTAGCCTTAACCAGTGAAAAAACTCAAACAGGTCTTAAAAAGAAAGCTTTATATAAAAAGAAAGAAAAAAGACATTAAAATGGTCTCTGTATCAAGGTGACAATATACAGGGTCAATTGCTTAAGAGAAAAAATGAATAAACAGCCTTATCCAAAAAGAATACAATTTAAAACATTCCAGCAACTACACACATGTAAATACAAAAAAAATATATAAACCTATTGTCTTTCTATCCTTGTACTTACAACTTGGAAACAGAAGATTGGAAAGCCTGGAGATAGAGAGATCACTCTCAGAGCCAAGAGGGCCACCGAACCAAGACAAAGAACACCCACCCAAAAACTTCCCTCTCTTGACATTTGAAAAATCTTGTTTTCTGATTGGTCCTCTGGTCAGGTGTTTGGTTCCCTTTGTTAACCCTTTACAGGTAAAAGAACATTAACCCTTAGCTATCTGTTTATGACAACTACATCCACCCTGATTGAATTAGCCCTGTCAACACTGGTTCTCCACTTGGGAGGTAACTCCCTTCTCTTCATGTGTCATTATATAATGCCTGCATCTGTAACTTTCACTCCGTGCATCTGAAGAACTATAGTCCCAGATGTTTGATAGCTCTGGCTGCCTCCAGACACTGCCATGAAGAAATATATTGGACATTAGTTCTTGGCTCTGGTAAGCTGACAGGTAAGAGTTTTTTCTATCAGCCTGGGATGTTTAAGGTAAACTACAATTACTACTTATGTAGATAAACATTTTTTATAGCACATAACAATTTCTGAATTAGAACTCTACTCCTAGGCCTTAACTTACAGTACATTTGTCGGGAAATATTTGCATCTATGCTAATACATGGCTATTTTTTCCACACATAAATTCCCAATTTGCAACCACATGTAGCTAGAGAAACATCTTTACAGCCATATTTGGGTGTCAGTTTCATGCACGTATATCTGCCACCACAAGCACAAAACAAGTGTGCATTTTTATGCCAACCGAGTGAAAATCAAGTCCCTAATATGTTAAGTGAACACCACATTCCTATAACATCTAAACTCTAATGCCAGTCAGTAAACTAATGACCATGTAATGCATTGCCTCGTGGGAAATCAAAGCTCTTGCTTTTCCTGTCCAGGTGGCACATATATTCACTGAAATAAATGAGAGTTAGGCTCTAGGCTCTTTTGAAAATCCCACTAAGCATCTTTAAAAATACATTTAAAATTGAGGCCCAAAGTCTTTTGTTTCTCTACTTGACTAACAGAATGAATATTGCACTTTCATAAACCCCAAGTAGAAGATAAAGAATTATACATCTTAAAAATGTTGCTTTCCCTCACATTATGCTAGTGTTCTTTCCAAGGAATATTGGATGTCTACTAGTTATAGACTTTCCACTGGTTCACTTGAAAGCATCGTCCATGTATAATGTGTCTGTATTTTGGTTTTGTGATGTAATGGATTCTAAAGAAAGAAAGGTAAACCTTTGAGTTATTTGCCAGTTTTTCCTTACACAGGCTTCTGACTGTGGTAACTTCTGAGAAAACATCTGTTATTGAATATTAACTTGCTTCCTCAGGAACTTGACAGTTTTGCTTTAACCTTGTTAGAGAAGCCTTGTTTTTAATTTAGTTGGGTTAGACTTGAGGATTAGTGCTTACTATCCAAGCTAATTCCCTAGCATGTATGTGTTACAATATTTACACAGCAATTCATTGAACTTTTGAATTAGACAATATTAACTGTTCATTACTGGCATCTGAACTTCCAGATTCAGAGCTTAGGACTTGATCCACAATCAAAGATTGCTCAGGGATATAATGCGAGAACTGCTTTACTGCACAGTTTGTCTTGGCTATCCTACATTATCACCAGGTGATGG